>NC_142869.1:122770916-123079833 GCF_051225735.1 Oryctolagus cuniculus | reverse complement strand
TTAAAATCAAGATAATGTGAATATAGTGTATATTTCTTTAATTAAAAAGCTAGGAGGGGTCTGTGTTTTGGCATAGTAAGTCAAGCCATTGCCTTTGAAGCTGGCATTTCACATAAGCACTGGTTTCATTCCCCCTGCTTCACTTCCTATCCAACTGCCTGTTAATGTGACTGGGAAAGTGGCAGAAGATGGTCCAGGTATTTGGGTCCCTGCTAGCTATGTGGGAGATCCGTTTGGAATTCCTGGCTGTTGAAGTTGTACAGTCACCTGGGGACTGAACCAACAGATGAAAGAGGTCGCTCTTGCTCTCTCTCTCTCTCACCCTCCCCTTATAACTCTGCTTTTTAAATACATAAAATAAGCCCTATTTAAAAGTAGGATATATGATTTTGGATGTTTTTACTATAAAAAAAAGTTAAATCTTGAAAAAATAAATACATTTGCCCTGACTGGGTGTTACACAATGCACACATGCAATGAAACATCACACAGTACCCCATAAATATGTACATTTTACATGTCTGTCAAATATTTTTAATCTAAACATATATTAGTTCATTGTTGCCATAACTAACTCTTTAAGAAACTCGGGTTCACGTTTTGTAGAAATGTTTAGGCTATATTGTGCTTTTTAAAAAGTCATCTTGCATTAAATTTGCACTGACTACATAACGTAGACTATTCCTCTTTTAAAGCAAAAGAAACAAAATGTCCTCTGCTTAAGTAACTTTCGAAACTCACAGTTATCAGGTAAAATCCATGGAATTGCAAACAGCATCTGGACCAGCTCACTGCAGCTGTGGTTCAGTTTTGATCAAACCAACCTCCTTACCAGAAACAAATGTGGAAGCCACTGAACACCATCACACTTGCTCACGCTTAAGCACATCTGCTTCAAGTCTTCAAGGAGTTACCACAAAATATATTACTTAAGTCGTCAAAACCTCAGAAAGAAGAGAATCGCATTGATGTGAACCTGATGTTCTATATGTGGCCTTTCCCCTTGAGAGGTGGCTGGTTATCAAACTGCATTTGGCAAAGGTTTTTCAAAAGGAGCCCAAGAATGGGTGAAACTCTTCATAATCACATGAAAAACCTGCAAAGTCAGGGTTCCCAAGAAAGCTGACTCCTACGGAAGAGGAGGAACTGGCAAATGAGCTCAATACTCTACCTGGGGACATTTAAAACAGTTCTTAGCACAGCTTGATGAGAGGTTAAAAACAAGGAGAAAGAAGCTTCAAAGTATACCCAGGTAACATTGTGTGCCATGAAAATACAGTCACTGTTTGTCCACTAGAAAATAGCAGGAGGGACACACATATTGATGGAAGGAAGAAGGGGACAGAGAGGAAGGAAGACAGGGACAGAGAAATAGATGAGAAACTAAGCAGAGCTCAGGGAGCCTCAGAGTACTACTGTGCACTCAAAGAAATACTGTTCCAAGGCTGGCGCCACGGCTCACTAGGCTAATCCTCCACCTGCGGCGCTGGCACACCGGGTTCTAGTCCCGGTCAGGGTGTCCGATTCTGTCCTGGTTGCTCCTTTTCCAGTCCAGCTCTCTGCTGTGGCCCGGGGGTACAGTGGAGGATGGCCCAGGTCCTTGGGCCCTGCACCCGCATGGGAGACCAGGAGAAGCACCTGGCTCTTGGCTTCGGATCAGCGTGGTGTGCCGGCCGCAGCGGCCATTGTGGGGTGAACCAACGGAAAAAGGAAGACCTTTCTCTCTCTCTCTCTCTCTCTCTCTCTCACTGTCCACTCTGCCTGTCAAAAAAATAAAAATTTAAAAGTTTAAAAAATTTTAAAAAAATGAAATACTGTTCCAAAGAAGGAGATGAGACCTTATGTACATAGCCAGAGGAGTTCACACTAAGGGAAGGTGCAAGCCATAAATAGAATGTGATTAAGAGATAGGAATCCAGAGCAAGTATTTGACCTGGAAGTTGAGACACTTGTATCCCATGTTGGAGTGCCTGGGTACAATACTTGGCTCCAGTTGCTGACACCTACCTCTTGCTAATGTGGATCCTGGGAGGAAGCGATGGCTGAGGGCTTGAGTAAACAGATCCTCATTCTCCATGTAAGGGGCCTGAATTCAATTCCTGACTCCCAATATTGGTTCTAGTCAGGTCCCAGCTGTTGTAGTCATTTGGGAGAGTGGATTGGCAGATGAGAGTGCTCTCTCTTCTCTCTCTATTACTCCTATCTCTGCCTCTCAAAGAAAGCAATATAATTTTAAGAAGAGATAAAGCCCAGTCTATATACAGTTGTAGCCCAAGTAGTAATTTTGAGATTTTCCCTTCTCTAATAGCCTAACAAACCTTAAATTAAATCAACTATGTAAATAATGTCAGGAGTTGATGTTGTGGTATAGCCGGTAAAGCCACTGCCTGCAATGCTGGTTCAAGTCCTGGCTGCTCCACCTCCAATCCAGCTCTCTGCTGTGGTCTGGGAAAGCAGTAGAAGATGGTCTGAGTCCTTGGGAACCTGTACCCACATGGGAAGACCTGAAGGAAGCTCCAGGCTCCCGGCTCTGGATTGACGCAGCCACCAATTGGGGAATGAACCAGCAGATGGAAGATATCTCTCTCTCTCTCTCTCTCTCTCTCTCTCTCTGCCTCTTCCTCTCTCTCTCTAACTCTGACTTTCAAATACATAAAATACACATTTTAAAAAAGGAATGTCAGCCAGCATCTGTAAAACTGTCTATATTCAGCATCTGGGATTCAATTATAAATCATTACCATTGCTAGCCTGAAATAATGCTAAGAGGGATAAAAGAAAGAAGAAAGAGAATATAGAAATAAACTTATGAATAACTCAGATACTAAATTTACCATAAATGGACTCTAAAATTGCTGTGATGTATACTGTTCAAAAAAGTAGAGGGCAAGATCTGAAATTTTGCCAGAAAGGGAGAATCAATTTTAAAAAATAAAAAAGCAAAACAAAACCAGGAAATAGCAATTATAGAACTCACAGCTTCTGCTTCAGACTAAAATGGAGTGAAATGAATAAAATTTGACCTCATATTGGAAAAAAAGTTTAAAATAGACAAGCTATCTAAGGAAAGATGATTTCAAGACATCAGAGACCAAGAACGAAAGACAGTGATTGCCATAAGCTAAAAATAAATAGGGAAGCTCTACAATTCCTTCCTTGAAAGAAATTATAGGCTACAACTCAGGGAAAAAATAAACTTAGGAGGAGCCTGTAACACACCTGAGTTGAACAGATTCCTGGGAGAGCCTGGGGAGACTAAGGAGACCAGAGTTTTCAGGATAGAGTGACATAAAAGATCAAGTTACATAGAGGGAGAATTGTTAACAGGTGTCTAGATACCTGCAGATGATGCCCTCACTTTGAGTATTCAACAGAGTACTGACCAATGCATCGTATGAGAAAACTGCCCAAGAAGTGTTGTAGGAAGGAGCTATGTGAAAGGGGACGGGAGACGAGTCCTTGGAGCTTACGCAGTGCTAGGCACAATGCCCTTTCCATGGGAACAAACTTGAAAATCTAGTGAGTCAGGGGACATGGGGTTTGAAGCAGTTTCACTGTGTACCAGAGTCAGTGACACTTCAATCACTGCTCACAGTGCCATACCAATCTCCAGCACTTGCACAAGCCAGGTAAGACAGAACATTCTCACACATTTCAGGAAGCAGGTTTATTGCTCACAGGTAGGCAGCAAGTGACAACCGAAGTCCAGCATTCAAGACCAGCCAATGCCCCCGAGTCACAGGAAAGCTGCCCAGGAGAGATGGAGTCATCTGAAAGGCTATGTACCCTGGATTTTATATTCTAGGTGCAGCATGCCACACTGGACTAAAATGTAGACCAGTCTGTTCTAATAGGGACAGGAAAAGAGCACAAGCGCTTATCTCAGGATGATGCATTTCCAGCACTTTCTATGGTTACACCTGCTAACTACAAACAAAAAAGAGAGAGAGAACAGGGTTGGTTCAAGGCACCTGAATAACTCTCCTGCATTAAGTAAAATGCTCAGAAGGATCTCAGAGTTGAGAGGGAGAATTTACCCTAAACTAAAGCCAACAAACAACTTATATATCCAACAAGACATAAAGAAATAAACAAGCCATGCTACATCCATATAATGAAATACTGTTCAACACCAAAAAACAATAAAATATTCATCATGAAACAACAAATTAATAAATAAAAGAATATGGTCAAACAAGTATGTATATCAGAAACAAAAAGTCAACAAATCAATGGCTCTTGGCTTTGGCCTGGCCCAGACTGTTTTGGGCATTTGGGGAGTAAACCAGTCTCTCTCTCTCTCTCTCTCTCTCTCTCTCTCTCAAAGAATAAATAAATGCTTAAAAATTCTTAAAAAATAAAAGATGGACAATGGGGCTAGCTTTTGGCTTGGAGGTTAAGATGCCCTCATTTCTCATTGGAGAGCCTGGGTTCAATATCAAGCTCCAGCTCCTGACTTCAGATTCCTGCTAATGCAGATCCTAGGAGATAGCAGGTGATGGGTAAAGTAACTGAGTTTCTGCTACCCAAATGGGAACCCTGGATTGAAACCTGTGGAGCTCCTGGTGTTGGCCTGACCCAGTTCTGGCCTTGTAGGCATTTGAAATGTGAACCAGCAGATGGGGGTGCTATCTTTCCCTCTCTCTATCTCTTCATCTAGCTCTCACTCTAGCTCTAGATTTAGTTCTGTCTCTGTCTCTATCATCTCTCTCTTTCTGCTAATTTTTTAAAAAACAAAAATATGAAATATGGGGGGCTGGAGCTGTGGCACAGCGGGTTAAACCAGCACCTGAAGAACGGGCATCCCATACAGGCACCAGAGTCCCTTTTGCTCCATTTATGATTCACTCTCTGCTAATGTACCTGGGAAAGCAGCAGATGATGGCCCAAGTGATTTGTGCCCTTGCACCCATGTGAGAGACCTGAATGAATCTCCTGGCTCCTGGTTTCAGCCTGGCCCAGCTCCAGCTGTTGCACCTATATAGGGAGTGAACCAGCAGGTGGAAGATATTCCCTCCTCTCTTTTTTGCCTCTGCCTCTGCCTCTCCTTCTTACTATGTAATTCTGCCTTTCAAATTAATAACTCTTTAAAAATTAAAATAAAATTTTTTCAACTTTTATTTAATAAATATAAATTTCCAAAGTACAACCTTTAGATTATAGCGGCTTTTCCCCCCATAACCTCCTTCCCACCCGCAACCATCCCATCTCCCACTCCCTCGCCCATCCCATTCTTCATCAAGATTCATTTTCAATTATCTTTATATACAGAAGATCAACTTAGCATATACTAAGTAGAGATTTCAACAGGTTTCACCCACACAGACATACAAAGTATGGAGTACTGTTTGAGTAGTAGTTTTATCATTAAGTCACAGAGTACAACACATTAAGGACAGAGATCCTACATGGGGAGTAGGTGCACAGTGACTCCCATTGTTGATTTAACAATTGACACTCCTGTTTATGGTGTCAATTATCACCTGAGGCTCTTGTCATGAGCTGTCAAAGCTATGGAAGCCTCTTGAGTTCACCAACTCCGATCTTATTTAGACAAGGCCATAGTCAAAGTGAAAGTTCTCTCCTCCCTTCAGAGAAAGGTACCTCCTTCTTTGATGGCCCGTTCTTTCCGCTGGGATCTCACTCACAGAGATCTTTCATTAAGGTCATAAAAATTAAAATAAAATTTTAACAACGTATTTGAATTGACATTTCTCTAAACAAGATATACAAAAGGCCATTAAGCATGTGAAAAGATGCTTAACATCACTAGTTACTAGGTAAATGTAAATAAAAACCATGATGAGACACCACTTCACATCCTCTAGGATGGCTATTACCAAAACACACACACACACACACAACATAAAATATTTCTTTGCAGGGATGTGGAGAAATTGGAGTCATTGAACCTTGTTGATGGTGGGAATGACAAATGGTTCTGCAACTATGGAAACAATATAATGTTCCTAAAAACATGACAACATAACTACCATACGATCCAGCAATTCTGCTTCTGAATATCCACCTCAAGGAGTTGTAAGCAAAGAGTTGAAGAGATAATTGTATTCCAGTGTTCAAAGATACAAGATTCATGATAGTCCAAAGGTAGCGACAACTCAAATGTCCATTGACAGAATTGATAGACAAGCATGTGATCAACACATACAATGGGGTGTCATTTAGCCTTTAAAAAGAAGGGAATCTGACACCTGATATAACACAGTTGATACCTAAAGATGTTACCCTAAATTAAATAAGCCAAATATGGAAGGACGAAAACACAAATATATAAGTTCCTTAAAATGCACAAATTTATACAAACGGAAGGTAAAATAGTTATTGTCAGGGGTGTGGAGAGGAGAGAATGGGGAATTAGAGTTAATGAGTTCAGAGTGTTTAGGATGATGACAATGTTCTGGAGATGGATAGTGATGGTGACTGTACAACAACGTGAGTGCACTTAATGCCACAGAACTGTACAATTAAAATGGCAGAAAGGTAAATATTATTCTTTACTTATTTCATAATGGTGAAAAGAAAAAAAGAATATACTATAAAGTTCCATTTCTATAAAATTCTAGATATTGCAAACAAAAACAGATCAGGGCTTGATGATGTAGCAAATAGGGATACAAGAGAGTGAGCACAAGGAAAAATAGGAGGTGAAGGTGCATGTGTTTATTTTCTTGATTTTTGGCAATGGTACTCTAGGTCTGTACATATGTCAACACTTATCAAATGTTACACCTTAAACATATGAACTTATTATATGTTAATTATCTCTCAACAGAGCTTTACAAATTTCTAAAAGCAAAATATGAAATAAAAATTTAAAAATGCAATTTTATAATTAAAATCCATGAGAGCTAACATTAAAACACAATAGATTGGTTTAACTTCAGATTACAGATGGCTGAAGACACTTTTAGTTAACAGATGTCAGAAGAAAATGATAAAACTGAAACATTAACAATTTAAAAGCATAAATTTTTCTACAGAGAATAAGTCTTTAGAACATGACAAATTTTATCATATGAATAATTACTCATGTATAACTGGAGTTTCTAAAGAATGATGAAGAAGAGATGAAGTTCAGAAAATATAATAGCAAGAATTCTTTATAATTAAAATAAAATCAACCAATTCAAAACTCAAAAAAATACAACATCTAAGCTGAATATATTTAAAGAAAATAAAATGTAGTCACACCAGAGCAACACTGATGGAAACTACAACAAGTAAAAGATATTAAAACAACCCTAAACAAAAAGATATATTGCACTCAATGGAGCAATAATAACACTAAAATATGACTTCCCAATAGAAATGATGGAAGCCAGAAAACAGGGAATACAATTGTGAAAGTTCTAAAAGAAAATAAAAATAAAAATAACAGCAGAATATAACAAGAGTAAAGATATATGTATGTATATGATGGATATATAAAAATTAGTAATAGGTGTGTACTATCAGGTATTAATATGTATGTATATGATCAAAACTAATGTAAAACAGCACACACACACTGCAGCAGAATTTACATTATTCCTGGAGTGTTCACCAAAATGCATCATAGGTGAAACTGTAAGTAATTCCCAAGAAAATTTCAAAATATTGAAGTCCCATAGTGTATCCTTTCTAATAACAGTAGAATTAAGCTAAGAATTGAATGTTTAAAATAGAGAATTCCCAATCGTTCGAAATTAAGCAATACATATAAATCACTGAGTTTGAGGATATAGTCTCAAAACACATAACATGGGGAGGATTTGTACTTAAAATACATGAAGGATGAATGCAGATTTCAGAAAACAGAACACTCAATAAAAATGAGCAAAATACTGCACAAATCAGGATATGTAAGTATCTAGTAAACATAAAATGTTTTACCTTCATTGCCCTTCAGGGAAACATAAATTAAGCAAAGATGTGTAGAACAGAAATAAAATATCCATAAAGTTGTATTGGTGAGTAAGTACTATATGTTGTGCATTGCAGTTGGAGTGGAAATTACTAAAACTACTTTGAAAAACTGGCATTACATACTGAGCCTGATAATATACATACTCTTTGATCCTGCAGTTCCATCTCAACATATATATCCAATCTTTTGCCCAAGAAAAGAATACAATACAATATTCATCAGCAGCACCAATTGCAAGCACCAAAATCCAGAGAAAACCTACATTTCAATAAACTGGGGGTTTTATAAATAAATTATGGTAAATTTATCAGAAACAATATATTTTGCTACACTTAGAAGACATGAATAAATCTCCAAAACATAACAGTAAGTAAAAATACATCATAAAATATTTATACTATATGATCTGATTCATGAGCAGGCCACAATAAAACTAATCAGTATTGATGGAAGACAGTGTAGTGATGACCTTTGGGGAGGGGGCTCAAGTTAGGCTTCTGAGGATCTGGCAATATTTTATTTGTGATTCATAACATGGTTCCATGTGTGTTGTCATTTTCTGTGAATGCACTAAGCACACTTTTCTATACATATGCTATACATCATTAAAATGTTTACTTAAAAAATAATCTTCTGGCCGGCGCCGCGGCTCACTTGGCTAATCCTCCGCCTGCGGTGCAGGCACACCGGGTTCTAGTCCCGGTCGGGCACCGGATTCTGTCCCGGTTGCCCCTCTTCCAGGCCAGCTCTCTGCTATGGCCCGGGAAGGCAGTGGAGGATGGCCCAAGTGCTTGGGCCCTGCACCCGCATGGGAGACCAGGAGAAGCACCTGGTTCCTGGCTTCGGATTAGCGCAATGCGCAGGCCACAGCGCGCCAGCCATGGTGGCCATTGGTTGGTGAACCAATGGCAAAAGGAAGACCTTTCTCTCTGTCTCTCTCTCTCACTATCCACTCTGCCTGTCAAAAATAAAAAAATAAATAAATAAAATAATCTTTTGATTCTATATCTAATTGAATTTCCTTTACCTGTGTTGCCTCAAATCCCATATGTAGACATGTCCTAAATTCAGAAATGATGTCCATCATTAACAAATGCTAATTAATAAACAACTTTCTACTAATGTTTTATTTAAGATCATTGGTGGAGACGACATTGTGGCATAGCAGTTAAAGCTGCCGCCTGCAGTGCCAACATCCCATATGAGCTCTGGTTCGGGTACTGGCTGCTCCACTTCTGATCCAGCTCTCTGCTATGGCCTGGGAAAGCAGCAGAAGATGGCCCAAGTCCTTGCGCCCCTGAACCTGCATGGGAGACCCAGAGGAAGCTGCTGGCTTCTGGCTTTGGATCGACACCGCTCCAGCCATTGTGGCTATCTGGGGAGTGAACCAGCAGATGGAAGACTCTCTCTCTCTCTCTCTCTTTCTGCCTCTCTGTAATTCTTCCTTTCAAATAAAATAAATAAATCCTACTAAAAAAGATCATTGACAACAATGAATTCCACATACGATGCAGTGGATTCATTGGAAACCCCACCCACATGGGTTAACACTGTAGTTGGAAAAATCACAACAAAGGTGAAGATACATATGCCAAAAGCACTTAGTGACAAAAGAATTGGCAATTACTTTTATGGGGTATAGTAAGAGAATACTTTACCAAGAAGCAAATATGTTTCATGAGGTAAAATGTGTAGCATAAGAATAATTTTTCATGGAGAGGACACTTGGTCTAGTGGATGAGATGCCCGCAACCCATATCAGAGTACTTGGATGTGATAATGGGCTCTAGTTTCTAACTCCATCTTCCTGCTAATGTGGACCCTGAGAGGCAGTTCAAGTAATTGGGTTCCTGTCATTTGTGTGTTACAGCTGGATGGAGTTCCCAGATCCTGGTTTCAACTTTAATGCAGTCTCAACCATTGTAGGCATTTGGGGAGTAAACCAGCAAATTGGGCTTCTCTGTGTATATGTCTTTCTCTCTCTCTCTCTCTCACTCTCTCACAGTGGGTGTGTGAGTGTGTGTGTGTGCATGCCTGTCTCTCCTTCTCTCTTTCTGTCTTTATGTCTCTGAAATAAACAAAAAATTAATATTTATTTCTTAAATTAACTACCAATGACACATGCAAAATAATTGCAAATTTTTGTAAGACTTTTATATATACCATGAAATAATTTACTAGCTAAACACTAGATCATTTCTTATTTTCTAAAGGCCTCTTCAAAACACTAATGGTACAAGTTCAGAAACTAATAACACAGGAGGGAGCCAAGATGGCGGAATAGTGAGGGCGCGCATCGATAGTCCGGGAAAATTTAGTTTAATAAAAGGGGAGTTACGGTAGCCTCAGAAAAAAGAACCAGGAAAATATTGCAGAGGAAACTCTTCTGGATTGAGTGGCCATGAATCGGAGGACCTACTGGGAGAACAAGGTCACCCACCGCGTGGAAGCCGAGCCGCAGGACCGAGCCGCAGAAGCCAAGCCGCGGGACCGAGCCGCGCAAGCCCGCAGGGTCTGCGCGCCAGTGCTTGAAGGGGAGTGCGTGCCACACAGACAACAGCAGGGAGACTTGGGACGTCCAGGGCTCCGAGTCTACACATCGGCGCTGGAAGGGGAGCGGACCTGCATGGAGAGCGTGGGAGCCCACAGTTCGGGACACCAGCGGCAGACTCAACACACCAGCGCTGGAACGCGAGGTGAGCTGAACCTCAATAGCCCGAGACACCGGCAGGCAAGCGGAGAGAGGAGACTAGAGGGAACAACCCCCGGGGAGGGGGGGGGGACTTCACCAGGCTAACTGGAAGAGAGAGAGGGAAAAAAAAAAAAGGTGACTGGTACGGACACGGGTTTCTCTCTCTCCGCTCACCTCTCAAGGGTGAGCAAGACAAAGAGCAGGCGCCATCTTGGACATACGTCATAAGCAGAGCGACCTCAGGTCTGCACCGGCCCTGAGCCTAGCAGAAAAACCTGACTCTGGGCGGGGCGAATTAACAGGAGATTAGGACCTAGTAAATTTGTGGTGCTACTGAACTGAAACTGTGAAAAAAGAGACGGTGGGGGAGAGAACTCATGGAATTCACGTGAGCACTCTCCAGAGACGCTACAATTCCATAACTTTGGCAACCCAGTGGGAGACTGAAGGAAAATTTGAGCCCACTCTGAGGGCCGAACAGATTCCCTGTGTGGTCCTTGGGAAAGAGCTTCCGATCTCTGGCTCCTGTGGGTATATCATTTGCCTGCTAACTACCTCCAACTTCGTTCAGCTGTGCAGAATAACTTCCCTTTTGAATCAAAAAAAAAAAAAAAGAAAGAGAGAGAGAGAGAGAGAGAGAGGTTTACCACGCCTAACCTGGGAGTGTCACCTTTGGCACACCAAACAGAGCTCTCAGGCCACACCCATCTCAAGCCCTAAGGCTCCATCAAAAACAGATAGTCCACTTAATCTAGAGTCATAGTATAACAAGAAAAAGCACCACAGTGAAGAAACCAAATATCTCCAATATGACAAATAACAAACGCAAAAACCAAGGTAATAAAAACAAGGAAGTCACCATGAAGCCCTCAAATGAAAAAGACACCCCAATTCAAGATTATGAGGATGATGACATAGAAGAAATGCAAGAAGCAGATCTCAAAAATTGATAAGAACATTAAGAAGTTCTCAAAAACAAATTCTTGAACTACAGAAATCCTTAATGGACAAGATAGAAAATCTCTCTCGTGAAAATGAAATATTAAGGAGGAATCAAAATGAAACGAAACAACTAGTACAACAGGAAACTGGGATAGTGACTGAAGTGAAGAATTCAATAGATCAAATGAAAAACACAATAGAGAGCCTTACAAACAGAATGGGTGAAGCAGAAGAGAGAATATCGGACTTAGAAGACAGAGAACAGGAAAGGATACAGTCAGACCTAAGAAGAGGAAATTAGAAATCTAAAACATATTGTCGGGAATCTTCAGGATACTATTAAAAAAACCAACATTCGGGTTCTAGGAGTTCCTGAAGGCATGGAGAGGGAGAAAGGATTAGAAGGCCTTTTCAGTGAGATATTAGCAGAAAATTTCCCAGGTTTGGAGAAGGACAGAGAAATCCTAGTACAGGAAGCTCACAGAACCCCTAATAAACACGACCAAAAGAGATCCTCACCACGACATGATGTAATTAAACTCTCCACAGTGAAACATAAAGAAAAGATCCTAAAATGTGCAAGAGAGAAACGTCAGATTACTCTCAGAGGATCTCCAATCAGACTCACAGCTGACTTCTCATCAGAAACTCTACAAGCTAGGAGGGAATGGTGAGATATAGCCCAGGTACTAAGAGAGAACAACTGCCAGCCCAGCATACTATATCCTGCAAAGCTATCATTTGTGAATGAAGGTGAAATAAAGACTTTTCATAGCAAACAGAAATTGAAAGAATTTGTTGCCACTCGTCCAGCCCTGCAAAAGATGCTTAAAGATGTGTTACACACAGAAACAAAGAAACACGGTCATCAATATGAAAGAAGGTAAAGGAAGGAAACCAAGGAAGGAAACCTCACAGCAAAAGATCACAGGGAATTCAAAGCATATATTAGAACTTATCTTTGGCAAATGGCAGGGCAAAGTTACCACTTTTCATTAGTCACATTGAACGTGAATGGCCTGAACTGTCCAGTTAAAAGACACCGATTGGCTGATTGGGTTAAGGAACAAAACCCATCTATTTGCTGCTTACAAGAAACACATCTTTCCAACAAAGATCCATACAGACTGAAAGTGAAAGGCTGGAAAAAGATATACCATGCCAACACAAATGAAAAAGGAGCAGGCGTAGCCATCTTAATATCAGACAACATAAACTTTACCACAAAAACTGTTAAGAGAGACAAAGAGGGACACTATATAATGATTATGGGATCAATTCAACAGGAAGATGTAACAATTATCAATGTATATGCACCCAACTACAGGGCACCGGTTTATCTAAAAGATTTGTTAACGGACTTAAAGGGAGACTTAGACCCCAATACAATAGTACTGGGGGACTTCAATACTCCACTCTCAGAAATAGACAGATCAATAGGACAGAAGATCAACAAGGATACAGTAGATTTAAACGACACTATAGCCCAAATGGATCTAACAGATATATACAGAACTTTCAATCCTACAGCTAAAGATTTTACATTCTTCTCAGCAGTACATGGAACCTTCTCTAGGATTGACAACATACTAGGCCATAAAGCAAGTCTCAGCAAATTCAAAAGAATTAGAATCATACCATGCAGCTTCTCAGACCATAAAGGAATGAAGTTGGAAATTAGCAACTCAGGAATCCCTAGAGCATACGCAAACACATGGAGATTGAACAACATGCTCCTGAATGAACAATGGGTCATAGAAGAAATCAAAAGAGAAATCAAAAACTTTCTGGAAGTAAATGAGGATAACAGCACAATATACCAAAACTTATGGGACACAGCAAAAGCAGTGTTAAGAGGAAAGTTTATATCAATAGGTGCCTACATCAAGAAATTGGAAAGGCACCAAATAGATGAGCTTTCAATTCACCTCAAGGATCTAGAAAAGCTACAGCAAGCCAGACCCAAATCTAGTAGGAGAAGAGAAATAATTAAAATCAGAGAAGAAATCAACAGGATTGAATCAAGAAAAACATTACAAAAAATCAGCCAAACGAGGAGCTGGTTTTTTGAAAAAATAAACAAAATTGACACCCCATTGGCCCAACTAACTAAAAAAAGAAGAGAAAAGACCCAAATCAATAAAATCAGAGATGAAAAAGGAAACATAACAACAGACACCACAGAAATAAAAAGAATCATCAGAAATTACTACAAGGACTTGTATGCCAGCAAACAGGGAAACCTATCAGAAATGGATAGATTCCTGGACACATGCAACCTACCTAAATTGAACCAGGAAGACATCGAAAACCTAAACAGACCCATAACTGAGACAGAAATTGAAACAGTAATAAAGGCCCTCCCAACAAAGAAAAGCCCAGGACCAGATGGATTCACTGCTGAATTCTAACAGACATTTAAAGAAGAACTAACTCCAATTCTTCTCAAACTATTCAGAACAATCGAAGAAGAGGGAATCCTCCCAAATTCTTTCTATGAAGCCAGCATCACCTTAATTCCTAAGCCGGAAAAAGATGCAGCACTGAAAGAGAATTACAGACCAATATCCCTGATGAACATAGATGCAAAAATCCTCAATAAAATTCTCGCCAATAGAATGCAACAACACATCCACCCAGACCAAGTGGGATTTATCCCTGGTATGCAGGGATGGTTTAATGTGCACAAGACAATCAATGTGATACACCACATTAACAGACTGCAGAAGAAAAACCATATGATTATCTCAATAGATGCCAAGAAACCATGTGATAAAATACAATACCCGTTCATGATGAAAACTCTAAGCAAACTGGGTTTGGAAGGAACATTCCTCAATACAATCAAAGCAATCTATGAAAAACCCACAGCCAACATCCTATTGAATGGGGAAAAGTTGGAAGCATTTCCACTGAGATCTGGTACCAGACAGGGATGTCCACTCTCACCACTGCTATTCAATATAGTTCTGGAGGTTCTAGCCAGAGCTATTAGGCAAGAAAAAGAAATTAAAGGGATACAAATTGTGAAGGAAGAACTCAAACTATCCCTCTTTGCAGATGACATGATTCTGTATTTAGGGGACCCAAAGAACTCTACTAAGAGACTATTGGAACTCATAGAAGATTTTGGCAAAATAGCAGGGTATAAAATCAATGCACAAAAACCAACAGCCTTTGTATACAGAGACAATGCCATGGCTGAGAAAGAACTTCTAAGATCAATCCCATTCACAATAGCTACAAAAACAATCAAATACCTTGGAATAAACTTAACCAAGGACGTTAAAGATCTCTACGATGAAAATTACAAAACCTTAAAGAAAGAAATAGAAGAGGATACCAAGAAATGGAAAAATCTTCCATGCTCATGGATTGGAAGAATCAATATCATCAAAATGTCCATTCTCCCAAAAGCAATTTATAAATTCAATGCAATACCAATCAAGATACCGAAGACCTTCTTCTCAGATCTGGAAAAAATGGTGCTGAAATTTATATGGAGGCACAAGAGACCTCGAATAGCTAAAGCAATCTTGTAAAACAAAAACAAAGCCGGAGGCATCACAATACCAGATTTCAGGACATACTACAGGGCAGTTGTAATCAAAACAGCATGGTACTGGTACAGAAACAGATGGATAGACCAATGGAACAGAATTGAAACACCAGAAATCAACCCAAACATCTACAGCCAACTTATATTTGATCAAGGATCTAAAACTAATTCCTGGAGCAAGGACAGTCTATTCAATAAATGGTGCTGGGAAAATTGGATTTCCACGTGCAGAATCATGAAGCAAGACCACTACCTTACACCTTACACAAAAATCCACTCAACATGGATTAAAGACCTAAATCTACGACCTGACACCATCAAGTTACTAGAGAACATTGGAGAAACCCTTCAAGATATTGGCACAGGCAAAGAATTTCTGGAAACGACCCAGGAGGCACAGGCAGTCAAAGCCAAAATTAACATTTGGGATTGCATCAAATTGAGAAGTTTCTGTACTGCAAAAGAAACAGTCAGGAGAGTGAAGAGACAACCGACAGAATGGGAAAAAATATTTGCAAACTATGCAACAGATAAAGGGTTAATAACCAGAATCTACAAAGAGATCAAGAAACTCCACAAAAACAAAACCAACAACCCAATTAAGAGATGGGACAAGGACCTCAATAGACATTTTTCAAAACAGGAAATCCAAATGGCCAACAGGCACATGAAAAAATGTTCAAGGTCATTAGCAATCAGGGAAATGCAAATCAAAACCACAATGAGGTTTCACCTCACCCCGGTTAGAATGGCTCACATTCAGAAATCTACCAACAACAGATGCTGGTGAGGATGTGGGGAAAAAGGGACACTAACCCACTGTTGGTGGGAATGCAAACTGGTCAAGCCACTATGGAAGTCAGTCTGGAGTTTCCTCAGAAAGCTGAATATAACCCTACCGTTCGACCCAGCCATCCCACTCCTTGGAATTTACCCAAAGGAATTTAAATTGGCAAACAAAAAAGCGGTCTGCAGCCTAATGTTTATTGCAGCTCAATTCACAATAGCTAAGACCTGGAACCAACCTAAATGCCCATCAACGGTAGACTGGATAAAGAAATTATGGGATATGTACTCTTTAGAATACTATACCGCAGTAAGAAACAACGAAATCCAGTCATTTGCAACAAAATGGAGGAATCTGGAACACATCATGCTGAGTGAAATAAGCCAGTCCCAAAGGGACAAATGTCATATGTTCTCCCTGATCGGTGACAACTGACTGAACACCAAAAAGGAAACCTCCTGAAGTGAAATGGACACTATGGGAAACGGTGACTTGATCAGCATAGCCCTGACTGTTAATGAACAACTTAATACATTATCCCTCTTAGTAGATTTTTGTCTGTTCTACTTAATATGACTGGTTTAATTCTGTAATTAATACACAGTTATTCTTAAGTGTTAAAAAACTAACTGAAATGTGATCCCTGTTAAACATAAGAGTGGGGATAAGAGAGGGAAGAGATGTATAATTTGGGACATGCTCAAGCTGACTTGCCCCAAATGGTAGCGTTAAAAACATACCAGGGGATTCCAATTCAATCCCATCAAGGTGGCATGTACCAATGCCATCTCACTAGTCCAAGTGATCAATTTCAGTTCACAATTGATCATAATGAAAGGACTAAGAGTCAAAGGGAGCACATAAACAAGTCTAGTACCTGCTAACACTAACCGATAGAATAAATAAAGGGGAGAGTGATCCAACATGGGAAGTGAGATACTCAGCAGACTCATAGAATGGCAGATGTCCTAAATAGCACTCTGGCCTCAGAATCAGCCCTAAAGGCATTCGGATCTGGCTGAAAAGCCCATGAGAGTATTTCAGGCATGGAAAGCCAAGACACTCTGGCAAAAGATCTCTGTGAGTGAGATCCCAGTGGAAAGAACAGGTCTTCAAAGAAGGAGGTACCTTTCTCTGAAGGGAGGAGAGAACCTCCACTTTGACTATGACCTTGTCTAAACAAGATAAGAATCGGAGAACTCAGAGGGCTTCCATAGCCTTGGAAACTCATGACTGGAGCATAGGGAGACTACTGATGCCATAGACAGGAGTGTCAATTGGTAAAGTCAACAACAGGAGTCACTGTGCACTTACTCCTCATGTAGGATCTCTGTCCTTAATGTGCTGTGTATTGAGATTTAATGCTATAACGAGTACTCAAACAATATATTTCACTTTGTGTTTCTATGGGGGTGCAAACAGTTGAAATCTTTACTTAATGTATACTAAACTGATCCTCTGTAAAAAAAAAAAAAAAAAAAAAAGAAAGAAAAAGAAATTATCAACTCCCAACTTGACTCTCACTGGGATTAAACATGACAATAGGTCTGATCTGATTTCATCATCATTTAAAAAAAATCATCTATTATTTTTCACTTTATGTTTCTGTGTGGGAGCAAACTGTTGAAATCCTTACTTAATGTATACTAAGCTGATCTTCTGTATATTAAGATAATCGAAAATGAATCTTGATGTGAATGGAAGGGGAGAGGGAGTGGGAAAGGGGAGGGTAGTGGGTGGGAGGGACGGTATGTGGGGGAAGCCATTGTAATCCATAAATCGTACTTTGGAAATTTATGTTCATTAAATAAAAGTTAAAAAAAGAAAGAAACTAATAACACATAATGATGGATGATTACAATTATCAATATATTATTCTTATTATTAAGATACATGGAAATCATCCTTTAAGTCAAAAAGCAAGCCTATAATTGCAATGGTAATTTCAAGTTAATTGATTTCATACAAACTTTTTATTAGTATGTGTTTTGAAGTTGTGCTATTATGTGGAATTGGAGCATATCAAAATCTTGGGTAACAGAAATGTACATTTATGAAATTCCTGCCAAGCTAGGAACAGCAATACCAAGCATATAATTTTAACTACATATATATGTATATATGTATGTGTGTGTGTATAAAACATATGTAGCACACAATAATAAAAAAGAAACTTGATGTGAGATGAAGCTCCAGTCTTATACATAATATAGAAAGATCAGAAGTGGGAAATCTTTTATAGGAACCTTGAAAGACAAAATAATGTCTTCTGAGGCCTTTGCAAAATTGGTTGCCCCAGGGAAGGCCATGATGCCAGAACGTTGTGATCATTAAAGGGTAAAAGACGTGCATAGGTGGACACCCACTTTATGCCATATTTTTACTTTAGTAACTCTTTTTAGCAATCCTGTGTCATCATAGCCAAAAGGCTTCAGAATCCTGAATCAACAATTTGTATCCAAATCAGCATACTCACTATTTGCAATTATAGTGTTAAAATAAGCATTCAGTATAGCCTACTTCTCCAGAAACTAATAAGCCTAAATGTATTTGTGTGTGTTTATTCAATACCAAAATTTACCAAAAAAGTGGAAAAAAAACCCTCCTAACCATCCTGAACAAAATGTTGACATAAAAATTAATGAAGCACCATTTCTCAAAGGAGTTTATTAATTTAAAGGGCTATGTGATTACGTAAATGGCATGAATGATCTTAATCTTTCTCCATAATTAGTAACACAACATTTCAGAACAGGATAGAATTTGATAAATTGTTTCATGAAATGCCAACTCTTTGCAAGCTAGAGACTAACGCCCTGTTGGGTATTTACCCGTCCCTGACTTTCCAGGTTCTCAATAGCAGAGACAAGCCCAAAACTCTCAGTCCCAGATTACATGTATCTGTTTTCTGTCCATCAAATCCAACTTGCAAAATTGATATGTATTGTGAAGTTCATAGCAGAAGCTTTGTAAATATTTACAACCAAATGTAGCTCAGATCAGAAGCTTGCTCTTGAGTGAGCAACTTGGGCTTCTTTCCTTGCCTCTCCTTGCCTTGCTCCCACACTCTGCAAAGTCAACATCTCTGCGGGCTGTGTATGGAAAACCTTACACAGAACAATGGCTTTAAATAAGACAAACAGGAGTACCTAGCACTGAGCATTTCAGAACTCATTAAATGCTGTTTCAGTAATTAAAACCATTAAGAGTGGCAAATAAATTTTCCCATTCTCCATGCAATCCATGGTGATATGGAGTAATTAGTACTTTATTTCAGTTAGGAATTGGTATGGTATCAATTAATCCACTTGCCAGATAATTTGTTCAAACATACTGAAGGATTTTTTCTTATATTCTGTAATTACTTTTGTTTAATAATTTTTATAACACAGTGTAATTAAATGATAGCCAAGCTATTGCAAATCATATTTAGTGAGCACAGTGATTAGTCATCACTCTTTTTTGCCCAATGCAATAATACACTATGGATGCTGTGTGTCTGACAGCCTAGTAAATGTGTTTGCTTCTGTCCTTTTCGTCTTTCCTTAGTTTTCAGAATTTTTTACATAGTTTCCCTTAAAAAGGGACAGCAAGTGTGGCACTCCTCTTCTTCACTAACAATCTCATGTACACCAACAAATTGCATTCCATATCCAAAAACTGCACTGGAGATGCAGTGGTTTAATAAGACCAACAGAACTCTTGATACCATGGTTAGATTTAGAAGACTTGGACTGATCACCAATCACGATTTAATCATTAGAAGCATACAAAATATTGTGAAGGAGAAATACAGGGTACTACCAGACAAAATAGTTGATATACTTTTTCGGTATACAAAACATATCTGAAATGCAAGATACACCTAAAAATGGAAAAATGTTTTTTCTCCAAACATTGTGCACATAGAAGATACAAAAAAGTATTGAATGAATTAACTCCACACACTAATCATTGTTCTCCCAGAGCCCTTAAACCCCATAATTTTCTCAGATGTTCTCCAAAACTGATGAATTTGATCATTGTTTAAGATCTACTCAAATGTATCATTCTTTGTTGAAGTATGAGGTCCTTGTTTTTCCAATCTGTGCCTCACTTTTATCATGTACTCTGCTTGGAAGTAGATAGGTCAGCTTTCTCAGAGCCATCTAATGTAACCACTATTTCTTCCTTGGTAATGAAAGCTTTCTGTAACCTGTTCACATCTGTATACCAGGACCAACTCCCAGCTGAGTATCTATGGCCCTTGTAGTGCTGTGGCAATATAGATCAGCTTTGGCCAGATGTGTTTCCACATGACCTGGGGATCATTTAATAATGTAATGTGTGGTTCAGTGGGTGGAAGGTAAATTCTGACATGATGCACTTCTAATGAACTCCCAAGTGGTGCCACTGTTGCTGGTCTGAGAACCACATTTTGAGTAGCAAAGGTGCAGAGAACCAAGTGATTAACCTAAATGACAGAAATCTAGGATATTTATTAGTGTCATAGTGTATACCAAATCAAAGTCAAGGCTAGAGACATCTGCAACTCAATTAAAAGCTTCTATGTGTGGGTCAGTCTTTCAGACATTCTCCAGACTCTTCCATTTTGCAGTTTCATCTCATCCTCCAATACTAGGTCTTATTTCTAATTCCATAGTAGTGCTTGTTGCTAAAGAAGTAATGAGAGCTTTACCTACACAGAAGGTTGACCTGTGCCCAGGTGCCACCACTTAGGTTCTATTACATTATTTTCAATAGCCTGTGGCTGCAGCGTTCACCATATTTTTCATCTATGTTAGGGAACTTTCATTTGGCATCTTGTGCCAGAGGAAAGATAGCACTACTCCCTAAAACCACTGTCAAAGAATGTGTGGGGCACTAACAGGCTACACAAGTTGCAAACTACCTGGGAGAAAAAGAGAGAGAGAGGGAGAGAGAGAGAAGGGTTAAAAGTTTCATGGAAAGGGGAGTTCAGTTAACATCAGATAGCTTTCTTCTAAAGCTAAATAAATGCACAATGTTGGAGGCTTATAACTGTGTCTAATTTTGAGAACAAAGGGTTAAATGTTGACCCACAAGCTATGACACCAAATCTCAGCAATTGAATTCCCTATTAACTTCCCAGTTCTGAATGTTCACTCAACAAAATCTGTACCTGGCCCTTATTTCCTCCATTCACATCCAGCATTTTGTCTCTTTATACTTCAAATTCTGTGAAGAACACGAGACACGAAGCTCCACTTCTACCAGCACAGGTCCAAAATGTGACCTTCCCTTGTGACAGACCCAGTGGACTCTGTCATACTTCTGAGATGTTTTTCTGCCCATTTATCTTTTGATCTTTCCATGCTCATGTCCTCTGTCACTTAGAATTCATAAAACAGTGCTTAGAATGGCTGACACTGCCATGATAAACAGCACTCACTGCCTTATGTTGCTTCCAATTTAACTAAGATGCCAACTCACCTCTCCTTTTTCCTGGAAGACAGAAAAACTGTCTTTTTCCCCTTAGCTCAAATGCTTGGATATTATTGTTCAATCTCTGTATTTGCTGATCAGTGATAACTAGAATTTTTCATTCTCCTTCTAAGTGTTATGAAGAACAGAGATAATGGAAGAAAAAGCCATTTGAAATGTTGAAAATCTTGATTCAGTTAAGAATGGTTTTGGAAGACATCATTTTTAAGTATAAAAAACACAATATAACATGTTTACAGAATATTTAAAATGGTAATGTTTTGCTTTTGGAAAAAGTCCCTACAAATTTTTTATTCAAGAAAAATGTATATTTTTATTATACTTTGCAGTATTCTAGTCCCAATATTTTAGAAGCAGCTTCACATAAGAGCTTTTAGCTTTATAAGATCCTTCCATAAGCATAGTTTCTTTTATTTTACAGAAAATAGTTGGGGGAGAAAGTGACATTATTGCTCCAGCCTTTGAAAGCCCTACTTCATAGAAAAGCCAAGGTCTTCCTTGCACTGTGCAATTCCAGCGTAATAACAAGATTATATCACTGTTTACAGTCTTGTCCTTGCTTCATAAATCCTGGGGGTTATCCCATCAGGAATATTCATTTTGTCTCAGACCTGAAGTAACCATTAAGAAGTATCAGTAAACAACCCTCAGCTTTTAGTGTCTGACCCTATTTCATCTAGTTTAAGATTTTAAGGAATAAAAATTGCAATGAAAGAGGTATTTACAGTGGAAATGAGGCAGATACAGCAATAAATTTCTTATTTCTTAATAGATAATCATTAAAATATTTAACTAACCAGAATGATTTTTTGTTAAGAAAAATACATGCTTAATTATAAAAGAGATGGCATCATTTGATGAAGGAAAAATGGCTCTACAAGTAGAAACAGATTTTCAGACTGTTGTCTGAGACCAGCTGGGGTTGATGGGACT
Source organism: Oryctolagus cuniculus (assembly GCF_051225735.1). Taxonomy (NCBI): domain Eukaryota; kingdom Metazoa; phylum Chordata; class Mammalia; order Lagomorpha; family Leporidae; genus Oryctolagus; species Oryctolagus cuniculus. The sequence continues at coordinate 123,057,530 of NC_142869.1, read as the reverse complement.
TAAAAGGAGATTTCCACAGAATGGAGTGTGGTCCAGGGTAAAAGTGGCTCTGGGTCATCAGAGAACAAGAAGACCCACAGTGGATAAAAGCAGCAGCAGAGGAGACCTGGAGTTAGGTCTGGCCTCACCCCCCATAACTATGTGGACCAATAAGGAAAAGCCATCCTCTTTCTCAGAGAGTTGCTGACTGTCCATGCTGTTTTCTCTCTGGCAATTACCAATTCCTACTTACATGGAGAGAGGATATCATTCTATATTACCAAAAAAAGAATTTAATTCCCTTTGCAAATATTTCAAGAGGAAACAGAGGGAAGCATAACAAGGTTGTGTGTGGGGAAGAGTTGAGGCAACATTTACAGAGTACCTAACATGTGCTGCAGCCCGAATTAAGGTGGTGTTATATGTGTTTTAATGACTAAATAATTGCATTCCTTACGGTTTAAGATCCTTGTTGCTTAGGAGTTAACTTAAGTGCTCCAAATGAGATAGTAAATATTAAGACCAGTCTCAGCCACACACATTGATGTTCAGATCATATCACACAGTGATGCCTTCTCTCTGTCTCTCTCTCTCACTGTCCATTCTGCCTGTCAAAAAATAAAATAAATAAATAAATAAATAAATAAATAAAAAGAAAAGCCTGAAAGGGCCTTGAGTACCTCACTTGGGCTGAACTTGGGGCTCTGTGTTAAGTATGAAGAGAATGTTAAATCAGAGTTATCAACTGCCACACAGTATTAAGGTTATGCACCGACATGCACATAGAGCCCTTTGAGAAAAGTTGAATAAATATTGATCCCACACAATTAGGATTATCTGTGCCATTATGAGCTGACCACTAAGCTAAGAGATTAGAGACCTCAGTGAACACACACAACAAAGAGCAAGACTTTACAGAATTAGTTCACAAAAGACACTAAAGAAGCAAAGAACAAAAACTACAAATAGCAGCAACAAGAATTCCTGAGTGAGCCAGAGAATTTGATTTTTAAAAATTTTAAAGTTGTCAAATTATGTTATTTAAAATGTTACATAAACTTCTAGTTAAAATATAAGTATGTTACTTATAAGATAGTCAAACAAATTGAAAACACTTGCTCATGCCCAGCAAAAGCTAAAACTCAATAGAAATCATCCCTGAAGAAGCAGATACTGGGCATAATAAAGCCTTGAAATTTGCTATCATACGCATGCTTAAGAAACTACAAAAATCCACATCTGCAAAACTGAAGGAAAGCATGAAATCTATATCTCACAAATTAGAAAATAGCAATCAATCAACAGGAACAAATTATTTACAAAATCAGACAGAAATTGGCATGGGCAAGTCGCATGACTGAACTGGAATCTTGACTAGAGGAATTTGACATCAAACTTAAGCAGGAAGAAGAAACTAAACTCAAAGATCAATTTAGATTATTTAGTCTAAAAAACAGAAAGAGAAAAGAATGATGAAAGATGAACACAGCCTTGGAGACCAGTGACACAACATTAAGCAAAACAATATATCTATAATGAGAGTTACAAAACAAGAAAAAAGAAAACAGCAGAAGAAATAATGACAAAAAGCTTCCAATTTGATGAAAATATTAATCTCCAACTGCAAGCTCCATAAGCTACATGTGGAGTTCCACAGAAATGCCATATAGACATCCTCATTAAAGGTTGAACTACAAAAGCAGAATCATCTTGACTACAGCACGAGAAAAGTGACTCATCAATTATAAGGGATCTTCGAAAAGTTTAACAAAGGACTTCTGAGAAGCCATAAACACCAGCTGACAGTAGCATAACATTTCTAAAATACTTAAAGAAAAACTTTGTCAGTGAGGAATTTTATAGCCTGCTAAAACATCCTTCAAAAATAAAGTAGAAAGATGGGCTTTTGGTGTAGAACCTAAGATGTCACTTGGGATGCCTGCATCCTGTGTCAGAGTGCCTGGGTTCAAATCCAGGCTCTATTTTTGATGCCAGCTTCCTGACAATGCACACCTTAAGAAAACGCTGGTGATTGCTGGAGCAGTTGGGTTATTGCCACCCGGTGTGGGAGACCCAGATAGAGTTCTTAGCTTCTGGTTTTGGCCTGCCCCAGCCATGGCTATTGCCAACATTTGGGAGTAAACCTGCAGATGGAAGTCTCTCTCTCTCTCTCTCTCTCTCTCTCTCTCTCTCTCTCCATATATGTATATGTGTGTGTGTGTGTGTGTGTATATATATATATATATACACATATATGTGTGTATGAGCACCTTTGAAATGAAACTAACTAAATAAAAATTAATATATCCCCATATATATATATATAACAACTGAATCTGTTGCAAATAAATTTGACTGAAAGAAATACTAAAAGGAGTCCTTCAAACCAAAATGAAAGAACACTGGACTGTAACTCAAAGATACCTGAGTAATTAAAAAGAGCATACAAAGAAAGAAGGAAAGAAGGAAAAGAAAAGGAAGGGAAGGGGAGGGAAGGGAAGGGAAGGGGAGGGGAGGGGAGGGGAAGGAGGGGAGGGGGAGGGGAAGGGAGGGAAGGGTAGAAAGAAATAGAGAGAGAGAGAGAAAAGTGAATATATTTATGGTGAATATATTATTAATCAAAAAATTTCCCCAAAGAAAAAAACAAGATCAAAAGTTTTAACTGGTAAATTCTATCCAATATTCAAATAATTACTACCAGTATTATACTATCCATTGGAAAATATAAATGAAAACATTCCAACTCATTTTATACATCGATATTACCCTCATACCAAAACTAGACAAGGATGGCATGAGAAAATTACAAACTAATTTACCTTATAAGCATACATTCTAAAATTCTTTAAAACAACTACTTAATATCTAACAACATACTGAAAGGATTATATATTTTGACCAAGTGAGATTTATCTCAGGAATGCAAGGTCGGTTCAATGTGCAAAATGAAACCAATATAATACACTATATTATTAGAATATTAGATTAAAAACTGCATGATTACCCACACAGAAAGAAATTTAACAAAATCAATATATTTCTAGATTAAATAATAACTCAACAAGCTAGGAATTGAAGAAAAATTCCTCAACTTGTAAAAGACACTTATGAAAAACCTATAGCTAAGAACATGCCCAAAGTGAGAGACTAAATGATTTACCCTGAACATGAGGAACAAGATCAGCCTTCCCACTGCTATTCAGTTGGAAATTCAATCCAGGGCGACTTGCCATCCCCCTCAAAAATAAAAAAAGGAAAAAAAATAAAAGAAATAAAAGTTATCCAAAATCAAATAAAAAATAAAAACTATGGGGCTGAAGCTGTGGTGCAGTAGGTCAATCCTATATCTGGAGCGCTGGCAACCCATATGGGCATCAGTTCTAGTCCCAGCTGCTCCTCTTCCAATCTAGCTCTCTGTTATGGCCTGAGAAAGCATAGAAGATGGCCCAAATGTGCTGACCCCTTCACTGGCATGAGAAACCTGGAAGAAGCTCCTGGTTCTTTAACTTCAGATCAGCACAGCTCTGGCCATTTCAGCCATATGGGGAGTAAGCCAGTAGATTGAAGACCTTTCTCTCTATCTCTCCCTCTCACTGTCTGTAACTCTACCTCTCAAGCGAATAAATAAAATCTTTTTTAAAAAATGAAAACTATGTCTATTTTCACATGATGTGATCCTTGTTTTGATTTTCTATGACTGTTGCTGTAACAACATGATACAAGCAGAGTGCCTTCAAAAACATAATTTTATTGTCTTCAGTAAAAATAGTTCTAGAGACTAGAAGTCAAAACCAACATATGGGCCAGTGCCACAGCTCACTAGGCTAATCCTCCACCTGCAGCGCCGGCACCCCAGGTTCTGGTCCCGGTTGGGGCGCCAGATTCTGTCCCGGTTGCTCCTCTTCCAGTCCAGCTCTCTGCTGTGGCCCAGGAGTACAGTGGAGGATGGTTCAAGTGCTTGGGCCCTGCACCCTCATGGGAGACCAGGGTGAGGCACCTGGCTCCTGGCTTCAGATCAGTGCAGCGCACTGGCAGCACACCAGCCATAGCGGCCATTTGGGGGGTGAACCAACGGAAGGAAGACCTTTCTCTGTCTCTCTATCTCACTGTCTAACTCTGCATGTCAAATAATAAATAAATAAATAAACCAACATATGTGTGGGGAGCAACTGAGACTAGACTAAGTTACTGGAATTAAGACTTATTCTATGCATCTGCTCTCCCACAATATGGCGCTGGGGAGGAGTAAACTTCTACGCAGCTGCCTCTCGCCAATTTGACTGATAAGCTGCAGGAGCTGATCCTGCTCCTGATTGGAGGAGAGCAGCATGCTCGGCATGTGGGTAGCAGAGTTGGGATTGGTGGAAGAGGACTATAAAGGAGGAGAGAGACAACATGCAGCAGGAACATCCGGATAACATCTGAGCAGCCCCTGAGAGAGCCGGCCGGAGGTGTGCCGCTCCTCCGCGGAAGCCGGGAAAGTGGCGGGGGGTGCCGCCCCTCCACAGAGGTGGAGGGGTCGGCAGCCAACCAGGGAAGGACCAGCAGCTAACCCGGGAAGAGCCGAGCAGACGAAAGAACAGTGCAGGGTCCAGTGTCGTTCCTCCGCGAATGGGGGAGCGACACATATGAGCAAGATTGTTTCTCTCTTAAGGTTGTAAAGAAACTATCCATCCCAGCCCTCTCTCCTTGGCTTACAAGTGGTCATCTCCCTCTGACTCTTCATACAACCTTTCCTCAGTATGTGTCCCTGGGTCTAAATTCCTTATTGTAAAGAAATTGGTCATATTGGATTAGCGTTCACCCTAATTTTAACTTCATCATCCCTGAAAAATTTCTGCCCCTAAATAAAGTCACATTCTGATGTACTGAGATGACAATCCATAAATTGAGGATAGGAGAGTAAGGCAAAATTTACAAGGGCAGGAGTAGGACATAGTTTATGTGCTATCCCATAGCACACACATTATTTTAGTCTATTTTACATTACTAGAACAAAAGATCTGAGGCTGGGTATTATTTAAAGAAAAGAGGTCTATTTGGCTACCAGTCTTTGAAGGCTGAAAGTCCAAGACTGTGCAGACCCATTTGTTTGGCCTCTAATGGGAGCCTTGTGGTGGATGGCATGATAGAAGGGCGTGCATGCAAGGAGTAAAAATCACATGGAAAGACAGGAAGCCAGAGAGTGGATAGAGGCCAGTCTTAAAGCTCATTTTATAACCACCCTCTTGGATGTACTCAGTGGGATTCCCTGAGAGCTATGTCAATCTTTTCCCTCAGCTACGTAAGTACACTGCATTAAGCTCAACCTTTGAAAGGTTCCAATACCTCTGAACATCACCACACTGAGGTCTAGGTTTCCAACACATGAACTCTTAGGGAACAAACCTAAATCATATCCAAACCTTAGCAGGTATATGGAAAATCCTAATAAGTAGATTCTTAAAATTTTCTGTAAAAAAATCAGTTTAGGAGAATTATAAGATGTTGTATCAATATACAAAAAATTTGCTGTAAAACTACTATAAGAAACAATACCAACACAAACCAAAAATGAAATTAATAAAATAATTCATTAAAATAATATTCTTATTTTTATAGTTATAAGAAATAAATTTGCAAAAAAAAGATTTTGCAAAAATTTTTGTACTTTTGCTTTCTGTGCTTTTGATGCCATGTCTAAGAAGTTATTTTTCTACCAAAAATAGTGCAAAATTTTATTGAAATAAATTAAAGACCATGATAAATGGAAAAGATTCCCATGAACCTGCACTGGAAGATTTCATATTGTTACACGGCAGTATTTCCCAAGTTAACCTACAGAGTCCGTGCAATCTCTATTTAAAAATATAAGCAGATTTTTAACAGAAATTGACAGTCTAATGTTAAAATTGACATGGAATTCAAAGAATGGAGAAAATCAAGAATAGAAAAATAATATTAGAGGACTCATAGATTGCAAAATTATCGCAAACTGTAGTAATTAAGATAGACTGGTACAGGCATAAGAACACAAATAGAACTCAGTGGATTAGAATTGAGAGTTTTTAAAACAAACTTGCATTTATGGTCACAATTTTCTACAATGATCCCAAGACAATTCAATGCAGAAAGTATACTCTTTTCAACAAATGTTATTAGGAATATTGGATATTGACTTGTAAAAGAGTGATGCTGGCATCCTATCTCACATCCTCCACACAAATACTCTCAAAATGGCTCAAAAATCTACATGTCAGAACTTAAATGTAAGATTTGAAATTGTAAAATGCTTATAAGAAAACATAACTATAAATTTTCATGATTTTGATAGAAAATAATTTCTTAGATAAGGCACCAAAAGCACAAACAAAAGAAAGATAATTCAAAATATGGAAATTCAAAACATTTTTTTTTTCAAAGATAATGTCAAGAAAGTGAAAGATAACTAAGAAGAGGAAAGAAAAGTCTGTATCTGATAAGGGACTTCTATTCAGAATAAAAAAATAACTCTTAGAAGTCAATGACAGGTCAATTTAAAAATGGGCAAAGGGTGTAAATAATCACTTCCCCAAAGAAGATGTACAGATGTCTAAAAACCACTTAAAATGCTCAATGCCTGGGCACTAAAGAAATGAAAATCAAAATCAAATGACATATTGAGTTTGACTGATTCATACCTAATTAATTAGACTGATAGAAAATAACATATGGTAGTGAGTTAAGATGAAATTGGAAATATATCCATGGAAATACATATCCACAGAAACATAAAATAGTGCAGCCACCTTGGAAAAGAATATGGCAATTCCTCAAAATTTAAACCAGCTATTGTATGACACAGCAATTTTGCCCCCTAGGGGTATGTGTATGTGTGTGTGTATGTGTCCAAGACAAACAAAAAATTGTACATTAATTTGTATAACATTATTAATCATAATAACTAAAAACTGGATACAACTCAAACACCTATCAAATGATAGATGAGTGAATAATGTGACATCCATTCAGTGGGGTATGACTCAGTGGAATATGAAGTACTTGTACATGCTACAACATTAATGAACCTGAAAATTATTATACTAAGTGAAAGATGTAAGCCAGAGAAAACTGCATATTATATGATTCCACTATATAGAATGTTCAGAATAACCGAATTAGATTAGTAGTTGCCAGGAGTTGAAGGGAAGTAGAAATAGGGAGGGAATATGAAAGATTATAATACTTCATTTTAGGGATGTAAAAACGTTCTGAAATTGAGTTATGATTGCTACACAACTTTAAATATACTAAAAGAAAACCTTGAATTTTGTATTTTAAATGGGTAAAGTCATGGAATGTGTATTATATCTCAATTGCATTGATGAAGAACAAAACAAAGAGGGAAGGAGGGAGGATTTCCAATCTGTATCCAAATCTGGCATCCAATTGGTAGCTGTATATGGAACACTAGAAGAATAATGCTTGGAAATCTGTTTATATCGTGTCATATCATCATTCACTGCCCAGCTTGTTGAAAAGTGGATGGTAAATTCATTCCAGCAGTTTTCTCCCTTTTATCTGGTTCCAGAAGTGTTTCCTGTTCTGGACTAGTGGCTTCTGCCTTAAGATGGTCTTTTCTGAGATCTTTCAACTACTTATCAACCCCTCAGCTTTCTAGGACAATGGCTGAATACGGAGGTGTTTCAAAGTAGGGTGATTATGGGGCCAGCGCTGTGACTCAATAGGCTAATCCTCCGCCTGTGGCGCCGTCATCCTGGGTTCTAGTCCCAGTTGGGGTGCCGGATTCTGTCCCGGTCACTCCTCTTCCTGTCCAGCTCTCTGCTGTGGCCAGGGAAGGCAGTGGAGGATGTCCCAAGTCCCTGGGCCCTGCACCCACATGGGAGACCAGGAGAAGCACCTGGCTCCTGGCTTCGGATCAGCGCAGTGCACCAGCTGCAGTAGGCTGGCCGCGGTGGCCATTGTAGGGTGAACCAATGGCAAAAGGAAGACCTTTCTCTCTGTCTTTCTCTCTCACTGTCCACTCTTCCTGTCAAAAAATTTAAAAATAAATAAATAAATAAATAAATAAAGTAGGGTGATTATGAATAGGATGAAAGGAAGCAAGTGATTAAGAGCAATTCAGAGCCAGGCAAACATGCTCACTCTTGCTATTACTATTCAGCAGAGTTCTGGAAGTTTTAATCAAAGCTATTAAGCAAGAAAAAGAATTAAAAGAGATACAAATGGGAATGGAGGAGGTCAAATTATCTCCGTTCACTGATGACATGATCCTATATATGGGGGAACCAAAAGACTTCACTTAGATATTATTGCAGTTCATAAGAGAATTTGACAATGTTGCAAGATGTAAAATCAACACAAAAAATCAACTGTATACACAAACAATGCAATAGCTGACAAAACAATTATAAGATCAATAAGATAAATTATAATAAGATAAATTATAAGATCAATAAGATAAATTTAAATTTGGGATAAATTTAAACAAGGATGTGAACTATTTCTACAATGAAAATTACAAAACATTAAGGAAACAAATAGAAATTTTTTTAAAAAAAATGAAAAATCTTCCTTGTTCATGGATTGGAAGAATTAATATCATCAAAGTGTCCTTACAACCCAAAGCAATTTATAGATTCAATGCAATTCCAAAGTACAAAGAATGTTTTTCTCAGATCTAGAAAAAAATGAGCTTTAAATTAATATAGAAACACAAGAGACCCCTAATAGCTAAATCAATCTTAAACATTAAAAGTAAAGTTGGAACAATCACAACACCAGGTTTCAAGAAATATTACATGATAGTCATAATCAAAGCAGACTGTTGCCAGCACAAAAACAGATTTATGGATCACCAGGACAGATTATAAAGCCCAGAAATTAATCTGTGCATCTGCAGCCAACTAATCTTTGACTAAAGAGATAAAAAGGCAGTCTCTCTAACAAATGAGGTTGGGAAAATTGGATCTCCATGTGCAGAAATATGAAACAAGATCCCTATGTTATACACTATATAAAAATCAATTCATAGTAGTTCAAGGATCTGAACTTAAAACATGAACCCATCAGCTTACTAGAAGAAAACATGGAGGAAACTCTGCAAGACATTGGCATATGCAAAGCCTTCTTGGAAAAGACCCCAGAAGCATAGACAATTAAAGCAAAAATAGACAAATGAGATTACACCAAGCTAAGAAGCTTCTGCACAGCACATTTTGTCTTCAACAAAATGAAGAAACAACTGACAGAATAGGAGAAAATATTTGCAAACTATGCATCTGATTGAGGATTAATATCTAGAATATGTAAGTTCAAGAAACTCAACAACAAAATAAGCAATCCAGTTAGGATATGGGATATGGATATGCACAGGCATTTTTCAAAGGATAAAATACAAAGATGCTCGGGATCACTAACCATCAGGGAACAGCAAATAAAACCACAATGAGTTTTCACCTCACTGAATTTATAATGGTTATCATCCAAAAGTCAAAAAATAATAAATGCTGGTGAGGATGTGGGAAAAAATGTTCCCTAATTCATTGTAGGTGGGAACATAAAGTAGTACAACCATTATGGATGAAGTAGGTAGAGTCCTCAGAAATCTGACTATAGACCTAACATATGATCCTGTCATCCCACTGCTAGGAATTTACCCAAAGGATATGAAATCAGCATATGAAAGAGCTATCTGTAACCCCACATTTGTAGTAGCTCAATTCATAATAACTAAGATACGGAATCAATCCAGATGCCCCTTAACTGACAGCTGGATAAAGAGTGCTATGCATATATAAGGGAATACTACTCAGTGAAAAAAGAAAAAAGAATGAAATCCTAACTTCTGCAACAAAATGTATTTAATTGGAGACTATTGTGCTTAGTGAAATAAACCAATCTGCAAATGGCAAATATCAAATGTTTTCTCTGATTTGTGGTAACTAATATATAGAGTACAAAAGAAAATGTGATGTGTTTCATTGAAATCTACATCTTGAGATTTGATTATTTTTGTATTCCTTGCCATCACTCCTGAGAAACATTGTTCTTTTTTTAAAACATAATTTATTTATTTGAAAGACAGAGTTACAGAGATGCAGAGAGACAGAGAGAGAGGTTTTCCATTTGCTGGTTCACTCCCCTGATGGCCGCAATGGCCGGAGCTGTGCTGATCTGAAGGCAGGATTCTGGAGCTTCTTCCAGTTCTCCCATGTGGGTCCAGGGACCTAAGGACTTGGGCCATCTTCTACTGCTTTCTCAGGCCATAGCAGAGAGCTTAATCGAAAGTGGGGCAGGTGAGACTTGAACCAGCACCCATAAAGGAAGCCAGCACTGCAGGCGATAGCTTGACCGGCTATGCCACAGTGTTGGCCCTGAAACACTATTCTTTATACTTGTTGATTTCGTTATTTAGTGGAGGGTTAAGCTTGTGATTATAAAGTAAATTGAAAGTAGGTTATCCCAAAAATTAAAAGAAAAATAAGAAAGGGAGAAAAGAGGATGGTAAACTATATGTAGGAAATACATGAAATCTGTTCTATTTATATAAATAAATAAGTTTATTTTTTTAGAAAACTATGTATTCCTAGAGATTATGGTTTGAGAGTCACAGTGCTGCTCTTCTCTCGGACTTGTGTGGGCTACTTGGCCTTCTGCAGTTTCAGATTTTTGTCCAGAAAATTTGACTAGAAAGGGTACTGTGACTGTTGAGTTGTAAAAATGGGATCATGGAAGGGACAGAGTATGTAGCACATCATCTCTCACACAGTAAAGACTCAATAAAGGTTATTACTTTTGATGTCCTGAAATGTTATGTTACAATCATCACAGACCACACTTGCCCATTCAGCCATGACAGAAACCACTTGAAATCTTTGTTATCATCAGCATTAATTGATTATAACAATGTTCAAGTAAAGTCCAAAAGAAGTATGATTTTACTACTACTATAAAAGCTAATTATGAATCAGTCTTATATGCTAATGGCAAAGGTCACATTCTTAGACATGTCCTGCTAAGCATAAAATAACACATTTAATTTAGCATTGATTTAAAATAGATGAGAAGTGCTTTGAAATGATTTCTAAATTATGCTTCTAAACTAATTTAGAAAAACTAATTTATTTGTTTCCAGTGATCCACTCACAAAATTATCTCTGGTATTGAAGTACAGGAAACTATCTCTCTTTTCCACTTGCCACCCTCTGCTGTAATAATCTTGGCTCCTAGAGCATGCCCCAGGTGTTCTGGAAGGCACAGGGCCATGGAAATTGCACAAGCCCATGGGCTGGTGTTGTCACACAATGGGTTAAGTCATTGCTAGCAATGCCAGCATCCCCTACCAGCATGCCCATTTGTGTTGCAATTGTTCTGCTTCTGATACAGCTCCTTGCTAATCCAGACCCCAGAGTTTGGCCGCACCTTTCAGAAATTCACTCTTTCCAGGCCAGGTTTTTATTGTCGTTTTGTTTAGTCGTTGTTGCTGCTGGTGGTTTGTTTTATCTTGTTCTTTACAAACCACACAAGCCATCTAAATTTAAACCCTACTGTTGCAGATTCATATCCCTCATGATCCCATAGGTCTCCAATGATGTCCAGCACATGTCTGTTTCCAAACCAGGCTTCAAGTCATGTTTGTCTTGGTGTCACATGTTGATGAGGACTCTGTTTGTAGTATTAAAGGTGTGCACCTTCTGAGGTGGATGACCTGGGAATATAACAGTCCATGAGCTGTTCTAAACTTCTTGGTCCCTAAAATGGACAGACAATTGGCCTGCATCTTACCCAGTCCAGAAGTAAATACCAAATGGGGCAATGAGTCTGAGAGTTTCAGGGCTCATAAAGAGCTGTATCAATGTCTGCAGTAGGTGCTCTTGGCTTCCCATTTGCATCCAGAGGCTTGGTCTAGAATGTGAATTTCATTATTGCCATCAGCCATGGCTACATTCTTCCTATTTAATGCAAACTTCAGCCTCTTGCAGCTCCACATCACAATTTGCCACACTGGAACATATATTCTGTCATTGGTCCAGGACCTGGAGTCATCCATTTGTTCTTCATACACTTTTTGTTCTTCTTGTTTTTTTGAGTGTGTAGTAAGGTTTGTTTAGTTTCCTTTTTTTTTCATTTTAACATTACCTGAGCATAAGATTATTTTTTAAAAAGGATTATTTATTTGAAATGCAAAGTGATATAAATAGAGGGAGAGAAAGAGGGGGAAAAGAGGAGAAACACACACACACAGAGAGAGAGAGAGAGAGAGAGAGAGAGAGAGAGAGAATGAAAGATCTTCCATCCACTGAGCCATATTTCACTGCTTTCCCAGGCTCATTAGCAGGGATCCGGATAGGAAGCAGAGCAGCCAGAACCCTAACCAGTGCTGTCATATGGGATGCCGGTGCCCTAAGTGGTGGCTTTAACACACTGAGCTACAGTGCTGGACCCTGAGCATCAGATTCTGCTGCCAGCACTGTAGATGATGCACTGCTGAGTGATGGGTACAACAAGATAGCTAAACACAAGGTGCTTTGGGGAAGAGAAGATGTTCTGCTATTCTGTCCTGTACTGTCCTGTACCCTATAACCATGCAAGACATCAAGGAACACACATTCTTACAACATGATTACAGCTAGATGGCCAACTCTAATAGAATGCGTGAAAGCAATTTGCCATGAGAAAAATCTCGGAAAATTAGGACCAGAGTCAGATGTTCTCAGTACAGAAAAAGAAACAAGACCAGGGCTGTGCCAAAGCTAAAAAGGCTATTTCACATTTAACTGCTCTCTATGCATAACCTCACAGAGGCTTTTTAATGCCAGGTCCCATTTTTCAGTTTTAAGCCAAGGAGCATATAAATAGCCCTTGGCATCATCGATGAAACATAGGGGGAATCGTAGTGTGGATGTTCATCCCACAACAGCAGCAAATGGCCAGAAATTCAAGGAGCGCTCTGTCCAGGCTGTAGGGGTAATTGAGTAAATGGAGATGGATGGGGATTCTCGCTTGCTAAAGGAAAGCCCAGGAAATTATAATGCTCCTCTGAAACTCTGGATGCTGTAATATAGCCTGACCACAGACTTTTCCAACAGGTGGTTGTTTATCTCAGGTCATGAGTACTCCTTGTAGACAGAGACTGTGATTTAATTCTGCAGCCCCAGCCCTTATCTTTTTATCCAGTTCACAGCAAGACTTTGTCATTGCTTATTGTGTTTCTTGAATGAATTCATGTGCTATTGATAATATGAAGCAATTGCTTTTCAAACTGGGAGCGGGGGTCTGTGTTTTCTATGACACTTCTAACTGAAAATAGACTAGTGTAATCTAAACCAGTAATCTAAAAGAATAGAATGCAGTACTCAGGAAAATTTAATGACCACCTTGTGATGCAATGATGACACAGGATATGAGGGTATGCAGTAGTTCTTAAGATCAGCCTTCTACTAAGCTAAAGTTGATGCACATCACCAGAGCCAACTGAAATTAAGATTTGGACAGGATTGCAAATTCTGATTATATATCCATTCATACTATATCCTAAACATTTACTACAGTGCCTAACATAATAAGCTTTGAATCAAAATTTGATAATGAATTATTAATGAAACTAAATTTTAGTAGTTGGTGCATATTTATCTAATGGCTTTGTAATGTGTCATCATGGCTAAGGTGCACTACATTTACCAAAATTCACTGTCTTGCATGTTGGACCAGTTAAGGCAGACCACAAAGGGAGTTTCTTTTCAGACGTGGAGGACAGAGGGGAAGGAGTGACCAGTGGGAAGCTCACACCTATTGTGACTGATTCACTGACTCATCTTGGTGTAAGGCTGCAGCAAAGCCTGCACCTGCTCTTCTGCCTCTGGAGAGGAGGCTTTCTGATTCCTGGGCCCCCTGTGTGTTTGCTCAGCTCCAGGAGGAAAAACTCAGATTCCTCAAGGATACTCATGCCATCAAGGTCAGCCACCACAAGAGAATGTGGGTTTTGGTCCATAATTTGGGGATTTCAGCTCATGCTCTGTGTCCCTACCTACTTTTGATATCTCTCACTTTGCATTTTTATTTCCATTTTCTGCCTTTGTGTCAAGTAGGACAGACTTTTAAGCTATAATATCAGAAGCAAAGATCACAGTCTTGCAAAGAATGCCCAAGTACTCCCACAATTATGTAAGCCCATTCTCAGCAATAAATCCTCTTATATCTCCTAATGGTTCTGTTTCTCTGGTTGAATTGATACAGAGGTTGATGCATTACCCTGCACTTATCACTGTTTTGCTCTTGCCACAGTTCTGCTGATAGCAAATGCAGTAATAAGTAAGCAATGAGTAGTTTTATGGTCCTGATTCCATAAATAATTGCATTAAGGCAGATTTTAATAACACTGTAATCTTAACCTTATCTTCAACTAGACTAAACAATGTTACGGAGTTCTTAGTTGATGCGTGCAGTACCTGTGCAGTCAGTTTGAATGCTGGGCACACACCATGCTGCACAAGCACAATAGGACAGACAGACTGCTATTTGGCAGAGGAGCCTATAATTTTCAGCTGCCTGAAGCACGGCCTGTTCCTCGACCTTGCTTGTAACCAGTATTTATCCCCTGTTTAACTGATTCATGGTCATGTGGTTAGGGACCATTTTGAGTGGCAGATTTCTAGTTCTGAAGAGTCTAAAAATGTGACTCAAGCCATGATATTTTACAGTCGCCAGAGTCAAGAGGCACAGAACTCAATGTTATCTCATCTCAAAATACCAGCCTCTGAATTCATTTTCTAGCCACTGTCCTGGAAGCTTTAAGGAGGCCCTGTAGTGATTATGCAATAAATTATGACAGAAATGGTTGAAGAGGGCTAGAGGCTGAGTCCACCACAAATAGGGTCCAGTTTTGCCAACATACAAGCTATCTCAACTCCTGGTTGAAAACCCTTGGGTTTTTCTACAAAAAAGGAATATAGGTAGGGGCCGGTGCTGTGGTTCAGTAGGTAAAGCCTTGACCTGCGGCACTGCCATCCCATATGGGCAGCAGTTTTAGACCCTGCTGCTCGTCTTCCCATCCAAATCTTTGTAATAACCTGAGAAATCAGTGGCAGATGGCCCAAGTCCTTGAGCCCCTGAACCCATGTGGGAGACCCAGAAGAAGCTCCTGGCTCCTGGCCTCAGATCGGCACAGCTTTGCCTATTGCCACCATTGGGGGAATGAACCAGCGGATGGAAGACCTCTCTTTCTGTCTCTACCTCTCACTGTCTGTAACTCTACCTGTTAAATAAAGAAATAAATCTCTTTTTTTTTTAAAAAAAAAAAAGAGGAATATAAAAACCTGTCATATATGGATAGGAAATAATCATTAAATTCTAAAATTGGAACTCAGCATTTGTTACAATCAGAATTCAAGAATTGTTTGCTGGTAGAGTTTTGGTTAATGACAGGAAATAATTATTCTCTGCTAGGTAGCAATACTGTCATTAGTACAATTTAACAAAATGTAGGAAAGGAGATCTCTGAGTATTATTGAATTTGACATATAAAAAGTAGATTCAATATACAACAGAACCTGAGGCAGTATCTTCCCACTACTAAAGTCAACACTGACTGTTGTTTTTGTAAAATATGACATTAAAGCAATGTTTCTAATTTGCATCATATGGGTGTCATGATTTGTATGTAATTCTCACATTTGTTTTGATCTCATAATTATCCAAGAACTGTAAGTAAGCTATAAGCAATATTTAAATCTCCATCTATTTTTGCATGTTTAAGCAACACAATTTTAAAAGTGATTTCTATCAACAAAAAAGTGTCAATGAGAAGTTTATTTAATTTTATTTTTGGAATAATAGTTCTCAACACTAAAGAGACATTAAAATTACTTAGAGGAACATTTCTAGTGATTAGGATTTGGTCTAAGGTGAATAACTTTTTAAAATTGTTATTTTAGTTGTATGTATTTAGAGGTACAGTGTGAGGATTTGATAAATGTAGTCAGTGTGTGATGATAACATCAGTTTATTAACATTTCCATCTCAAACTTCAAAAAATTTAATTAGCACTTTAAAATTGCATATATTTTGGGGCTAGAGTTGTGGCGCAACTTGTTAAGCTGCTACCTGCAACACGGGCATCCCATATGAGCACCAGTTCAAGTCCCAGCTGTCCCAATCCAGCTCCTTGCTAATGAACCTGGGAAAGCAGTGAAAGATGGTCCAAGTGCTTGGGCCCCTTTCACCCGCATGGGAAATCCAGAAGAAGCTCCTGGCTTTGGCCTGGCCTGACCCTAGCCCATCCCTGGCAACCACTTGGGGAGTGAACCACTGGATGGAAGATATGTCTCTCTATCTCTCCCTCTCTTTTTCTAACTCTGCCTTTAAAAATAAATAAATGAATCTTAAAAACAAATAAATAAATCAATTGCATGATATATTAGGAAATATTTTGAACTAAATGATATTGACAAGATAGTACATCAGAATTTATGAAAACCAGCCATAGCCATGTTCAGAGAAAATTTTAAAGGTTTGAATACTTATTTCAGAAAGGAAGAAAGGATTGAAGTTTGTAATCTATATTTACATCCAAAGAAATTTAAAAAAATGAAAAGCAATTCAAATCCAAGGTGAGAGGAAGAAAATAATAAAAATAAAATTTGAAATCAGTAAAATGGGAAAAAAATTAAGAGTGGATAATTCAGTATTTCTAAAATATTATTAATACTGAAAACACTGCTGGAGAGTGAGCAAGATGGCAGAATAGGAAGGGAGCACACTGATAGTCCAGGAAGAGACAGTTTAAAAAAAATGGAGATACTGCAGGTTCAAGGAAGAGTTGGGAAAGAAACAGCAGAGGAAACTCTTCTGGAACTAGTGATTTACAGTAGATCTGCATGGAGGGCATGGGAGCCCATGGCTCAGGACACCAGCGGCAGAATCAACACACCAGCGCTGGAATGCGAGGTGAGCCAGACCTCAATAGCCCGAGACACCTGTGGGAAAGTGGAAGGAGGAGACTAGAGGGAATGAGGCTTGAAGCCCCGTGGGGGAAAGTTCACCAGGCTAACTAGAAGAGAGAGGGAAAAAAAAGTGACCGGTATGGACACGAGTTTCTCTCTCCGCTCACCTCTCAAAGGCAAGCAAGACAATGAGCAGGCGCCATTTTGGACATATGCAAAAGCAGCGCGACCTCAGGGCTCCACCCGCCCTCAGCCAAGTAGAAAAACCTGACTCTGGGTCGGTGGGGTGGGGAATGAAATAATAGGAGATTAGGACCTAGTGAATGTGTGGTGCAAATGAACTGAGACTGTGAAAAAAAAGACAGTGGGTGAGAGAACTCATGGAATTCACGTGAGTACTCTCCAGAGACGCTACAATTTGGTAAGCTTGGCAACCCAGACTGCAGGAGAATTTGAGCCCACACTGAGGGCAGGACAGATTCCCTGTGTGGTCCTTGGGAAAGAGCTTCCAATCTCTGGCTCCTGTGGGTATATCATTCGCCTGCTAACTACCTTCAATTCCACTCAGCTGTGCAGAATTACTTCCCTTCTGAATCAAAAAAAAAAAAAAGAGAGAGAGAGAGAGAGAGAGAGAGATTTACCTGGCAGTGTCACCTTTGGCACACTCTTAACCCTGAGCAACCAAACAGAGCTCTCAGGCCACACCCATCTCAAGCCTCTAAGGCTCCATCAAAAGCAGACAGTCCACTTAACACAGTCATAGTATAACAAGAAAAAAACACCACAGCAAGGGAAGAAGAATCCAAAGAATATCTCCACAATGCCAAGCAACAAACGCAGAAACCGAGGAAACAAGAACAAGGAAGACATTATGATACCCCCAAATGAACAAGACACCCCAAGCCAAGATTATGAAGATGATGAGATGGAAGAAATGCAAGATACGATTTCAAAAAATTTATGATAAGAACATTTAGAAGTTTTCAAAAGCAAATCCTTGAACTACAGAAATCCTTATTGGACAGGATAGAAAATCTCCTTCGAGAAAATGAAATCTTAAGGAGGAATCAAAATGAAATGCAGAAACTAGTAGAACAGGAAAGTGTGATAGTGAAGAGAAATCAAAATGAAATGAAGAGCTCAATAGATAAAATGACAAACACATTAGAAAGCCTTAAAAACAGAATGGGTGAAGCAGAAGAGAGAATGTCTGATGCAGAAGACAGAGCACAGGAAACTATACAGTCAAACCAAAGAAAAGAAGAGGAAATTAGAAATCTAAAAAATATTGTTGGGAATCTACAGGTTACTGTTAAAAACCCCAACATTCGGGTTCTAGGAGTTCCTGAAGGCATGGAGAGGGAGAAAGGATTAGAAGGCCTTTTTAGTGAGAAACTTGCAGAGAACTTCCCGGGTTTGGAGAAGGACAGAGACATCCTAGTACAGGAAGCTCATAGAACCCCCAGTAAACATGAACAAAAGAGATCCTCAACACGACACGTTGTAATCAAACTCACCACTGTGAAACATAAAGAAAAGATTCTAAAATGTGCAAGAGAGAAATGTCAGATTACTCTCAGATGATCTCCAATCAGACTCACAGCAGACTTCTCATCAGAAATCCTACAGGCTAGAAGGGAATTGCGAGACATAGCCCAGGAACTAAGAGAGAAAAACTGCCAGCCCAGAATATTATATCCTGCAAAGCTCTCATTTGTGAATGAAGGTGAAATAAAGACCTTTCATAGTAAACAGAAATTAAAAGAATTTGTCGCCACTCATCCAGCCCTGCAAAAGATGCTTAAAGATGTGTGAAACACAGAAACACAGAAACATTCTCCCAAAAGCAATTTATACATTCAATGCGATACCAATCAAAATACCAAAGACATTTTTCACAGATCTGGAAAAAATGATGCTGAAATTCATATTGAGACACAGGAGACCTCGAATAGCTAAAGCAATCTTGTATAACAAAAACAAAGCTGGAGGCATCACAATACCAGATTTCAGGACATACTACAGGGCAGTTGTTATCAAAACAGCATGGTACTGGTACAAAAACAGATGGATAGACCAATGGAACAGAATTGAAACACCAGAAATCAATCCAAACATCTACAGCCAACTTATATTTGATCAAGGATCCAAAACCAATCCCTGGAGTAAGCACAGTCTATTCAATGAATTGTGCTGGGAAAATTGAATTTCCACATGCAGAAGCATGGAGCAAGACCCCTACCTTTCACCTTACACAAAAATCCACTCAACATGGATTAAAGACCTAAATCTACGTCCTGACACCATTAAGTTATTAGAGAACATTGGAGAAACCCTGCAAGATATAGGTACCAGCAACTTCTTAGAGAAGACCCTGGAAGCACAGGCATTCAAAGCCAAAATTAACATTTGGGATTGCATCAAATTGAGAAGTTTCTGTACTGCAAAAGAAACAGTCAGGAAAGTGAAGAGGCTACCAACAGATTGGGAAAAAATAATTGCAAACTATGCAACAGATAAAGGGTTAATAACCAGAATCTACAAAGAGATCAAGAAACTCCACCACAATAAAACAAACAACCCACTTAAGAGATGGGCCAAGGACCTCAATAGACATTTTTCAAAACAGGAAATCCAAATGGCCAACAGACACATGAAAAAATGTTCAAGATCACTAGCAATCAGGAAAATGCAAATCAAAATCACAATGAGGTTTCACCTCACCCCAGTTAGAATGGCTCACATTCAGAAATCTACAAACAACAGATGCTGGAGAGGATGTGGGAAAAAGGGACACTAACCCACTACTGGTGGGAATACAAACTGGTAAAGCCATTATGGAAGTCAGTCTGGAGATTCCTCAGAAACCTGAATATAACCCTACCATGCAACCCAGCCATACCACTCCTTGGAATTTACCCAAAGGAAATAAAATTGGCAAACAAAAAAGCTTTCTGCACATTAATGCTTATTGCATCTCAATTCATAATAGCTAAGACCTGGAACCAACCCAAATGCCCATCAACAGTAGACTGGATAAAGAAATTATGGGACATGTACTCTATAGAATACTATACAGCAGTCAAAAACAATGAAATCCAGTCATTTGCAACAAAATGGAGGAAACTGGAAAACATCATGCTGAGTGAATTAAGTGAGTCCCAAAGGGACAAATATCATATGTTCTCCCTGATTGGTGACAACTAACCAAGCACCAAAAAGGAAACTTATTGAAGTGAAATGGACACTATGAGAAACAGTGACTTGACCAGCCCTTGTCCTGTCTACTGATGTACAATTTAATACTTTATCCCTTTTAGTATTTTTTTGTTCTATTAATACTATTGGTTGAACTCTGTAATTAATATACAATTATTCTTAGGTGTTTAAATTTAACTGAAAAGTGATCCCTATTAAATATAAGAGTGGGGATAAGAGAGGGAAGAGATGTGCAATTTGGGACATGCTCAATTGGACTTGCCCCAAATGGTGGAGTTTGAAACGTGCCAGGGGATTCCATTACAATCCCATCAAGGTGGCATGTACCAATGCCATCTCACTAGTCCAAGTGAACAATTTCAGTTCACAATTGATCACACTGATAGGTCTAAGAGTCAAAGGGATCATATAAACAAGACTAGTGTCCGCTAATACTAACTGATAGAATAAAAAAGGGAGAGAACGATCCAACTTGGGAAGTGGGATACACAGCAGACTCATAGAATGGCAGATGTCCTAAACAGCACTCTGGCCTCAGAATCAGCCCTTAAGGCATTTGGATCTGGCTGAAGAGCCCATGAGAGTATTTTAGGCATGGAAAGCCAAGACACTCTGGGAAAAAAAAATAACTAAATGAAAGATCTCTGCAAGTGAGATCCCAGTAGAAAGAACAGGGCCATCAAAGAAGGAGGTACCTTTCTCTGAAGGGAGGAGAGAACTTCCACTTTGACTAAGACCCTGTCTGAATAAGATCGAAGTCAGCGAACTCAAAAGGCTTCCATAGGCTTGGCAACTCATGACTAGAGCCTAGGGAGATTACTGACGCCATAAACAAGAGTGTCAAATTGTTAAGTCAACAACAGGAGTCACTGTGCACTTACTCCTCATGTGGGATCTCTGTCCTTAGTGTGTTGTCCAATGTGAATTAAAGCTACAACTAATACTAAAACAGTATTTTACACTTTATGTTCTGTGTGGGTGCAAACTATTGAAATATTTACTTAATATATACTAAATCGATCTTCTGTATATAAAGAGAATTGAAAATGAATCTTGATGTGAATGGAATGGGAGAGGGAGTGGGAGATGTGAGGGTGCGAGTGGGAGGGATGTTATGGGGGGAAGCCATTGTAATCCATAAACTGTACTTTGGAAATTTATATTTACTAGATAAAAGTTTAAAAAAAGAAAAATAAAAAAATACTGAAATCTCTCAATCAATATAACAAAGTTTTGGTTAAAAAGACAAAAGTATATTTCTGTCAGAAATAAAATAGATAGTATCTCTACATATCCTCAGATTAAAATATCAATAATTAATGATCATGATTAACTTTTTGCAACTAAATTTGACAACTCAGATGAATAACGTATTACTCAAGAAACACAAATCACCAGATTGAATCTAAGTGAAACAGAAAATCTAAACAGCCTTACATTTTGGCATAGAAGTGAACTCATAAAAAAGATTCCTTTCCACAAAGAAACTGCAAAGCAATTGACCACTGCTATTCAACCTATGAGTGAAATAATACAAAAGCTAATTAAACTCTACACATTAATTTGTCCTAAATGGATTTTGAGCCAGCATAGCCTTGATACCAAATACCAAGTAAATCAGAAAGAAGATTATACACCAATACCCCTCTGGAACACAAATAATCAAAACAAAAATTATTTGCTAAATATAAGCAAATTCAGAAATATATGAAAATAATAATGCATAATATAACAACATAGAGCTTAGCCTGGAAAATCAAGATTAATTTAACATTCAAAATTGTATCTGAGAGAGAAAGAGAACAAGATGGCACTAGAGTAAGATGCTCCAGCAATTGTCTCCACACAGGTACAAATATTTGGGAAGCTACTCATGCACCAAATCTCACAAGAGCTCAGGAAGCCAGGTAAGATAACACAGTCCTTGGTTTCTGTGTAATAATTAGAAAAAACGTATTAGGGAAAACAGGAAGGATAGAGTAGCCCGTGTCACTCCTCCTCCTCTAGCTCCAGTACTGTGTGTGGAAAGACATGCAGTGTCACTCCCCGTCTTCGTGGAGGAACGACACAGGACCCTGCGTTGTTCTTTTGTCTGCTCGGCCCTCCCCGGGTTTTCTGCTGGTTCTTCCCGGGTTGGCTACTGTCCCTTCCCAGGTTGGGTGCTGGTCCTTCCCGGGTTGGCTACCATCCCTTCCACCTCCGTGGAAGGGCGGTTCCCCCTGCCACATTCCCCACTTCCGCGGGGGAGCAGCACACCGCCGGCCGGCTCTCTCGGGGGCTGCACAGGTGTTCCCCTTAGATGTTCCTGGTGCATGCCGTCTCTCTCCTCCTTTATAGTCCTCCTCCGCCAATCCCAACTCTGCTACCCACACGCCGAGTACGCTGCTCTCCTCCAATCAGGAGCAGGTCCTACAGTTTCTTGGTTGAACTGGAGGCAGCTGTGTAGAAGCTGTTTCTCCCTTCTCAGCGCCATATTGTGGGAGAGCAGATGCATAGAATAAGTCTTAATTCCAGTAACTTAGTCTAGTCTGGGTTGCTCCCCACAGATCCCCCTTTCTTTTTATTTTTTGGCGTTGATACGCGCCTGTCTTCGGTGCCCCGCGGCACACACTCTGCTCTGCTTGCTAGAGTTGCCCACAGGTGCTTACAAGTCCTATCAATCAGGCAAACCGAATCCGGGTCCTCTCTTCACCATGTTGTGAGGAGGTTTTTAGGCACTGATGCGTGCCTGTGTTCGGTGCCCTGCAGCGCATGCTCTGCTCTGCCTGCAGGTGCTTACAAGCCCTATCAGGCAAACCGAATCCAAGCCCTCTCATTGCCGTCTTGTGGGGAGACTTATTGGTGTTGATTCGTGCCTATCTTCGGTGACCTGCAGCTCATACTCTGGTCGAGCTGCCTGCTGGTGCTTACCGCCTTACTAATCAGGCAGACCGAATCCAAGCTCTCTCATTGCCATGTTGTGGGGAGGCCTTTCTATTTCTCTATTTCTCTATCTCCGGGCATTCCTATTTCTCCCATTTTACTTCTATCTTCCAGCATTCCTATTTCTCTCATTTTACTTCTAAACTTCTGTTTCTCTTATCCCTGCGGCTTCCCGGCGCCCGCCCCGAGGCTGCTTCTCGGCACCTTGCCCCGCGGCAGCTTCACGGCTCTGCGCGGCTTCCCGGCGCCTCGCCCCGCCGGCGGGCTCCCGGCTCTGCGCGGCTCAGCTTCGCACGCACACTCTGCGGTCTCCACGCCCCTTCGCGTCCGCACCACGGCCTCGCGCCAGCCCCGCGTTCCCTATCTATTCACGCCCCGTGCTCTCTCTGCACGCAGCGGCTTCCGCGAGTCACACAGCGTAGCTTACGTCTCCGCCACTAGCATTCAATCCAAGTTCCCCGGACTAACCTGGCGAATTCCAACCTGGCGGCCCACGTCTCTGCCTCTGGTTCCAGATCTTCGCCTCTTGCTCCCCGGGCTGACTTGAAGAATTCCAAGATGGCTTACGTCTCCACCTCGGCCTGCACTCGCGGCTTCATCCTCCCTAACATTTTTCTCTACCCGGTATGTTTCCCTAAGTTTTCTTCCAACAATATTCCTCCCTCATTTCTCCTGGCCTCTCCCCACAGTCCGTATCCAAGTCTAAGTTTCTTATAGGTTTCACTTTCACTTTCAACCTGCAGTCCGTATCTGAGTCTAAGTTTCTTCTTGCTTTCACTTTAAATCCTAACTTCTTTCCCACAGTCCGTATCCGAGTCTATGCCTAGGCTTTCGATAGCTTCTTCTGGCACCTTTTCCGTCCGGCTTTCCCCTAGGCTCTTCTAGTCTCTCTCTCCGGTATTTTCCTGCTTCTTCCCTCCTAGGTTTCCTATCCGAGTCACGGCACCATTATGTCGCTCCCCCTCTTCATGGAGGAACGACACTAAACCCTGCCTAGGCTTCATATCCGAGTCACGGCACCATTATGTCACTCCCCGTCTTCATGGAGGAACGACACAGGACCCTGCGTTGTTCTTTTGTCTGCTCGGCCCTCCCCAGGTTTTCTGCTGGTTCTTCCCGGGTTGGCTACTGTCCCTTCCCAGGTTGGGTGCTGGTCCTTCCCGGGTTGGCTACCATCCCTTCCACCTCCGTGGAAGGGCGGTTCCCCCTGCCACATTCCCCACTTCCGCGGGGGAGCGGCACACCGCCGGCCGGCTCTCTCGGGGGCTGCACAGGTGTTCCCCTTAGATGTTCCTGGTGCATGCCGTCTCTCTCCTCCTTTATAGTCCTCCTCCGCCAATCCCAACTCTGCTACCCACACGCCGAGTACGCTGCTCTCCTCCAATCAGGAGCAGGTCCTACAGTTTCTTGGTTGAACTGGAGGCAGCTGTGTAGAAGCTGTTTCTCCCTTCTCAGCGCCATATTGTGGGAGAGCAGATGCATAGAATAAGTCTTAATTCCAGTAACTTAGTCTAGTCTGGGTTGCTCCCCACAATGCAGTACCTCTGCCTGGGGGTGTAGAGAGGGGATTAATTCCAGACATGAGACTGGAAGCCCAGTCTCAAGTCCACCACAATCAAAACCAGTGCCATATTGGGTCCCAACACCCCTGCTCCCAGACTGAGCCTTTGGAACCTCCTTAAACAGGTAGACACTTTCCTCACTACTCTTCTTCCAACTGCAACAGACAGTATAACCAAGAATCCTGCCACTGCAGACTAGGATGGAAAAGCAAGCTTCTGACTTTGCATTTGAACTCAGGGCCATGCCCACTACCATGAGTCTCACTGCTTGATGAAGTGCCTTGGCCTCTGCCTCCAGACCAGTGCTTGCAGGCAGGGCCTCTCCATCTGCCCTGCCTGGTGCTCCAATGGGAAAGATTTGTTTCAGTGTTGATCACCATCAGCCTCAAGAGGGCCTGTTCTGCACGCCTGAGATTTTTTAAGATCTGGTGTCTCTGAGACCCTAGTGTGGTTCAGCTTTCTGTTCCCTGGGTATGAAAAAGCTACTCATTAACACAACAAGTTTGTCTTGTTCATGACTGGGGAGATTCACTATCCAAAACTGGGTAAGACACACTGGTCCCACCTTAGGTGAAGGCTTTTCTGTTGGAAGAGTCCTGGGGGAGCATAAAGCATCGCACAGCAAGAGGGAGCACATGCCCATCTATGTTTATCTTTACAAGTCACCAGGATGACATTGTGAGGGCTCCACTCCAGCAACCTAACTCACTCCAATGAATTCCAAAGTCCCACCTCTAAATAGCATAACTAGACTAGGTTTTCATACTTTTAGTACCATTAACATAAGTCTATAGGGACCACACCATTAACATGTGAGCCTTTGGAGGGCATCAAAACAAATATCCAAACCACAACATTAACACAAGTAGATTAACATTTTTCTAAAATTTACTTATTTATGTGAAAAGCAGAGAGACAGGAAGAGGGAGATAGATTTACCATACACTGGGTCATTCCCCAAATGCCCACAATGGCTGGGGTTAAGTCAGGTGAATCCAGGAGCCTGGAACTCAGTCTGGGTCTCCCAAACGAGTACCAGGGGCCCAAGTACATGAGCCAGCACCTGCTTCCCCTGGTGCATATTAGCAGGAAGCTGGAATTGAGAGTGGAGCTGGGATTTTTAACTCAGGCATTCTATTGAGGGGTGTAGACATCCCAAGCCATCTTAAATGCAGCACCAAATACTCATTCTGCAAAATAGTTTTTAAATCAAAAGAAATAAAGATACAAGGAAGGCCATTCTAGAAGAATAAAGCATTCTAGATGATCCAACTCCCTAGGCACCTGTCATCCATGTGGGAGACCCAAAAGGAGCTCCTGGCTCCTGGCTGAAGCCTGGTAGAGCTCTGGTGGTTGAGGCCATTTGGAGAGTAAACCTGTAGATGGAAGAAATCTTTATCTGTATCTCTCTTCTTCCTGTAACTCTGATTTTCAAATAAATAGATCTTAGAAGAAGACAAAGATGAAGGAGAAGAAGGAGGAGGCGGAAGAGGAAAATGATCAATTTTGGAGAAGGAAATAACAAATTGACAAATATATGGACCCAATACCAAAGCACCTAAATATATCAGGCAGATAATAGGGAGAGATAGACCCCAATGTGATAATAATGGGGGGTCTTTAATACTCTGGTTTCAGAAATGAACTATTCAGATAGAAATTCAACAAAGAACAAGAGGAGTTCCACTGCATACTAGGTCCACTGGATCTGACACCTGCAGAACTTTCCCTCCAACAGATGCAGAATACACCTTCTCCTCAACAGCACATGAAACATCCTCCAGGATGGGTCAGAAACAAGTATCAGCAAATTAAAAAATGCACAGAAATCATGTCAAAAAGACTTTCTGACCACAATGTAACAGAACTGGAAATCAACATGAAAAAACTTTGAATATTATATAAATACATGGAAATTGACCAACTTATTCTTAAACGACCAATGGATCAAAGAAGAAATTAAGATTGAAATTTGATGGTATCTCAAAAGAAAGTGAAAACAACTTACAGAAATGTAAAGCTGAACTAAGATGAAAGCAATCAATATCTATATCAAAAATTAGATGGTCATTGTTAGATAATTTATTTGATGTCTTTCCACTCTTAATGTAGGCAATAATTTCTATAGACTTTCCTGTTAGTATTTTCTTTAACTGTTTTCCATAAATTTTGATATGTTGTGTTTTCATTTTGGGTAGTTTATTTTTAAAATTCTCTTTTGATTATTTAATAACCTATGATCATTCAGAAATAGTTTGGGTTGTCTCCAAGTATTCATATAATTTCTAGAGTTGTTAATTTTGGCTTTATCCCTCTGTAGACAGAAAAGATATATGATGTGATTTCAATATTTTGATTTGTGACCTAGCAAATGGTCTATCCCAGACAATGTTCTATGAACTTATGTCTCTCTTCAGATCTACCAACATTTGTTTTATAACACTGGGTATTCTGGCTTCAATTATAAACAACTTAAAGTGGTCATATATTCATGTTGAATTGATCTTTTAATCATTATGTGGTAAACTTTTTTGTCTCTTTTTACAACTTTCACCTTAGAGTCTCTTTTCTCCAGTACATCTACTACTGTTGACTTTCTATTTCCATTTCCATGGAATGTCTTTTTCCATTCTTTCACTTCCAGTCTGTATGTCTTTACTGATGATGTGCCTTTCCTGTGGGTGATATTGTCAGGTCATGTATTTTTATTGATTCAATCTGTCTAAATCTTTTAATTTGGGAATTTAGTACATTTACATTCAAGGTTATTATTGATAAGCAATGACTTTGCTCTACCATTTTTACCTAAAAATCTCCTTTGCTTGTTCTGAATTCTTTGTGTTGTTTTTGGTAGGTTTCATACACTCACACATTTTTCTGATAAATGTTACTTTTCTTATGCTATATTGGTATATCCTTAAGAATAATTTGTCTCTGTAATTAATACACAATTATTCTTAAGTGTTGAAACTTAACTGAAAAGTGATCGCTGTTAAATATAAGAGTGGGAATAAGAGAGGGAAGGGATGTGCAATTTGGGACATGCTCTATGGGGAGCAACTCTGGACTAGACTAAGTTACTGGAATTAAGACTTATTCTATGCATCTGCTCTCCCACAATATGGCGCTGAGAAGGGAGAAACAGCTTCTACACAGCTGCCTCCAGTTCAACCAATAAACAGCAGGACCTGCTCCTGATTGGAGGAGAGCAGCGTACTCGGCGTGTGGGTAGCAGAGTTGGGATTGGTGGAAGAGGACTATAAAGGAGGAGAGAGACAACATGCACCAGGAACATCTATGAGGAACACCTGTGCAGCCCCCGAGAGAGCCAGCTGGCGGTGTGCTGCTCCCCGGCAGAAGTGGGGAAAGTGGCAGGGGGAACCGCCCTTCCACGGAGGTGGAAGGGACGGTAGCCAACCCGGGAAGAACCAGCAGCAAACCCGGGGAGGGCCGAGCAGACGAAAGAACAGCGCAGGGTCCTGTGTCGTTCCTCCAGGAAGACGGGGAGCGACATAATGGTGCCGTGACTCGGATGTGAAGCCTAGGCAGGGTTTAGTGTCGTTCCTCCGTGAAGAGGGGGAGCGACAATGCTTAGTCGGACTTGCCCCAAATGGTGGAGTTTGAAATGTGCCAGGGGATTCCAATACAATCCCATCAAGGTGGCATGTACCAATGCCATCTCACTAGTCCAAGTGATCAGTTTCTGTTCATAATTGATCATAATGATAGGACTAAGAGTCAAAGGGATCACACAAACAAGACTAGTGTCTGCTAATACTAACTGATAGAATAAAAAAGGGAGACAACGATCCAACTTGGGAAGCGGGATACACAGCAGACTCATAGAATGGCAGATGTCCTAAACAGCACTCTGGCCTCAGAATCAGCCCTTAAGGCATTTGGATCTGGCTGAAAAGCCCATGAGAGTATTTTAGGCATGGAAAGCCAAGACACTCTGGAAAAAAAAAAAAAAAAAACCTAAATGAAAGATCTCTGCAAGTGAGATCCCAGTAGAAAGAACAGGGCCATCAAAGAAGGAGGTACCTTTCTCTGAAGGGAGGAGAGAACTTCCACTTTGACTAAGACCCTGTCTGAATAAGATCGAAGTCAGCGAACTCAAAAGGCTTCCATAGGCTTGGCAACTCATGACTAGAGCCTAGGGAGATTACTGACGCCATAAACAAGAGTGTCAAATTGTTAAGTCAACAACAGGAGTCACTGTGCACTTACTCCTCATGTGGGATCTCTGTCCTTAGTGTGTTGTCCAATGTGAATTAAAGCTACAACTAGTACTCAAACAGTATTTTACACTTTATGTTCTGTGTGGGTGCAAACTATTGAAATATTTACTTAATATATACTAAATCGATCTTCTGTATATAAAGATAATTGAAAATGAATTTTGATGTGAATGGAATGGGAGAGGGAGTAGGAGAGGGGAGGGTTGAAGGTGGGAGAGAAGTTATGGGTGGGGGGAAGCCATTGTAATCCTTAAGCTGTACTTTGTAAATTTATATTCATTAAATAAAAGTTAAAAAAAGAATAATTTGTCAGACTCATTGGGTGGTGGTAAATTCTGTCCGGTTTTTTATTATTGTGGGAAGTTCTTATTTTTACTTCATTTATTAAAGAGAGTTTCTCTAGATAAAGTTTTCCACGTCGGCAGGTTTTGTTTATTTATTTTTCAAAATTATGACTGTATATCTCCATTTTTTTCCTGGCCTGATAAGTATATCTCTGTCAATAAAACTGCTGTCATTGTAAAGAGAGCTTCTTTAAAAGTGACCTGGCGTTTTTCTTTTGGAAATTTTAGAATTCCTTCTTTATGTTGTACTTTTGAAAATTTGACTATAATGTGTCACACTGAGGTAATTTTCTGATCTATTTGGTTCCCTTTGAACTTCCTATATTTGGATGTCCATATCATTCTCCAAAATGGGGAAATTTTCAGCTATTTTTTCATTGAGTAGGTATTCTAACCCATTCACTTTTACATTTGTTTGAGGATGTTAAAAAGTGAAATGTTAGGCCAAACAAAGCCAAATTAGTAGAAGGAAAGAAATCATAAAAATTGGAGAAAAAATAAAGAAAATAGAGATAAAAACTACAAAAGTCTCATTAAATAAAGCTGGGATATTTTGAAAAATAAAATGATAAATCATTATCTAGAAAAAGAAAAAAGATAGAGGACTCAAATCAATAAAATAATAGATACAATCTGTTATTACAATTGATATAAAGAATGATTAGGAACTATTATGAATGATAATTTTTCCAAGGAGTTGGGAAAGCTAAGAGATGTGGATTTTTTTGGAAACACGCAACTCACCAAAACTGAATCATATAGAGAGATAATTTGAACAGACCAATAATCAATGATGAGATTGAATCAGTAAAAAAGTCTTTCAATAAAGAAAAGCCCAGAGCCAGATGATTTTACAGCTGAACTCTACCAACCTTTTAAGGGACAAATAAAACCAATTATTACACTATTCCAAACAATTAAAAAGGAGTGAATCCTTCAGAACTCATTTTATGAGGCCCACCTTACAAAGCTAAGCAAAGATAACACAAAAAGAGAAACATAGACCAATATTCCTGATGAAATAGATGCAAAAATTCTCAACAAAATACTAGTAAATCAAATCCTAAAGTACATCAAAAAAATTACTCTCCCTAACCAAATAGGATTTATTCCAAGGATTCAAGAATGGTTAAGCATGTGCAAATCAGTGAGTGTAACAAATCACATTGACAGAATGAGATAAAAATCATATGACTATTGTAATAGATACAGAAAAAGAATTTGATAAATTGTAGCATCCATTCATCACAAAAACCATGAACAAGTTTTGTATAGAAGAAACATAGCTTGGGGCCCGCACTGTGGCACAGTGGGCTAGAGCCCTGCCCTGAAGTGGCAGCATCCTATATGTGCGCCTGTTCTAGTCCTGGCTGCTCCTCTTCCAATCCAGCTCTCTGCTGTGACCTGGAATAGCAGTGAAGGATGGCCCAAGTGCTTGAGCCCCTGCGACCTCATGGAAGAGCTGGAAGAAGCTCCTGGCTCCTGGCTTCCCATCAGCACAGCTCCTGCCATTGTGGCCATCTGGGGAGTGAACCAGCAAATGGAAGACCTCTGTCTCTGTCTCTACCTCTCTCTGTAACTCAGTCTTTTCAATAAATAAAATAAATCTAAAAAAAAAGAAGAAGAAGAAACATACCTCAACACAATAAAACTGTATATTTCAAGTCAATAGCCAACATCATCTGGAATGGAGAAAATCTGGAATCATTTCCACCAAATTTGGAACCAGACAAGGAAGTCTACTCTCATCATTATTATTCAATAAAGTTCTGGAAGTTTTAGCCAGAGACATTAGATAAAAAGGGAAATAAAAGGCATCAGATAGGAAAGTAGAAAGTCAAATTTTCCCTATCTGCAGGTGACATGAGACTATATACATGAAAGTTAAAAGACTCTACTAAAAGACTACTTATTAGAATGGATAACTGAATTCAGCAAAGTTGCAGGATACAAAATCAACATGCGAAAATCAGTAGCATTTTATACAATGATCTTGCAGATAATGAAGTTCTATTTCCTTTTTTGACAGGCAGAGTTACACAGTGAGAGAGAGAGAGAGAGACAGGTCCTCCTTCTGTTGGCTCACCCCCCAAATGGCCGCTATGGCCAGTGCACTGCGCCGATCCAAAGCCAGGAGCCAGGTGCTTCTCCTGGTCTCCCATGGGGTGCAGGGCCCAAGCACTTGGGCCATCCTCCACTGCCCTCCCAGGCCACAGCAGAGAGCTGGACTGGAAGAGGAGCAACAGGGACAGAACCGGCGCCCCAACCGGGACTAGAACCCAGGGTGCTGGCGCCACAGGTGGAGGATTAGCCTAGTGAGTCGTGGCACCAGCCAATAATGAAGTTCTAAGAGTAATCCCATTCACAATAACTACAAAAATATTTTCAATAAATTTACACAAGGATGTAAAAGACATCTACAATGAAAATTATAAAACAGTAATGAAAGAAATTGAAGAAGGCAGACACACACAAAGAAAAGATTTCCCATTTTCATGAATTAGGATAATTAATAAAAAATAATGTTCATACTTCCCAAGGTAGTTTAGAGATTCAGTACAATCATCCTCAAAATATCAATAACAATAATCACAGAATTTGAAAAATATCCTAAATTCAGATGGAAACACAACTAGGCAAATCCATCTTCAAGAATAAAATAATCAAAAACTCTTGAGCAATAAAACAAGGCCAGAGGCATAACAATACCAGATTTCCAGACATACTACAAGGCTATTGTAACCATAGCAGCATGTACTGGCATATAAACAGACACATCCATCAGTGGATCAGAACAGAAACCCAGAAATATACGCACACATCTACAACCAACTTTATTTTCACAAAGGTGCTAAAAACTCCCCCTGGAGAAAGTACAGGCTCTTCAGTAAATAATGTTGCAAAAACTGGATTTCCACATACAGAGAGTAAAACAAGACCTCTACCTTACACCCAACATAAAAATCAACCCAATATGTATCAGAGAGCTTAACACAGGAAATGAAATTATGAAATTGCAAAAGGAAAACAGAGGAGACACTCCAAGACATTGGCATAAGAAATGCTTTTTTGGATAAGACTCTAAAAGTACAAAGAAAAACTAGTTTATCAAACTATGAAGCTTCTGCACAGCAACAGAGTGAAGAGAGAGTTGAGAGAAAATATTTGTGAGCCAGGCATCTAGCAAGGGATTGAAATCCATAATATGTAAGGAGATTAAGAAGCTTGACAACAACAAAATAAACAATTCAGTTAACAAGTGGCAAAAGATCCGAATAGACATTCCTCAAAAAAATAAAATAAAATAACAATGGCCAAAAAACACAGGAAAAGGTATTCAGTGTCACTAGCCATCAGGAAACTGCAAATAAACATTAAAAGGATTATCATCTCATTCCAGTTAGAATGGTTATTATCAAAAAGATAAAAAAATAACAGATGTTGGCAAGGTTATGGGAAAAAAGACAACTCTAATGTAGTGTCGGTGGGAATGCAAATTAGCACAGCCATTATGGAAAGCAAATCCAAGCTGTGTTCCGGCTATCGCACTCTGAGAATATAGCCGAATGAGTGGAGTCAGCATGTGGAAGAGGTGCCTGGGCTCTCGTGTTTTGTGCATCACAATCATAATATCAAAGCTGTGGACTCAACCTAGAGGCACATCAGTTTATAATAAAGAAAGTGTGGTATATGTGCACAACTGAGTACTCTTCACCCATAAAAAGGAATGAAATCCTGATGTTTTCAACAAAGTGAATTGAATTATAGAGTTATTATAAGTGCAATAATCCAGAAACTGGAAGACAAATTACACGTTTTTTCTCATGTATGGAATACACACACACACACCTGTGAGTGTGTGTGTGTGCCATATTACTTGGGCGCATATTTATCAATGTTATCTTCACTATATTTTATACCATACATAGTAATAAATCCTTTTTCATTTTTGATCTATGCCATGAATTACATATTATATAATATTAATATAATCAGTGCTACTATCAAAAAGTAGTATATATGTGTATATGTATATAATGTTTACTTATGAAGTGAATGTTTAAAATATTAAAAACTGTTTATTCTATATGTACTTATAAAATGAAAAGATGTGTATTTATAAAATAAAAAGATAAAGGATGGACATTATAGTACATTGCATAAGCTGCTACTTGGGATATCCACATCCCATATCAGAGTGCTGGCCAAGTTCTGGCTACTCTGCTTTCAATCCAGTGGATTGCTGGCGAATTCTGGAAGGTAGCAGATGATGGCTCACATGCTGTATCTGGTCAGCCACATGAAAGATCCAGATGGAGTTCTGGTCTCCTGTCTTTGGCCTGGCCCAGCCCTGGCTGTTATAAGCATTTGGGGAGTGAACCAGTAGATAAAAGATTCTCTCTCTCTCTCTCTCTCTTCTCTCTTTCACTCTCCCGTTTAATTAGATAAATGTTTTAAAGATAAATTAATATATATTTATTCATAACTGACATATAATAACAGTATATTTTATGGGGTACCATGTGATATTTCAATGCATGCATACAACATGTAATGATCAGATTAATCAGCATATCTATCACCTCATTTATTATTTATTTATTTGTGTTTGGAGCATTCAGAATCCTACTAGCTATTATGAGACACACAGTTAACTGTTTTCAATCAGTTAGTTCACTATGCTACCGAATCAGAAGTTACTCTTCTCATCTAACTGCATAAATTTTAAATAACTATTTTTTAAAAGAGTAGACAAAAAAATTAGAAATATCTCAAACATATTGCTATACCCCAAAACAGTAGAAAATCAATAACAAATCAAATGAAAAATTAGCAGGAAAGGAATAATAAAACTCAGAATAGAAATAAATGAGAAACTAAAATAGTTAATGAAATGAAGAGCCAGATATTTTATTAACAAAATTGACAAACACTTAGCTAGATTAAGAAAAAAGAGTCATATAATATCAGAAATTTGATACATTATGATTGACACTGCAGATAAAGACTATAATTGGAGATTATAATGAGTATTCATAGGTCAAAAAATTGAAGACCATAAAGAAATGGAGAAATCTGTAGACACATACAGCATGGCATGAAGAAACATGTACTTAAATAAACCAATAAGGAATAAAAATATTAAATTAATAATAAAAAAGTCTTCCATCAAAGAACAGTCTAGGACTACACAATTTCACTTCTGAGTTCTACCAAACATTTAAGGAATGAATACAAATTATGCAAGTTACACCAAAAAACAGAATACTAAGGAATTTTTCCAAACTGATTCTTTGAGGCTATATTACTACATTAACCATATCAGACAAGAAGATACCATGAAAACAAAGTTGCTGGCCAAAATCCCTAATGCAAATTGATTAAAAATTCTTGGTAAAATGCTAACAAATTTGGGGTGGCGCTGTGGCGCAGCGGGCTAGATCCCTGGCCTGAAGCACTGGCACCCTATATGGGTGCCAGTTCTAGTCCCAGATACTCCTCTTCTGATCCACCTCTCTGCAATGGGCTGGAATAGTAGTAGAAGATGGCCCAAGTCTCTGGGCCCCTGCACCCGTATGGGAGACCCAGAAGAAGCTCCTGGCTCCTGGCTTCGGATCAGCACAGCTCCGGCCATTGCGGCCATCTGAGGAATGAACCAGTGATGGAAGACCTCTCTCTCTGTCTCTACCTCTCTTACTTTGTCTTTCAAATAAATAAATAAAAATAAAATAAATTTAAAATACCAACAAATCAATCAAATAGCACATTAAAATATTATTCACCACGAATAAGTATGTTTCATCCCAAGGATGCAAGGATGATTCAATATATGCAGATCATTAAACACAAAATATCACATCAAAAGAATGAAAGACAGAATTCCTATGATTATCTAAATAGATGCAGACAAGGCATTTGTTCAAATCCAACATCTCTTAAGGCAAAGATTCTGAAGAAATTAGAGAAGGAACGTACCTCAATGTAATAAAGGCCATATAAATCAAGCCAACAGCTAACAAAATAGGGAAAAATTGAATGCTTTATTTCTAAGAACTGAAAGAAAATAATGATGCTCACTTCACAACTTGTAATCACATAGTGTCAGATGTCCTGTCTAGAGCAACTAGGCCAGAGAAATGAGTAAAGGACATTCAAATTGGAAAGGAGGAAATCAAACTGCCACTGTTTATTGATGGCATGAGCTTATATTTAGAAAAATGCAGATTCCACCATAAATTTACTATGATTTTTTAAAACTCAGTAAAGTTGCAAATGCAAAGTCAATGTATGAAATTCAGTCACAGTGATGTACACCAATAGTAAACTATCTGAAAAGGAGGTCAATAAAGCAATCCCATTTCTGATACCTACTAAGAATAAAAGAAAAATTAAAATGCTGAAAAGCCCATGAGAGTATTACAGGCATGGAAAGCCAAAACACTCTGGAAAAAAAAAAAAAAAAAAAAAACAACCCTACATGAAAGATCTCCGCGAGTGAGATCCCAGTGAAAAGAACAGGTCTTCAAAGAAGGAGGTACCTTTCTCTGAAGGGAGGAGAGAACTTCCACTTTGACCATGGCCTTGTCTAAATATGATCAGAGTCGGTGAACTCAGGGGGCTTCCATAGCCTTGGCAGCTCATGACAAGAGCCTAGGGTGATTACTGATGCCATAAACAAGAGTGTCAATTTGTTAAGTCAACAACAGGAGTCACTGTGCACTTACTCCTCATGTAGGATCTCTGTCCTACATGTGCTGTACATTGTGATTTAATGCTATAACTAGTACTCAAACAGTATTTTTCACTTTGTGTTTCTATGTGGGTGCAAACTGTTGAAATCTTTACTTAATGTATGCTAAACTGATCTTCTGTATATAAAGAGAATTGAAAATGAATCTTGATGTGAATGGAAGGGGGGAGGGAGAGGGAAAGGGAGGGTTGCGGGTGGGAGGGAAGTTATGGGGGGGAAGCCATTGTAATCCATAAGCTGTACTTTGTAAATTTATATTCATTAAATAAAAGTTAAAAAAAGAATAAATAAATAAATAAATAAAATAGAATATGAAAGTAAAAAAAGAAACAAAATAAATTAAAATAAAATACATAGGAACAAATTCAACTGAAGAGGTACAAGGCATCTAAAACTAAAACAAGAAATTGAAGAAAGAAATTGAAGAGGACACAAATAAATGAAAAACCATCTTGTGTTCATGGATGGGAAAAGTCAATATAATTAAAACACCCATACTACTTAGAGTGATTTACTGAGGCAATGCAATTCCTATCAAAATATCAAGGAAATTTTTCACAGAACTAGATAAAATACTACTAAAATTTGTATGGAACTACAATAGATTCTGAATAGCCAAACTAATCTTAAGTACCAAGAACAGAACAGGAGACATCTCATCAATTAACTTTATATTACAAAACCACAGTAACTAGAACAGCATGGTATTAGAATAAAAACAGACACAGACATACAGACCAATGGAACAGAATGAAAAATCTACAAGCAAATCCCAACAACCTGATCTTTGACAGATGTGCTAGGAACACACATGGGGAAAAGGGCAGTCTTTTCAATAAAGAGTGCTGGTAAAACAAGAGGTATCCACATGCAGAAGTGTGAAATGAAGCCTATCTCTCATCGTGAATGAAGATCAATAACTATTAGATTAAAGCCCCAAATGTAAGACCTGAAACTTTGAGAATACTAGGATATATATATATAGGGGAAATGTTTGAGCATATCATAATAGCAAGGATTTTTTGCATCGATTCCCAAAAACATGGGACAAAAGCAGAAATAAACAAATAGGGTTTTATCAAACTAAAGTGCTTCCATGCAACAATGGAAATGATCAACAGAGTGAAGACTCAACCTACTGAGTGGAAAGAATATCCACAAGCTGTAAATCTGAATAAATTAATAACTAGAATAAAGAACTAAAACCATTCAATAGCAAATTATAATCCAATTTCAAAATAGATAATTGATCTAAACAAACATTTCTCCAAAATACATGTGAGTGGCTAACAGATGCATGAAAAATTCTTTAGCACAAATCATTAGGGAATTGCAAGGCAAAATCACAACTAGATATCACAGCATTCCAGTTAGGTTGACTATTATAAAAAAGACAAAAAGGTAACAAGTGTCAGCAAGGATGTGGAGAAAAGAACAACTCTGCGCATGGTTGGTAGGAATGTAAATTAGAGCCATTGCTGACAATAATGGAGGTCCACCAAAAAAAAAAAAAAAAAAAAAAAAAAACTTAAAATAGGGGTCAGTACTGTGGCCACCTACAAAGCAGGCACTCCATATGGGCACCATTTCGAGTCCTGGCTGCTCCATTTTTGATCCAAATTCCTTCCCATGAATCTGGGAAAGCAATGGAAGATGGCCCAAACGCTCAGGCCCCTGCAACCATGTTGGAGACCAACATGAAGCCCCTGGCTCCCAGCTTTGGTCTGGCCCAGCCCTTGCCATTGTGGGCATTTTGAGGATGAACCAGTGGATGGCAAATATCCTCTCCCTCTCCCTCTCCCTCTCCCTCTCCCTCTCCCTCTCCCTCTCCCTCTCCCTCTCCCTCTCCCTCTCCCTCCCCCTCCCCCTCCCCCTCCCCCTCTCCCTCTGCCTCTGCCTCTATGTATGTATCTCTCTCTCTCTCTCTCTCTCTCTCTCCCCTCCCATTCATCAAGTCAATTTTTAAAATTATCCATGATAGGGAATTCTCTCAAAATAGTCAATGAAATCTACAAAAACCCTACAACTAGTATTATACTTAAGGGTTAAATTTTCCACATTTTACCAAAATAGAAGCAAGGATATATTTTCTCCACACTTCTAATCAATATTGGAATGTATAGCCTAAAATATTCAGTAAGATAAAAATGTTTGAGAAGTGGGTATTAAAGAGAAAGAAGTAAAACTGTCATTATTCATAGATGGTATGAGCTTGTATGTGGAAAACTTTATGGAATCTAAAAACAAAATAAGCTTCTAAAATAATAACTAAATTTCTTCAGAATGGAGAATCAATTCTCTACAATAGCATGAAACAACTGGAAATTTCAATAGAATACCCTTATTTTAAAATAGTACCAAAACAAGCTCACTTTTCCACTTAACACTCATTAGGATGGTTCCTTTGAAGTAAGAAGAAAAGGGGAGAAGGGCCAGGAGAGGAAGGATGAGGAAGAGGAAATGGAGAAGAGTTAATGAAGATGCAAAGAAAGCAGAATATAATTGTACAGTGTTAATCAAATGAGAAATGGAGCAGTTATTATGGAAATCAGTACAACTGTTCCTCAAAAAATTAAAAATAGAGTTATCATATGATTCAGCCATTCAACTTTTGTTTATATAATCAAAAGAACATACACAATGTCTCTATGTATTTGGACTTTCATTTTCATAAGAGTATTATTTCCAATAGCCTAGAAACTGAAGTGGTAGATCAATAAATGAATTGATAAACAAAATATGGCATGTGCATACATTGAGCTATTAGCTCAATATGTCACATGTAATAACATGGATACACCTTAAGGGCGTTATGCTAAGTAAGTAAACCAGTCACAAAAATACAAGTACTACATGATCCTATTTATATGAGATCCTAGAATAGTCAAATTCACGGAATCACAAAGAAAACTGGTGGTTTCTAGGGGCTGGGGAAGAGGGTAGTGGGCATGGTATTGCTTCCTGGGTACTGAATTTCAGTTTTGCAAGATGAAAACAGTTCTGGAGATGGGGAGTGGTGTCGATTGCACAACAGTGGGAACTTACTTGATGCTATTGAACTGCACACTTAGAAATGGTTAAGATGGCAAACTGTTATCTGTATTTTACCACAATTAATTATAATAATAAAGCTTATATATTTAATAAATTTAATAAAAGGTTGCAAAACCCCAATTTATAACTCTATAATACAACTTGAGATAAAAAAGATTCAACTAAAATAAGAAATAGTCCATATTTATACCCTAGAAAATCCATTGTTTTGAAATATAAATTTTCCTTAAGTTGATCTCAATGAGGGATTAGCAAATCATGGCTCAGAAACCAAATTCGGCCTGCTGCTTATTTTTATACAACCCACAAGCTAATAGTATCTCTTAAAATTTTAAATTGTTAAAAATGTAAAAAAGAATATGATTCATAAAAATCTAAAATGTGTAATGCCATGTCCTTTAGAAAAAAAGAAAGCCAACCTTGATCTGTACTTGGAGTTATTCAAGTCCCAAGCAAAATGTACCTGTATTAGTTATTAAATACAGCATGCAATTTATATGAAACTACTTGGGGAAACTGAGAAGTAGATTCTAAAACATGTATGGGAAGAAATAGCTAAAACTATGGTGAAAATATCACAGGCTCATGCCATGTCCTCCATAATTACTGCACAGCTGCAATAATGAAAGTAACACATAATAGGCTTAAGGAACAAATAGATCATTGAAATAGAATAGTCTGTTTCTGAACATAGATGTGTTTGGATTTTCTTAAATTCCAAAAGTCCAACTGAGATTCTTATTTGAATTTTTGTTTGTGTTTTCAACAAATGATAGCAGAAGAACTAGATAAACTTTGGTAAAAATATCAACATTTGCCTTTGCATCACACATATATATATAGATTAATTCATGATGGATTATATACTAAAGTTATGAAGATTCTCTAAGAAAACAGGGTAGGAGCAGGCTTTAGACTAGTGGCTAAGACTCTGGTTAAAGATGCCCGTGTCCCACATCTGAATGCCTGTATTGCTCCCAGCTCCTGACTCCAGATTCTTGCTAATTCAGACCCCAGGTGGCAGTGGGATGACCGGAGTAATCAAGTTCCTCCCACACAGGTGGGAAACCTGGATTGCATTCTCAGTTCCCAACTTTAATCTGGCCCAGGTGTGGTCATTTGGGGGTATCTCTAAGGAAACTAGCAGGTAACAGTTCTCTGCCTGTATGTTTCTCGTGTGTGTGTGTGTGTGTGTGTGTGCAAGAGTGTGCCTCTCAAATACATAAATTGAATAACAAAAAACAAGTAATCAGGTTAGTATCTTCATGATCCTGAAGTAAGCAAGGATTGCCTAAAGAAACTCAAAATGTATTTACCATCAAATGAAAATACCTAATAAATTGACTTCAACAGGATAAAAGCTTATGCCCATCAACATAGGTAAATAGGTAAATGAAAAGTAAGTCACAGATATGGAGAATTTATGAAATGTATTTCAGAGAAAGCACATTACTAATCAATAATAAAAAGGCAAGCATTATAATTCAGATACTAACAAAAGATATGAACAAGTTTTTACCAAAAAAAATTTAAGGAGGTGGTGCCCAGAATCTGACACAGCACTTAAGATGTTGTTTGACATTTGCAACCATATATGAGGGCTGAATTCAGGTACCAAATCTACTTCTGATCCATCTTCCTGATAATATGCACCCTGGGAGACAGCAGTAATGACTCAAGTCCATGGGTCCCAGGTGTAGGAGGTGTAGGAAACCCAGGTTGAATGTTTGTGCTCCTAGCTTCAGCCTGGCCCAGTCTTGCCTATTGCAAATATTTG
Organism: Oryctolagus cuniculus; assembly: GCF_051225735.1. Lineage (NCBI taxonomy): Eukaryota > Metazoa > Chordata > Mammalia > Lagomorpha > Leporidae > Oryctolagus > Oryctolagus cuniculus. The sequence goes on along the minus strand of NC_142869.1, from coordinate 123,016,759 downwards.
AGGAGTGAGCCATCGAATGAAAGATCTCACTGTTTCTATCTCTCTGTCTCTATTTTCGTTTTTTTTAAATATATATTTTAAAAAAGGAATACATAGAAATGGCCAGCAAACCACATGGAAACATGCTCAGCATCATCAGTGACCAGAGAAATGCAAATTGCACTGCAATGACATATCACTACAGAACCAGCAGAATGACTAGCTGAAAATACCTGGGGGCCGGCGCTATGGTGCAGTGGGTTAATCTTCCTCCTCCTGCGGCGCCAGTAGTCTATATGGGCTCCAGTTCTAGTCCCAGCTGCTCCTCTTCCAGTGCAGCTTTCTTCTGTGACCCAGGAGGGCAGTGGAGGAATGCCTAGATGTTTGGGCCCCTGCACCTGCATGGGAGACCCAGAAGAAGCTCCTGGCTCCTGGCTTTAGATAGGCGCAGCTCCAGCCATTGCGGCCATCTTGGGAGTGAACCAACAGAAGGAAGACCTTTCTCTCCGTCTCTCCCTCTTGTTGGCTGTAACTCTACCTCTCAAATAAATAAATAAAATCTTAAAAAAAAATAAAATACCTACCAGGACACAATATTGATAAATACATGGGAAAATTAGAACTATCTTAAATTGCTATTGTAAAATGCCACAGCCATTTTAGGAAACATGCTGACAGTGTGGTATAGTTTTGGCCATCATAGAAATTGTACTCTATGTTCCAGAATTTCTACCTATAGATTTTTATCAAAGAGAAATGGAAAAAAAAGTTCACATATAAATTCCAGAAAAATGTGCACGTAAATTTTAAATAGAATAGTCCAAATTTGGCAACAGCCCAAAGGTTCATCAACAGAAGAATGGATCAAATAACTTGTACTTATATAATAGAATAGTTATCAATGAAAGAAAGAACTCACAGGAGCATGAATTAGTCTAAAAAAAAAAAAGTATATTGAGAAACAGACTGTAGGCACACACCACACTGTGTGATTTTGTTTATAAAAAATACCGGGCAGGCAATCAAACTTGTGATTAAATGTACTAGGACACTGGTTCCTGAGAACATGAGGATCTATGGAGGAGGTATAGGGGAAACCCTACTGGTTGATGGGAATATTCTGTACTTTGATTGTGGCAGGCACATTCCCAAAACTCACTGAATTCTGTCCTGTCTTCATTCCCCAAGCTCAAAATTTTGCTCCAGAATTGTGTTCTCTCTCAGGAAATTTCTTTCTCCTTTTCTCCGTGCTGTTTCCAGGTATCTTCTTCTGAGAAAGGTTTAGTCAAGTTCTACCAAACATCTTTGACTGATATCTTTCTTTTCTGCACCCCTGTCACTCTCAGAGGCTTCTGCGTCCTTCCTCTGTTGCCCCACGTGAGTTTTCTGTTCTGCACTGCTTTTCTGAGTTCCCATTCGTTGTCATACTCAGTGCCTCCTCACAGCATTGGACAAGGAAGATGCTGACAAAGCAAAGGTTGGTGTTATTCACACACCATTTTTGTGCATATACCATGCACAAATACTAAGGGTTTTTCTTACTGGAGGGGCTTAAAGGAGAAATGGGACCAAGGACCCCTTGAACCCACGCTACCTAGCTGTGTCCCAACACATCCACTCTTGACACAGCTGCCCTGATTGCAGTGCAAGCAGAGGCAATGGCAAGCATTTTGTCCATTTAGCAAGTGAGCTGATGTGGAAAAATCTGGAAAATACAGTTTAGAAACAACAACCAACACTCCCCAGTGTCTGAAGCAGCAGTTTCCTAGTGGGCCAGCCTGATGGAGGTGACTCAGTTAGGTGTTGGCTTCAACAGCAAAAAGAAACATTTCCTTCTACCTACAAAAAAAAGAAATATGCTTGGGTTCCCTTTAGGAAAAGCTCTTTTCCCATATGATGGGTCAAGAAAAACCGCAGGATATATTAAGACTGTTTTTATGGAGACCTGAAAGCCCTGGGTGAAGTTTTCTCCCTGGCTGCTTCTCTGCACTGGGTGAATAATGGCATGACATCTGAGAACAGCAGGAAGTCCTCACCGGATAGCTAAGGGTAAAGTGTCACCACACACGTCTCAGACCAAAGGTCCTTGTGATTCTCAGCCTGGACTGCACGATACAATCAGATCAATTGAATTAGAAGCTACATGACTAGAAACCACACATCAGCAATGTTTAAGGCCCCCCATGTGTTTTCAGCATGCAACCAGTTTAAGAAGTAAACTGAGAACAGTGATGGGATGTGGCCCAGAGGTCCCAGGCCTTTTGTACCTGTAATACCTAAAGATGTCTCTGAAACTATAGAGAACAAGTGATGTAAGTGTCAATCTAAAACCTGTGGCAGGGCCATAGGGTACCCTGATATTTGGCCAAACGTTACTCTGAGTGTGTCTGTAAAGATGGTACTGCATAAGATTAACATTGAAATCAGGAAACCTCGTTAAGCACACTGTCCTCTCCAATGTAATTAGGCTCCGTCCAACCCCAGAAGGCCTGAACTGGATATAAAAGGATGACATCCTGAGAGTGACAGGGAATGCCTCCAGCCCAACTGCCCGCAGTTGGGACAACAATTTTTTGGGTCTTTCTTTGCACTTGAGTTGAAATATCAGCTCTTCTGGGGTCTCTAGCTTACAGGTTTTCAGACCAGAACTTACATCAGAATCTTACCTGGGTCTGCAGCTTGCCAACTGCTGGGTTTTTTCATTCTTCATAGTCACATGAGTCAGTTCCTCATAATTAAATCTGCCACCCACTCTCTGGAGATCCCTAAGTAACATCCTACAGCTATCTTAGTCTCATGCCTCAAAGATTCCATTTTATCTGGGAGGGTTTGCAACAGGACTTTTTTCATTCTTATTCTCAGGTCGTTATAATGAGATCAGGCTTTGCAGTTTTAATGCAACTGACTGATCTCAGGCAAGTTACTGAACATGTCTAAGTTAGTTACCACCTTGAAATATAAGCTATGGATAACAATATTACTCACTAAAATTTAAAGAAGAGTTGTGTTTCAAAACCATGCAGACATTTAGATCCCAATATCATAAATTAATGGTACTAAGAGTGTAGAAACAATATAATTATAGTGTCTATCAGATGAGTCTGCTAGGAGGTCCTTGGAGCATTGCAGGGGTGCTCATGGAAGGTAATTCTTCTGAGAGGATTAGTTACAAGGTTTGGATGTGCCCCAGCTTCCCTCTATGTATGCTCGCTGAATCACCATAATCCTTCCATTACAAATTCTATGCCAATCCCTGCCATCAACAATGACCAAAGCAATGGGACTGACCAATCTGAGATTGTGAACCAATCTCCAGGACCCTGAAACAACATAAACTTGTGTCCTTCATGAGTGATTTGTCTTGTATCTTTCACTGTAGTAATATACAATTTGATGAGATCATTTGTGAAATTGGAATGGTATCTGGACTCTTCATGGCACATAGATAATATGGGATAATATCCATTTCCACACAATGGTGTGCACTCAGCAAAACTTTTTTTTCATATTAAATGCTCAATACTTATTCTGACTATAACTATAAAAACATTTGAAATTCAACAATTAATTCATTCCTATCAGAATATAGTTTGAGATCTATCTGATAACACTTCAGAAAGTTCATAGAAAAATGAAATTAAAAGATGTCTATTTTGCGGCAGAAATACTGTCCTCTGTGCATATATTTTTCATAATATGCATTTTTGAAGATCCCTGATATATATGCCTCATATTTGTAATTCTTTTAATTAGCCTTATAAAAATATATACCTAACTTTGATCTTTCTCTCCATTAGGGAAGAGTTGACACAATACCAACAACCACCTGGCACTGAACCACCAATAGGACTTGCTTAATTCACTTTTGCCTGCTCCTAACTTCAAGTTTATTATCTGCTTTATTCAGGCATTGAGCATTAAAAGTTTTTCCAGTCCCAGCACAACTCTTTTGAAAGAAACAGGTGATGACAACCAACAGTTGCAAACCAACTCCGAGATGACATTTACCCAAACACCACTTGTTGGATATGCTTGGTCTGAATGTTAAGCCTGCGTTAAAATTCATGCTGTTAGACTATCATCTGGGATTCCTTAAACAATGCATTTGACCTTAAAGCACACCAATGTCTATTAGTTGTAGGATCTCCCTTGTTGCATTTAAAGCATTTGAAAATGAGCTTCTGGGTCCTGGCATGTTTATAACCATAAATCAATGAATATTTAAGAGAGATTTTTCTATTAATGATTATTTTAAGTTATTTAAATATAATTTTACGTTAAAAGATTGCATGAATCTAAAACCTCAGTAACAGCAAATTACACAAGCAGTCTAAGCAGCAAGCATGATGCAGTTATAATTATCTGAATATGTTAACATTTAGGGAACAGTCAGGCGCATTACTGGCCTTTAGAAAAATAGAATGCTTCATGTAGGCACTAATTAATCAATAAAATCCTAATTGCATTCTATTAAGTATTGGAAAGGACATTTCAACTTCTATATTCCATGTACAACCCTGACCCATTCCCAAGTAGCAATAAAAGCCAATTAGGGTGGTATTCAACTTATAATTAGGAATGCTGCCACCACCCTCGTTTACATTAATATTACAGCAATCAAAGAGAACACAACAAGGAGAGTCAGGCCAGTCCTCCTGCACAGATGGGTCACGGCTTTGTTTTGTTGAGAAATTCAATATTGCACAAAGTGACTTTTAAAGAGCATAGGCTTCAGGATTGGAAAGCTAGAGTTAACAACCATCCTTTACTCCCTGTATCTATGTCTGACAAATTTCTCCATCTGTTAAGCAGGGATAACTACACATTTTCCAGGACAGGGTTGAAGATTAGAACTAATGCTGATGAGATATGTAGCAAAGGTCTGAACATGTCAGAGTTGAGTGTCCAGAAAGTAGCAGGTGTATTTCAGAATACTGAGGGCTACCTCCATGGAATCTTAGGATAGAGCCTTGGCTCAGCAAGCCACGTCTGCAATGGTCAGTTCAAGGACCCTTTTAACTAGGTCCCCAGATATTATCTTTTGATTGCTTCTTGGAAATCTTCATTGCTTCATAATTTATTCCTTGTTGGCTACCCCACTTTCATTATTAGAACAAGAAGAAATTGACTTCCTGTTCACTCCCATTGCATCTAATTTTATCATCAGCAGTAACGTAGATTACATTGAAATCTTGTACAGGGGAATTCTTCAGGAAATGCAAGCAAATATTTGACAGCACAGTCTTCATAACTATTTTGCCTGGGTTCAAATCCAGACATATAATTGAGTCACTGTTAACCTCTTTGTGTTTGTGTGTCATTTCCCCCAATTGTGGATAATTGTTGTTTCTGATATTTCCAATATTATGGAATTCTATTTCATCTCATTTTCATTTCTAGACTAAATATTTCTAGCTCTTCCAAGCATTCCTTTTAGGATATGAAGCCCTTTTCAAAGCGAATTTTGCTTGGGTACCAGTTTAAACACCAAAACCCTCATTAAATTGACGATTTTGACACCCAATTTTGTGAGATATGTATCTGTATAACACAACACCCTTTTTGCAGCATGCCAGTGGGGAAGGTAATGTAAGACTTGCCCATTGTCACCCAGCCTGTATGTGGAGGACCAGGAATTTCAAACAAGTTGCAGGTGACAGAGCCCTGGCACTTAAAAGCGTTTTGTGAGAGATTCTCAAGTATCAGACCCTGGCAGGCAAAGAAAGGAAGCGAGTAGGGATAGGACCGGGTTTGCAGGAGGCTGTGACCCTTCTTTAGAACTTGCCACTGAGAAGAAAAACAGTGCAAACCACATTTAATGGGCATTGCAAAGTCTCTAAGTATTCTAGCATCCAAAATGTTGAACATTGAGGATCAGTAGTTAGAGAAGAATTGTGCTGATTCCTCCTGAGAATGGCAGAGCCTAAGTGTAGATCTGAGATTGTGATACAAGCAGTCAGGTGAACATATCAGTCTTGACCGCACAAACCCAAGAGTTTAAGAGCAGATTAGCCACCTGCCAAGATACATGTAGTTTATCAGGGATAATTCAGAAGCAACGCCTTTATTAGTATCATTTATAGGATGACTTTAAAAGTCAAAGTTTTGGATACAACTGAAAATCTGATAGACTATAAGTAGGGTGGCACCATGTCTTGTAACCTTCAAATTATATTATGCAAATAGTCATGTCTTTATAATGCTATCATTATTACTAATAAATCCACTCTTGGTTATCAGAGCTGTGCAAATGGGAATGCCCAATTGCTGCCACTTGAATAAAGACTTGTTCCCAAACCACAGCCAGCAAGGGAAGGAAATGCTAAGACCAAGTCTCAAAATACTGTAAACTGTTTGTTTGGTAGATACAAGTGGTTGTCCTGAACTTTTTCCTGAGTATTCCAAAGTAAATTCATAACTTAAATAATGCCCAAGCCCAAACCTTATTACTCTAAACCCAAACCATTGCTCTTGTTGCAATGGTTTGCTTGATTTGAATTGAGGGAAAGTCCTAACACCAAAATTAGTTTATTAGAATATCCGGAAATGTTCACATTATAAATTAAAGTCTCAATCATTTTGGTTTTATAGGTTTTGTAAATTTCAAAAGAATTCTAATCTAAAAGGCTATCATATGATTGTATTTTTCTATTTGGATGAAAATTTCAGGAATATCTGAAGTAGGCAAACTTATAAACACAAAAGATTGGAGATTGCCAGTGTGAGGCAGTGGGGAGGGGAATGGAAGGTGACTACTTGGTGTACACAGATCTTTCTTTTGGGGTGATGAACACGATCTGGAATTCGACAGAGATGCTAATTGCACAACACTGTGAGTGTACTAAATATCACTAATGGTTAAGCTTTATGTAGTACATATTTCACCGCAACAGAAAGTCTCAAATAGGAATAGTTCATCCCCAACTGGAGACAAAAACACACCTTGTTCTAATCCTGGATCACCTACTTACAAACTATATGACCTTGGACAACTGTCTTGATCCTCTGAGAGTCATATAAAAATAAACTTGTGGTGGGATTTGCTAATGCAGGCCAAACACCTTGCATAGCATTTGATGTATAGTAGGTGCTTAGCAATAGTAATAGCCACGCAGTCATGGGCTCTCTAGGGTGAGATAATAGGTAAAAGGACAGCAATTTACAGGGTAGCTTTATTGTAAGGAAGTTTGCCAAAATTGTGCAGCAGTGATTCCCAGAAGCCTGGTTCTGGTATAGTTATATTGGTCCACCAAGTCTTTGGTCTTTTATTTCTCCCTGAACTGGAATTAATGCAAAGAAAATTTTGACATTTAAATAAAATAAAACCAATAAGGGAAAACATTATCTCCCCAAATTATTGTACTTCTGGGTCTGATCTCAATACCTCTGCTTCAAAAAGATTAAACTATGAGACAAAAAAAATCAAATTTACACAGTCAAAATACCAAGGGTTAACTAAAAGAGAAAACTATGCATCCTAGAATATTTGGATTCCACAAACACTTCTTCACTAATTGTTGCCTGTTGGAATTCCGGTCCTCAAGCTTCACTCTCCTCTGATTTCTGCCTGCGTTGTGACTCTTCCCAATGCCTTACAATCATGGTTACTGTAGTTGTTTTCAACATTTTGTCCAGGTTTTATTACTACACTATGAATAAGACTCACACAAGAAATATATCACGCCATCACCAAAATCTGTAATCAGGATCCTCTTTTACTAAAAGGCTAGAAAATGAAACCATAAGTTTTTTAGGATTTGAGTTCCTGACTAATATATATGTCTCTATCTCATAAATCTATCCACAAACCAAAGAAAAGATGTGAAATACAGCTGGTGAAGATATAGCTGATATAGTTACACCTACTAAGACACTCAGCATTTACTATGTTTTGTGCATTGTCCTGTGTCATACAATCTGCAAGATGGGTACTAGTGTCATCATCTCATGAACAGATGGGGAAACTGAGGCAATTTGAGTTGAGTGACTTCTCTGAGACTTTCCCCACAGGAGATGCTAAGCCAGGATTACAAGAGGGGTGGCCTGCCTCCAGAGCCATTGTTATTAGCCAGCATGCCACAAAACCTTCATCCACATCTGTACATAAGCCTAATATTTGCTTGAGGGATTCTTAATTCAGATGTTTATAAAGACAGCAAAAGTATTTATTGCCACCTATTAAAGCACAACCTATAAAAAAAAATAGCTTTACATAACACGATACAGTAACTCACACAGAGTAATTTCCAATAAACCATAAATGCTTCTATTTTCAGTCTCTGAGTAGACAAATTCCTACTGTTCTTTAACAAAGGAATTTATGAAAATCTTTGTTTCAGACAATGGCATATTGTTAGGTGTTTAAGTTACCTTCCACAGCTTTTTCTTCTTTAGGGTTCTGGAATCCTCTATCATGGAAAAAACACATAAAGATTGGAAACCAGGGGAGAAAAGAAGGTACTACTTTAATAATATTGGAGGGGCTGGCATTGTGGCATAGTGAGTTAAGCCAACACCTGCAATGCTGGCATTCCATATGGGTGCTAGTTCGTGTCCTAGCTGTTCCACTTCTGATAGGGCACTACGCTAATGGCCTGAGAAAGGCAGCAGAGGATTACCCAGGTGCTTGGGCCCCTGTTCCCACATGGGAGACCTGGAGGAGTCTCCTGACTCCTGGCTTCTGCCTGGCCCAACCCTATCTGTTGTGGCCATCTGGGGAGTGAACCAGTAGATAGAGGATCTGTCTCTCCCTCTCACTCTTTCTCTGTCTGTGTGTAATTTTCAAATAAATACATATTTTTTTAAAAATAATATTGGAAAAAATCACATAACATCACATAACCTTCCCCAGTGTAGGCTGTTCCAGTTAGGATGCCATTGAGTTCAAATTGCAGAATGTACAACAACTGACTTTAATGGTTGTTTTGTATAAATCATCCAGAGGTCACCAGGCTGTCCTTGGTTTGGTGCAAGGCCCACAGGCAACCTCACCTGCCCTGTGATGATTTCCCAGGTGTTGGCTTTCACTCTCAGATGTCACCCTTCATGTACTGACAAGATGGCTGCCTCCAAATGAGGCAGCATACCCTAACAAAATTGTGCCCAAAGAATAAAACCTCTAAGGAGCAGGAGAAGGCTTTCTCCAAGAATTTGTGTGTTTTTAACAGCAGTCTCCCGTATCCACAAGGAATACTTTTCAACATTCCCAAAGGATGCTGAAAAGCACTGATAGTACTGCGTCTTATATGTACTGGACTATTTCCTACACATGCATACCTATCATAAAGTTTAATTCAGAAATTAGGCATATGAAGAAATTAACAACTAATAATAATAAGTAGAACAATTATAGCAATAATTAAAGTTATGTGACTGTTCCCTCACTCTTTATCTCTCTCTCCCCCCTCCCCCTCCTCAAATATCTTACTATGTTGTACTCACCCTTCAAATGATGTGAGATAATACAATGTGCATGTGAAATGGGGACGTGAGATAAATGACATAGGCATGGTGATCTCAGGGTACAGCTTCTTGGTTGAGTCATGAACTTGCACCTTTTTGCTTGAAGGACGTACTTTGCAGTTTCTCTTTGGCATATCTGAGTCACCACAATAATTACTTTTGTGCTTTGGAGCCACTCTTGAAGAAAACAAGAGTTATTTGAACTCAAGTATTACATTTCCTATCAGTCAACCCAATAAACGAGATGGTTACTCAACTGACTAATGGATGGATGACTACAGAGCATGGACACACTGGACAAATTGTGTTTCATGACCCCTCATGAGATGGAGTGGAACAACATGTATTTTCATCACTCTACACAGAATAATGCACAATTCAAAACTCACCAATTGTTTATTTCTGAAGAGTTTCATTTAACATGTTCAGACCTCAGCTGCCCACAAGTAACAAAAATTGTGGAAATCAAATCTGCAGATAAGGGTTACTACTCTATTTATTAGTAAAACAGTTTCCAGAATCCTTATAACATGAAACCTTGAGCAGAACTGGATCCCAGAGCTACCCCTAACTTCAAGGAAGCTTAGGAGGAGAATAAACAACATTATTGGCATTTGAAATAAGAGAAGGGTTCTGCTATTGAGAAGTGTGAGGAAAATTACTTTTAGTAGTCTAATAATCTGTGTTAGCCATCATAGATCTTTCTACTTCTCGCACAAATATAAATCCAGAGGCAAGAATGTCCATAAACACGATAGGCAGACTTTGAGCACAAAAGCAATGGGCCACATTACTGCTCATAGAGACCTAGTGGGCTTGGCTCACCTCCCACTTCCTGGCAGAACAGAGACACATCAGGAGGGCTTCGTCTTATCAATCCGGAGATCCCTCCCAGATCTTCTCTTCCAGAAGTGACTGAAAACACCAAAGCAGCCTTTGTACCAAAGCACCAGATGGGAAAGGGAAATCGCAAAGCCTGATTGCTATTGCACTGACAGTAAACCATCGTACCCCTCAAGGAGATCCAGAAAAGGATCCGGATTCTGATCAGTCAGAATGACACAGCTTTTCTCAAGGGACTTTTCTCAAGGGCTGAGAGATAATCTGGAATGCTGGTGGAAGAAAGACAATCTGGGAGACCCACCAAGAATAGTGCTTTGGGCTGGGATCAAATCACTTTTTAATTGATTGTTTTTGAGTGTTGATATCTACTGATTCTCCCCCTGGCACCTTTGTCTTGTCTCACCTCATTAAGTTAGGAAAAAGACATCCATGAAACTCTGAAATTGATTGATTGCTTGTATTTGTGTGTGTGTCCCTGGAACTATCTTCTAGTGCCTGTCTGACTGTTTAGTTCTCACTCTAGTGTGCGTCTTGAGTGTTTTTATTGAGTCTGCAGCAACGGCGGACATTTGAGGTAGGGAGAACTATTCTATAGTCTTGGAAAAAATATTTCTCATTGACATCTGAGCACAAAATAATCCGTATTCTTCTTGAGTAGAGCCATTGCACATTTTCTGTGGTACCACTAAGCATATCCCACCAATCCCCTCCCCCCAAAAACTAAAAATGGAGGCAGTATCAATTGATCATTGCCAGCCACTCTGTATTTAACTGATGCCACAAAGTTGGCAATGAATTGTAACTGCTATTCCAAAATCATAGTCTAAGGAGTCACATGCAGGTAATTAAGTGTGATGTGGCATGGATTCAAGATTTGAACAAAGTCAGGCTGGGGTTCAGGATTGATAGACCTCGCCTGACAGTTCAGAGTGGCCCTCAGATTTCTGTGTCCCAGCTCCATGGTGGTGACTGCTCATCTTCCCAGTCCCTTATGTGTGGTATAAAAGACAGACAATTGCTTAAAGTCAAGTTGTATGTCTCTGATGTAAATTTCCCCCAGAGGCTAGCATTGTGGTACACAGGGCTAGGCCACTGTTGCAAAACCAGTATCCCAAATCATACGCTGGTCCTGGTTCTGGCTTTTCTGCTTCCAATTCCACATCCTGCTAATATGCCTGGGAAAACAATGGGAGGTCGTCTAAGCGCTTGGGCCCCTGCCACCTCCATGGAAAACCCAAGTGCAGTTCCTGGCTCCTGGCTTCAGCCTTGTCCAGAAATGGCTGCTGCAGTCATTTAAGGAGTGAATCAGCGGGTCGAAGATCCCTCTCTGTCTCTCCCTCTGTCTCTCTCTCTCTCTGTCACTTTGCCTTTCAAATAAATAAATAAATCTTTTAAAAAAGTTTAAAGAGTTTTTAAATGTCATTATTCCAGGAAAATACAGCTGGTAAGGGCAGCTGATTCTGGGTCCCAGCAATGAACAACAATATTTGACTCTTTTCAGGGTTTGTCTACATGTTCGCTTTTTATGTAGGTGGTAAAAAATGAAAGAATGAAGAATTTAAGGGCTTTCTCTCCAAGTGGACAAGGTGAAAGGCCACTGGGTACCTATATGAGGCTCTGCCTCAAAGTCTATGCAAATAATGTGGTTTTAAAAAAAATCTTCTGGGGTAAGTTCTTGACCCAGCAGTTGGGATGTTGGTTAAGATGATCACGTCAGGGACCAACTTTGTGGCACAGTGGGTTGAGCCACTTCTTGCAACACCAGAATCCCATGTAAGAGTACTGATCCGAGTCCTGGTTGCTCTGCTTTGCATTCGGCAGGCTGCTGAGGCACCAGGGAAGGCAGCAAAGGATGATCAACATTTTGGGTCCCTACCACCCATGTGGGAGATCCAGATGGAATTCCTGGCTCCTGGCTTTGGCCTGGCATAGATCTGGATGGTGTAGTCATTTGGAGAGGAAACCAGCAGACGGAAGATATCACTCCCTTTCTGTCGCTCCCTCTGTCTGTGTCACTCTGCCTTTCATATAAATATATCTTTTATTTTTTTTTTAACTTTTATTTAATGCATATAATTTTCCAAAGTACGACTTATGGATTACAATGGCTTCCCCCCCATACCGTCCCTCCCACCCACAACCCTCCCCTTTCCCACTCCCTCTCCCCTTCCATTCACATCAAGATTCATTTTCGATTATCTTAATATACAGAAGATCAGCTTAGTATACATTAAGTATGGATTTCAACAGTTTGCTCCCACACAGAAACATAAATTGAAAAATAATAGATGATTTTTTTTAAATGATGATGAAATCAGAGCAGACCTATTGTCATGTTTAATCCCAGTGAGAGTCAAGTTGGGAATTGATAATTTCTTTTTTTTTTCTTTTTTTCTTTTTTTTTTTTTTACAGAGGATCAGTTTAGTATGCATTAAGTAAGGATTTCAACAGTTTGCACCCCCATAGAAACACAAAGTGAAATATATTGTTTGAGTTATAGCATTAAATCTCAATGTACAGCACATTAAGGATAGAGATCCTACATGAGGAGTAAGTGCACAGTGACTCCTGTTGTTGACTTTACCAATTGACACTCCTGTCTATGGCATCAGTAATCTCCCTATGCTCCAGTCATGAGTTTCCAAGGCTATGGAAGCCCTCTGAGTTCTCCGACTCTTATCTTGTTTAGACAAGGTCATAGTCAAAGTGGAGGTTCTCTCCTCCCTTCAGAGAAAGGTACCTCCTTCTTTGATGACCTGTTCTTTCCACTGGGATCTCACTCGCAGAGATCTTTTGCCAGAGTGTCTTGGCTTTCCATGCCTGAAATACTCTCATGAGCTCTTCAGCCAGCTCCGAATGCCTTTAGGGCTGATTCTGAGGCCAGAGTGCTATTTAGGACATCTGCCATTCTATGAGTCTGCTGAGTATCTCACTTCCCATGTTGGATCACTCTCCCCTTTATTTACTCCATCAGTTAGCGTTAGCAGGTACTAGACTTGTCTATGTGCTCCCTTTGACTCCCAGTCCCTTCACCATGACCAACTGTGAACTGAAACTGATCACCTGGAACAGTGAGATGGCATTGGTACATGCCACCTCGATGGGATTGAATTGGAATCCCCTGGTATGCTTCCAACTCCACCACTTGGGGCAAGTCAGCCTGAGCATGTCCCAAATTATACATCTCTTCCCTCTCCCATTCCCACCACCATGTTCAACAGGGATCACATTTCAGTCAATTTTCAACACTTAAGAATAACTGTGCATCAATTACAGATCTAAACCAGTCATATTAAGTAGAACAGATAAAAAAACTACTAAGAGGGATAATGTATTAAGTTGTTCATTAACAGTCAGGGCTATGCTGATCAAGCCACCATTTCCCATAGTGTCCACCTCACTTCAACAGGTTTCCCTCTTGGTGTTCAGTCAGTTGTCACCGATCAGGGAGAACATATGGTATTTGTCCCTTTGGGACTGGCTTATTTCACTCAGCATGATGTGTTCCAGATTCCTCCATTTTGTTGCAAATGACTGGATTTCGTTGTTTCTTACTGCGGTATAGTATTCTAAAGAGTACATATCCCATAATTTCTTTATCCAGTCTATCGTTGATGGGCATTTAGGTTGGTTCCAGGTCTTAGCTATTGTGAATTGAGCTGCAATAAACATTAGGGTGCAGACCTCTTTTTTATTTGCCAATTTAAATTCCTTTGGGTAAATTCCAAGGAGTGGGATGGCTGGGTCGAACGGTAGGGTTATCTTCAGGTTTCTGAGGAATCTCCAGACTGACTTCCATAGTGGCTTGACCAGTTTGCATTCCCACCAACAGTGGGTTAGTGTCCCTTTTTCCCCACATCCTCGCCAGCATCTGTTGTTGGTAGATTTCTGCATGTGAGCCATTCTAACCGGGGTGAGGTGAAACCTCATTGTGGTTTTGATTTGCATTTCCCTGATTGCTAATGACCTTGAACATTTTTTCATGTGCCTGTTGGCCATTTGGATTTCCTCTTTTGAAAAATGTCTATTGAGGTCCTTGGCCCATCTCTTAAGTGGGTTGTTTGTTTTATTGTGGTGGAGTTTCTTGATCTCTTTGTAGATTCTGGTTATTAACCCTTTATCTGTTGCATAGTTTGCAAATATTTTTTCCCATTCTGTCGGTTGTTTCTTCACTCTCCTGACTGTTTCTTTTGCAGTACAGAAACTTCTCAATTTGATGCAATCCCAATAGTTGATTTTGGCTTTGACTGCCTGTGCCTCCCGGGTCTTTTCCAGAAATTCTTTGCCTGTGCCAATATCTTGAAGGGTTTCTCCAATGTTCTCTAGTAACTTGATGGTGTCAGGTCGTAGATTTAGGTCTTTAATCCATGTTGAGTGGATTTTTGTGTAAGGTGTAAGGTAGGGGTCTTGCTTCATGATTCTGCACGTGGAAATCCAATTTTCCCAGCACCATTTATTGAATAGACTGTCCTTGCTCCAGGAATTGGTTTTAGATCCTTGATCAAATATAAGTTGGCTGTAGATGTTTGGGTTGATTTCTGGTGTTTCAATTCTGTTCCATTGGTCTATCCATCTGTTTCTGTACCAGTACCATGCTGTTTTAATTACAACTGCCCTGTAGTATGTCCTGAAATCTGGTATTGTGATGCCTCCGGCTTTGTTTTTGTTGTACAAGATTGCTTTAGCTATTCGAGGTCTCTTGTGCCTCCATATAAATTTCAGCACCATTTTTTCCAGATCTGAGAAGAAGGTCTTCGGTATCTTGATTGGTATTGCATTGAATCTGTAAATTGCTTTTGGGAGAATGGACATTTTGATGATATTGATTCTTCCAATCCATGAGCATGGAAGATTTTTCCATTTTTTGGTATCCTCTTCTATTTCTTTCTTTAAGGTTTTGTAATTTTCATCGATGCCAATGTCAGAGAATCTACATCAGAGTGCCTGGGTTCACTTCTCAGCTCTGGCTCCTGATTGTAGCTCTGATTCCATGTTCCTCTTAATGCAAACCCTGGAGGCAGAAGTGATGATTCCTACTACTCACCCAGAAGACTTGACTTCAGCCTGACCCAATCCAGGTCATTGCAGGAAACCAACACAGGAGAGCATGCTTGCTCTCTCTCTCTCGCTCTCTCTCCCTCCCTCCGTCCCTCCCTCCCTATCTCTCTCTGCTTATGTATTAATTAATTAATTTTAAATTATTTAAAAATAGATTCTTTCAAGATCACTCGGAGCTTCTTCCTGGACGATGACTGCCCATCCTTTCGTTGTGCCTCTGCACTGTATTTGGGCTGCAGAGATGAGCAGCATTTTAATGCAATCTTCCAGACTCCATGGGATCCTAAATGTGGCCTGAGTCTGCTGGGCAATCCTGTAGCTGTTCTAGAGGCCTGTACAGGCTGTCATCATTGGACTAGAAATGAGGAAATTTACCTACATTTGATTAAAAGGCTGGTAAAAGGGAGACTTATTTGGAAGAACACATGGGGAAAGTTCTTTAAGAAAAAGAACAGAAAAGAAATTGGACTGCACCTGGTGGCTTACGCTAGGGTGGAATTGATTTCAGGGAAGTGGTTATATTTGTCACCCTGCTCCATGTTCTCAAATAAGACTAAGTAGAAGAATCATGCAGTTTAAATTTGGAACACTATCACCTGAAATATGTTCATTTAAAGCCTATAAACAGTATTTTCCATGTTAATTTTTTAAAAGATCTATGTATTTGAAGTAGGCAGAAATAGGAAAGACAGGGAGTGGGAGAGATCTTCCAATCTCTGGTTCATTCCCCAAATGGCCCCAATGGCCAGGGTTGGGCCAGGCCAAACTAAGAGCTTCATCTAGATCTCCCATGTGGTAACAGGGGCCCAAGTACTTGGCCATCTTCCGCTACATTCCCAGGTGCTTTATCAGGGAACTGGACCAGAAGTTGAGCAGCTGAGACTCAGCCTAGCATTCCAATGTGAGATGCTTAATCTGCTGCACTGAAATGCCTGCCCTATGGTAAATTTCATAATACTAAGAGCAAAGCTAAATGATAATAATTGTTAATTCTACAGTTGTCAGTTTTAGGAGAAAGATACAAAATGCCAAGCATCATTGATGTCAACATCACAAATGAAGCCATAATGCCTGATCATTCCTACCTCAAAATAAAAATACCTGGCATTTAGGTTAAATTTTGCAGTATTTATTTTTTAATTTTATTTCACAGACTAACTACATCAAAATAATCAAGGTGCTTATTGAAAACTCAGATAATTGAGCAACTCCTACAGAATCTCTGAAAGTGCTATTCTGAAATATGCATACATGTAAAGTTTTATTATTTTTATTTTTTATTTATTCGAGAGAGTGACAGAAGCTGAGATCTCCCATTGGCTGGTTCACTCTCCCCACAACACCCAGGGTTGGGCCAGACCAAAGTCAGGAGCCTGGAACTCTATCTGAATTTCCTACATGGGTGGCAGGGACCCCTAAACCCTCACCACTGCTCCCCAGAGTGTGATTATCTGGAAGCTGGATTGAAAAAGCTGAGCTGGGACTTGAACTTTGGAACTAGGTTTTGGGATGTGAACATCCCAAGTGGTGACTTAACTTGTTGTTGGAGTTTATATTTTATAAGGTTCTAGGTGTATATTAATTTCCTATTGCTGTTGTAACAAGTTACTGCAAAATAGTGGCTGAAAATAACTTGCATTTATTCTCTTGCTCTTCTGAAAATCAGTTTCACTGGATTAACATCAGCATATCAGAGCTGCCTGGATGCTCTGAGAGGTAATCTGCTTCCTTGGACATTTGCCCTTTATAAAAGATTTATTTATCTATTTGTAATGTGTGGGGGGGATATCTCCCATCCCAAATGGCTGTGATGGTCAGGGCTAGTGCCGGTATAAGCCCTGAGCCTGGAGCTCCATCTGGATCTCCCTCATGAGTGGTAAGGATCCAAGCCCTTGGGCCATGTTCTGCTGCCTACCCACGTGCATTAGCAGGAGCTAATGCATCTGGGAAGGGAACCACTGCTGCAGTGTGGGATTCAGTGTGGCATTGCAGATGGTGACTTAAATCACTGCACACAGCACTGCCCTTGTGTCCTCGCCTTTTCAACCTCCCGGGAGCCTCCTGTATGCTCTGCTCCAATGCAAACTTCTGCTCTTGCTGTCATATCTCTGACTTCTCTGATTCCTCTTAAAAGGACATCTGTGATTTCATAGTGCCCCTGATTAATCCAGAATACTCTTTATCCAGAGTTCCTCATTTCAATCACACATGCGAAGTCCCTTTTCCATAAGGTAACTTTTACAGGTTCCATCAACATCTTTTTTGGAAGCACACAACCACAACCGATGTGTGACTGTTACCCAAGCATTGCCATAGAGTATAGGGGGTATCCTGTAGTAACAGGGTGCTTAAATAGTTGCTCGTGGACATTTTATTTATTTATTTATTTATTTTGACAGGCAGAGTTAGACAGTGGGAGAGAGACAGACAGACAGAAAGGTCTTCCTTCCGTTGGTTCACCCCTCAAATGGCCGTTATGGCCAGCACGCTGCGCCGATCCGAAGCCAGGAGCCAGGTCTTCCTCCTGGTCTCCCATGAGGGTGCAGGGCCCAAGCACTTGGGCCATCCTCCACTGCCTTCCCAGGCCACAGCAGAGAGCTGGACTGGAAGAGGAGCAACCAGGACAGAATCCGGCGCCCCAACGGGGACTAGAACCCCGGGTGCCGGCGCCACAGGTAGAGGATAAGCTTAGTGAGCCACGGCGCCAGCCACGAGTGAGTCTTACTCTAGCATTGTCATGTTCAAAACTCCCATAGGGACTAAGCATCTAGGTGACAAGCAAGGCATACAAGACACTCTAAGAGCTGATGTAATTGAATCAACTGTCATTAGCTCATTATCCGCATTCAAATGTACAAGGGAGTTCAGTTACAAAGTAAAGGTGAGATGACCTTTACAGATAGCTTTGCTGGATGTTATAGAAAAAGCTCACAGGGAAGGAGGTGCTGGTTCTGTCCCACCTTGAGCTAAGTGAGAAGGTCTTGTTCAGAGAACGGGAAATGCAACTAAGAATAAAAAGCATAACCTCAACTTCTTATTCGTAAATAACAAGTGTTAAGGTGAATTTCAAAACAGGCTAGAGAATAGAGAAAAATTTCAGAGCATCTGCTACTCTCTTACCTGAACTTGGTTTTCTTCTCTGCTTCCAAAGGTTTGGTTCTGTAAGGTGACCCTTCAGACATGTGACACTGGTTATTTCCCCGGCACTAAGAAGGTTGTCTCACTACAATCCTCAGGAAAAACTGACTTCTTAGGTCCTCCTGTTTCCTATGGCCTTGGCTCATTTCATTTCTGATGAGAAGATGACTGTAAGTCCTGTGTTTCTATATGTGATGAGTCCTTCATTTCTGTCACCTTTAAATCATTCTCATTATCTTTGATTTACATAGCTTAAACTGATGTATCTGAAGCATTCCCTTCTCTCTCTCTCTCTCTCTCCCTCTCTCTAATTCCCTTTTGAATATTTATGTTTATTCCACTTGGGTTTCATGGTTTGTGGGTGGTTAAATGTATATATTTTATTATTTAAAACTATAACTATTACATTTTCAAGTATTTCTTCTCCCCTCTTCTTTTCTCCTTTGGGGCTCTCATTATATTTATGTTGAACTCTTTGATATTGTCCCGTAACTCTTTGCTTTTCTTTTTTCTTTTCTTTTTCTTTACTTCTTTTCTTACTTGTTCTCTTCCTTCATTCCTACTCTCCTTCCTTTTTTCTTTTTATTTCTCCCTTTTGTCCCATTCTGGTAAAATTTATTTAACCTGTATTCAAGATTATTTTTTCCTCAGCTGTCAATGTCGCTGATGAATCTGTTGAAAGAATGCTTTATCTCTGTTAATGCTTTTATTTTTATTTTTTCACTTTTTTTTTTCTTTTTGACAGGCAGATTTAGACGTGAGAGAGAGACAGAGAGAAAGGTCTTCCTTCTGTTGGTTCATCCCCCCAAATGGCTGTTAAGGCCAGCATGCTGCACCGATCAGAAGTACTTCCTCCTGGTCTCTGATGCGGGTACAGGGTCCCAAACACTTGGTCCATCCTCCATTGCCTTCCCGGGCCACAGCAGAGAGCTAGACTAGAAGAGGAACAACCAGGACTAGAACCCAGTGCCCATATGGGATCCCGGTGCCGCAGGCAGAGGATTAACCAAGTGAGCCATGGCGCTGGCCCCATTTTTTCATTTCTAGGATTTCCTTTGGATCCCAAAAGCTTTTACCTCTCAATTCATATTCTCTTATCAGTCCATGGTTTCTAACTGACTAATCAGGCTTATTTTGAATTCCTTCGTGGTAGGTCACTTATGAGTGTTAAATGCTTTTTGTCTTGACACTACATTGTTTTGAGTTTTTTTTAAGATTTATTTATTTGTTTGAAAGTGAAATTTACAGAAAGAGGGAGAGGCACAGAGAAGGGGGAGAGAGAGAGAGATCTTTCATCTGCTGACCCACTCCCCAGATGGCCACAACAACCGGGGCTGGAGCAGGCCAAAGCCAGGAGCCAGGAGCCTCTTCCAGGTCTTCCACATAATAGGAGCCCAAGCACTTGGGCCATCCTCCGTTGCTTTCCCAGGCCATTAGCAGGGTGCTGGATTAGAAATGGAGCATCTGGGACAGGAACCAGCACCCATATGGGATGCGGTCATTTCAGGCAGCAGCTTTACCCATTATGCCACAGTGCCAGCCCCAACACTACACTTTTTTTTTTGCCTTGAGTTGTGTTGGTCTCATAATTTCTGATTGATACCTGACTGTCATGTGGAGACCAGAGGAGCCTGAGATAAATAATATTTGGGCCTTGAATTGCCTTTTTTTCTACCAGGCTGCTAACGTGGAGAGTTTTCTCCATCCCGGTAGAAGTTGATCTAGCTTTGGGATCTGTTCAATTCATCACCAACTTCAAATTTCCTTGGAAGGAATTCCTTTGTGCCTGGGGTGACGCTGGACTGTGGGTTCATCTTCCTAATCTTTTTTCCTGACTTCATGTACACCAGTTTCACAGAGAGCTATTACTGCTCCTTCCTACATTTGTTCAATCATTGACTTTTTTTTAAGATTTATTTATTGATTGATTGATTGATTTGAAAGGCAAAATTACAGAGAGGCAGAGGCAGAGACAGAGAGAGAGAGAGAGGGGTCTTCCATTCACTGGTTTACTCCCCAGATGGCCACAACAGCCAGAGCTGGGCTGATCCGAAGCCAGGAGCCAGGAGTTTCTTCCAGGTCTCCTATGCGAGTGCAGGGGCCTAAGGACTTGGGCCATATTTTACTGCTTTCCCGGGCCATAGAAGAGAGCTGGATCAGACATGGAGCAGCCAGGACTCAAACAAGCACCCATATGGGTTGCCAGCACTGCAGGTGGCAGCTTTACCCCCTATGCCACAGCGCTGGCCCCCATTATGACTTTCTTTGCTTATAAATTGCGTAAGTTCATCATATGGAGACTTCCCCCAGCTGCTGGAAGTCACTCTTAAGTCCTTACTCCATGAGCCCCTTCACCCTGGCAACAACTCTCCTCCCTGACTAAAAAGACCTTTGTCCTTCTGAAGGGATCATGCACTCAGGTTAGGTTTACTCAGATAGTCTCCTTCTCTTGTTTTAGTTTTTCAGTAACTTTACAAACATGAGCAAAATCCCTTTTTCATGTGCCATTTTTTTTAATATTTATTGATTAATTTATAAGTCAGAATTACAGAAGGGGAGAAACAAGATAGAGAGAGACAGAGACAGAGACAGAGAGAGACATCTTCCATCCACTGGTTCACTCCCTAAATGGCTGTAATGACTGGGCTGGGCCAAGCAGAAGCCAAGAGCCAGGAGCTTCTTCCAGGTCTCCCATGTGGGAGCAGGGTCCCAAGTATTTGTGTCATCTTCCACTGCTTTTTCAGGCACATTAACAGGGAGCTGAATCAGAAGTGGAGCAGCTAGGACTCAAACCAGTGCCCATATGGGATACCAGCGCTCCAGAGGACAACTTAACCCACTGCCTTACAGTCATGTAATATTATATAGCCATGGTATGAATACAAGAATGTCTTAATCACGATAACCTGTTTAGAATTCTGCCTGCCACATTATACCCTGTGGTCACTGAGATTCCTCTCTCTCCAATAAGAAAAATACATGTATAAACTCTCAAGCTTCCTCAGATCTCATCGCATTACAGTATAAACTACAAAATCTCATCTAAACCTCTTCAGTTCAAAAGTCCTAAATCTCATAATCTAACATATCTAAAAGATTCTACTAAGTGTTACTCACTGAGCACCACTTTTATCACCTGTAGACCTGCAAAGTTAAGAATATAAATCCTCAGGCAAAAAGTATCATCCATGCATACTTCTAACATACAATGGTGGGACACAAAAAGGACAGCGATCATTGTCATTTCAGTCCAAGGTGCGAAAATGCAAGGTAAATAGAAGTTAACAGTCTGAAGCAGTTTTGAAATCCAGTCAGTCCTATTCATGGGTAGATCCTTGATTAGATTTCAATCCTGGAATAATCCCTTGAAGTTCTCAGCTCTGCACCCTGTGCTTTTGGGTTTTCCCTTCTGGGTTATCCTTTCTTTTCCTACTTTTTTTTTGGCTATTTGCTACTAAGTAGCAACAAAACAACCAGCCTTTTTCCAACCATTGTACACAACCTTATCCTATAGATTTGCTTCGCCAGTAATAGAGTGACAAGCAATGACAGAGGATAAGGAAGGAAGACCATGGCCGAGGTCTCTATCATCTCCGGGACTGAGTAGACCCTTTAGTTGCGGCTGTACTTGTGTAGTGAGTTATGCCTCTTGTGGGTTGACCTCTTTTACCCTCAGTTTCCTCATCTCTAATGTGAAGACATCATAATCTCATAGCATTGTTAAATATATTCCATGAACTAATGTTTCATTAGTTTTAAGAACACAAACAAGTAAAGTGCTTATTACAGGGCCTGGAATATGATCAGTGTTGAATTCATGGCAACTGCATCATTGGTCTTCCCCTTTTCCTCTCTTTCTATTATCATGATTTTTCAAACAATAGTTCCCCATTTTGCTTCCTTATTATAATTGCCTTGGAGCCCCTAAAAGTACTGATGTTTGAATCCTATGACAAGGACAAGAGTTTTGGATTTCATGTGTCTAGGATCTGGTCTAGGCTTTAGTAGGTTTTAATTCCCCCAGCTCAGCCTTATTTTTGCCAAAAGTTAATATTCACTGTGAGATTTTGTAAACTGCCTCTGCCTGAACCTTCTCAATGGTTCTGCCTGGCAGCTCAGCCCCCAGAAGTTGACGCACAGGCAGAGCAAGGCTGACTCTGAAAGTGGACTCTGAGGAGGTCCACAGTCCGTTCCCTAGAAAAGCCCCTTATCTTCACAAAATATCCTGAATGCTGTAAACATTTTTTGTGAGACATTATAGGACCCTGTTAAGGTAGGCAGTGGTTCTGTTGTGTTCTGATGGGTGAGCATGTCCTCATATTGCTTCAGGAGTGCTGTCCTGCACATATTGCTAACAGACAGTGGTAGAGCTCGAGAATGTAGAACCTAAACTAACTGAACTGATGGTTGCAGGGGAGTTACAGGCAGAAGTGTGGGGAGCAGAGAGAGTAGATTGAGAGATGAGCATGACTGTGAAAAGCAGACAGACGGAGGAAGGAAGGAACAGTAAGGAGAAGGCAGAAGTAGAAAAGATCCAAAGGCAAAGCAGTAGCTTCACACTGTGGTCACCAACTGCTGTCCCTCAGTCCCCAGGACCTCCAAGAATACCAAACACCATGGACGTTGAAGTTCCTTCAATAACAATGTGCAGTATTTGCATATAGCCTATGCACATCCGCTCACACACTTTAAACCATGTCTGGAGTATTTATAATATGTACTACAATGTAAGTGCTCTGAATAGTTGTTAGACTGCATTGTTTAGGGAATAATGACAAATGAAAAATCTGTATCCCCACTGTTGGCCCAAGAATGCCATGAATGAATGAGACATGAGGTACACAGTGTTGGAAAGACATGTGCTGGGAAGACTGAGGACCTATGAAATGGTGGGAGACCCCAGCAGGGTGCACCTCAAGTGCCATCATTCTGGTGGGTTTGTTATAGTGCTCAATGTGCAGAAATTTCAAATTTCAGCTTTTGGAACTTGATGGAATTTTCCCCCAAATATTTTAGATCCACAATGGTTGGATCCACAGATGTGAAATCAATGAACAATGAGGGCCAACTGCCCAGGGTGTGTCTCCTGTATATAGTGCATTTATTACAGGAGTTCATTTTCTCAAGACTTCCAGAGCAGGAGGTCAGCATCTCCCCTCTTATTAGGGGATACATGAATCCCAGGAAGCGAACGGATTTCCAATAACACCAATTAATTATGGTCTTAATCACTTAACAGGGTTTAATTAAATGCTTTAGTTACTCAGTCAAACTGCAGGCAATTTCTGAGCATTTGTTAAATGCAAGGCACCCTGCTAAGGTTCTAAGGCATCAAAACGCAGGCAGACTTCAAGATTTGTACCTGAAGGAAGCAACTGCTCCTGCTTCCTACTGGTGACTGTGAATTAAGCTAATTGGAGTCAGTGGTGGAGAAACAGCCTTGGAGTCAGGGAACCCTCCTTAGCTATGACTCAACAATCCCCAGGCTGCATAGCTTGGAAGGTGGCCTCCTATCTCTGATCAGTGGTCCTTTGGTCTTCACAGTGTATATGTCAGATTAGATATTTCCCAGGGCAGACATGACCAGAAACTATGGCACTAAGGCAATAACAGGAAGAGACAACATTGGCATCCTTGGGGAAAGTTCCCAAGAGGATTCGGAAGATCCCAGCTGGCCAATGACGATTTCTCCCTCCTGGGGTGTCAGACTAGAATTCTAGACAGAACCATTGCTGGACAAGAAGGTACATAACTAAGGGCACTGACCTTCCTCTGAAGCATCATAGAACATATAACAAAAGAAAGCCTCCTGCAAATTCCTTTGTTTATTTGTCCAAATGCAATTTTAAAAATGTGATGAGGTTTTGGATTTTGGAGTTAGGTAGGATTTACAACTGAATTTCCCTGGACATCCTGCACTGAAACAAGATAATACAAAGGAACTCTCTGCCCTTGGCTTCTTGAGGAAGCTCCTCCAGGGTCTTCGCTATGAGTTTCAGGCTGGTATTTGTCCCTGTCCTCATCAGGCAAATTTTGCAGTGATTCGTGAATGCTTGACATCGCCTCAGTAGGAGGAGACCAGGGCAGCACTAGTAGATTCTAGATTCTCTCTGATGCAATGCCTTTGGTGTAACTGATTCATGATATGCAACACACAAATGAGTAGGACTGTTGTCTTAGAATGGAGAGATCTTCCCACTGTGGACTGGACTCATAGCCAATAACAACAGGGTCTACTCATTTGATAGCAGCAGGGCCAAAGAAGAGCCTATACAACTCACATATGGTTTTGCGTATATGCCTCTGTAGCCTCGATCACTCCCTTCTGAGGACACCACCCACTTCCCCTATCCAAAACTGTAGGCCCAGCTTTAGAATAGTGGCATTCAGGTAGCTGACTAGGAATGCTTTGCCAAAGTTTGTTATCCCTGCAGATAAAATCACCCATATTCTTCTTTTAGAAAACATTCAATGCCGAGTACAAAGCTGCTGTAAGCAAAGCAGTGTAGTACCGGCATATGTACAGGCGTATAGACCAGCAGAATGGCACGGAGAGCCCAGAAATAAATCCTCATGCAATGGATAAAGGATTTTCATCAAAGATGCCAAGATCACTCAATGGGGAAAGGAGAGTCTTTTCAATGAAAGGTATTAGGGAAACTGGGTATCCACTCGCCAAAAAGAATGGAGCTGGAATCTTACTTTATATCTCCTACAAAAAGTAATTTAAAATGGATCAAAGACATAACATAAGAAATAAAACTATGAAACTGGAGGAAGAAAACATAAGAGAAAAGATTTATGACTTTGGACTTGAAATTACTTCTTGGACATTACATCAAAAACCACAACAAAAGAAAGAACTAACTCAGAGATTGTGAAGATTAAAAAGTTTATGAATCAAAAGACAATAGCATTAGAATTAAATGACAGCCCATAGAATGGGAGAAAATATTTGCCAATCAGGTATCTGAAAATGCCTCAATATCCAGAATATAGAAAGAACTTCTGAGATTCAACAATAAAAAAGACAATTAGATTTTTATTTTTTATTTTTTATTTTTATTTTATTTATTTGAGAGGCAAAGACAAACAAAGAGAGGCAGAGAAACAACTCCCACCTGCAGATTCACTCTCCAAATGCCCACAGTGGTCTAGGATAGGTTGAGACTGAAGCCAAGATCAGGGAGCTTAATCCAAATGTACCACTTAAGTGGCAGGAACTCATGTTACTTAAACCATCATTGCTACCTCCCGTGGTCTGCAGCAGCAGGAAGCTGGAGTCAAGAGCCAGAGATGTGAATGGAACCCAGTTACTCCAATATGGGGCCCTTAACCAGCAACTTAATGATTAGGCCAAATACCCACCCCCAACCAACCAGAATTTAAAATAAAATTTTACAAAAAAATTTTAAAATAAATTAACTGGACTCTAATATTCAACTTTTTACTTCCATATTTTATATTGAACAAAGTTTACATTTCAAGAACACCTTTCCTCCTCTAGCTTCTGCCATTTCTCTTATCTCAACAAAGAATCAATAATTATTTGTGTACTTTATGCCTGAGATTTAAAGTTTCTACTTAGAAGTGAAAACACCTGTTTTCAATCCTCTTGTTAAGAACTCCACTCAAGGGAAACAGCTCTGTGGTTTAGTGAGTAAAGCCTCCACTTGCAGTGCCGGCATCCCATATGTGCACCCGTTAGAGCCCCAGCAGCTTCACTTTCAATCAAGCTCTGTGTTATGGCCTGGGAAAGCAGTGGAAGATGGTCCAAGTCTTGGGCCCCTGCACCCACATGGGAAGACCCAGAAGAAGCTCTTGGCTCCTGACTTAGGATCAGCCCAGCTCCAGCCGTTGCAGCCATTTGGGCAGTGAACCAGCAGAGGGAGCCTCTCTCTCTCTCTCTCTCTGACTCTGCCTTTCAAATACATAAATAAATCTTATTTGGGTCATCTTCCACTGCTTTCCTAGGCCATAAAAGAGAGCTGGAATAGAAGTGGAGCAACCGGGACTCGAACCGGCGCCCATAGGGGATGCTAGCACTGCAGGCAGCGGCTTTACCAGCTATGCCACAGTGCTAGCCCCAATAAATAAATCTTTTAAAGAAAAAAGAACTGCACTTATTTTTTAATTAAAAAAATCCACAACTTGACCCCAATGACACATCATCTGCAGATGTATCCTCAGAGTCTGACTCATGTGTATTGAGCCAGTTCCACTTATTTTTCTTTTTCAGTGACAGTAGGGATTCCCATCAACAATGTGCATATATTCCCTTTTCTCCACATATTCACCAGCATTTGTTATTTTCTTCTGATAATAACCACTCTCACTGGAGAGGATCTCATTGGAGTTTTGATTTGCATTCCCTTAATGGTGAGTGACACTGAGCATTTATTCTTGTGTTTCTCTGCCAACTGGATGTTCCTCTTGAGAAATGTCTATTCAGACCTTATCCCATTTCTTAACTGGGTCTTCTGCTTTTTGGGTATTGAGTTCCTTATATATTCTGATTATGAGCTCCTTTGTTAGATGAATAGTTTCTAAATATGTCTTTCTAGGAGTTGTTGATTATTTTTTTTACTATGCAGAAGCATCTTAGATTTGCTTTTGTTGCCTATGTTTTGAAGGTCTTACAGTAATGTATTAAATATTGTATAACAAACCAGAAGTGGGAGTACAGCAGGTTAAGCCCCTGCTTGCAACACCAGCATCCAATATCAAGTACCAAATGCTTGGCTTCCAATCCCGCTCCTTATTAATATACCAGGAAAGCAGTGAAAAATAATCCAAATACTTGGGCCCTGCCACCCACATGGGAGCCCCTGATGGAGTTCCTAGCTCCTGCCTTTAGTATGGCCCTACTCCTATAATTGCAGCAATTTGGGCATTGAGCCAGCAGAAGGAAACTCTCTCCCTTTCCGCCACCATTTATCATTCTACTTTTCAAATAAATAAAATAAACCTTCAAAACAAAAAGAACTGGAAGAGAGGAGCTGGTATGCTCCAGACACACAAAAAAATAAGGAAATGGAGAGGTTAGTAGTTTGGATCATTTTACTCGTTACCATGCACAAGTATTACATATTAATCAAAAATGTGAACTACAAAGCACAGGCAACTTCCCCTATTATTAGCATCTCATATCAGTATAATGTACTTGTCACAGTTAATGAATTGCACCCAGATTCTCCTATTGTTTTAATCCAAACTCCCACTTAGACATACTGATATTCAATCCTAACAGCAAGGGAAGCTGGGTGTGGGGTATATGGGGACTCTTTGTAGTACTCTAAAATTTTTGTTTGTAAATTTGAAAGTATTCTGACATTGAAAGTTTAAAAAAACTTTTAAATATAAATTTTTTTAAGATTTATATGTTTATCTGAAAGGCAGAGTTACAGAGAGAAAGACAGAGAGAGAGAGAGAGGTCTTCCATTCACTGGTTCACTCCCCAAAGCTGCAATAGCCAGGGTTGGGCCAAGCAAAGCCAGGAGCCACGAGTGCTTCCAGACCCAGCATGAGCAACTGCTGTCAGAGGCCAGCAGGGTCTGGGCCCTGTTCACTCTGGCAGGAAGATAAGTCTGTGGGTCCGTCTCATGAAAACATGGCATTTCTTTTTTTTTTTTTTTTTTTTGACAGGCAGAGTGGACAGCAAGAAAGACAGAGAGAAAGGTCTTCCTTTTCTGTTGGTTTACCCCACAATGGCCACTGCAGCTGGCGCACTATGCTGATCCAAAGCCAGGAGCCAGGTGCTTCCTCCTGGTCTCCCATGCGGGTGCAGGGTTCAAGGACCTGGGCCATCCTCCACTGCACTCCCGGGCCATAGCAGAGAGCTGGACTGGAAGAGGAGCAACTGGGACAGAATCCGGCTCCCTGACTGGGACTAGAACCCGGTGTGCTGGCGCCGCAGGCAGAGGATTAGCCTTTTGAGCCGCTGCATGGGCGAAAACATGGCATTTCTTCTTAAAGCACTTCTTTTCCCTTTATTATTTTTTCTTATCTGAATGAGCATGTATATCCACCATAAAAAGGCAGAAAGAATGAACCAAATATGTCTCTTAAAATCTAATGCAGGTGTCAACATCGTGGTATAATGGATTGAGCTGCCACTTGCAACCTGCTACCATCCCATGTCAGAGCGTCAGTTAGAGTCCTGGATACTCCGCTTCCAGCTCCCTGCTAATAGGCCTGGGAAAGCAACAGAATATGGCCCAGGTGCTTGGACCCCCGGATGGAGTTCCTGGATCCTAGCTTTAACATTGCCCAACTCAGACCATTGTTGTCAATTGGACACTTGGGGAGTGAATCAGCTAATGGCAGATTCTCTCTCTCTCTTTCTCTGTCTCTTTTAATTAACAAATCTTTAAAATCATGCAGTGATAAGCACTACTGTATCAGTCAGCATTCCATCACTACAATGAAATACCTGATGTAGTCTAACGTTGTAGAGGAAAGAGATTTATTTTGGCTCTCAGTTCTGGAGGTTCAAAGCTGAAGATTGGGCGAGTGCTGTGGGTTTGACTTCAGGTGATGCTGCTCTTGCTGACAGTGCCAACATATTGCAGAAAGTCACATGGGACAGGGTGTGCACTTGTCCATGTCTCTGTCTCCTTGTACAGCCACCAGGACCCAGTTATGCGGCTCCACCATAAAGACCAACCCTATCCAGTGACCTCTCTGAAGTCCACCTCTGAACCCCATAAGTGAATTGTTTACATTCTCTTAGGACCACTGACTCTGAGTTACAAGGAACAAATATTCAAACAATAGTAACTGATAATATTTTCCTATTTCTCATAGGAATATAGCTGCCATGAGTTGTTATGTGTGTGGCCAACACTGTTTGAAACTTTAAAAAGATTATTTTAAAGATTTATTTATTTATTTAACAGCAGAGCAACAGAGAGAGGGAGAGACAGAGATCCACAAATTGCCACAATGCCAGCTTCAGCTTCAGGCTGAAGCCCAGAGCCAGAAATTCCACCTGGTCTCCCCACATGAGGGGCAGGGGCCCAAGCACTTGAGCCATTTCTGCTGCCTTCCCAGGTGCATTAATAAGGAACTGGGTGGGAAGGAAGTGGAGCAGCTAGGACTCAAAATGGCCTTCACATGGGATGCTGGGGTAGCAAACAGCATCTTAACCCACTGAACCGCAGTGCTAGGACCCTGTTCTGAAACTTTATCTCTATCCTCACCAATAATGTGTTTACCCAATAGGAATGTTGAGATTTAGAAAAGGGAATTAGCTTGACCCAAGTCATGCGGCTAACAAAGCAGCACTAGTGGGATTTGACATTAGGTCTGAAAGAACCCTCATTTCTGGCCATTATTCTATTTCTTTCTACTTTTTTTTATTTTAAAAGACTTATTTATTTGAAAGGAAAAGAGAGATATGGAGAGAGAGAGATGTTTCATCTATTGCCCACCCTCCAAATGGCAGTGACAATTGGGTTGGGCCAGGCCAAAAGCCAGGAGCCTTGAACACAATCTAGGTTGAGCCATCCCCTGCTGCTTCCCAGGATGCAGATTAGCAGGAAGCTGGATCAGAAGTGGAGTAGCCAGGATTTGAACCAGGCACTCTGTCTTTGGATATGAGCATCCCAAGCAATGTCCTAATCAAAGAAACAAATGCTAGTGTCTTTCTGTCTCCTTAAAATGTATATCCATGCATTTTTCTCATAGTTGTGTTCTAACTGTACGCAAATATTTTATTCTCCTTTCTTGACTTTACATCACGAATACAGCCTTCCATACCATGGAATGATTCCTTCCAAGCATGATTTTTGGTGACTGCATAATGTGATAGAGGAACACTCACTGTATCCTTGAGTTTTATTTTTTTGCTTTAGGATTTTCTCCTCCTGTTTGAGTTTTAATCTGGTTCTCTGTCAGTTAAGGGGAAGCCAACCTTCATAGTATTTCTTGAACTTGAGAGACTATTTTGTGGATGTTATAAGGGTTATAACAAGTCAACTTAGGAAGTGGCTAGCAGCCTGAGCCTGGCACACAGCCAGTGATATCTGGTGCTTACAGGAAGCCCTAGCAGTTGGGCACACATCCCCAGTATTGGAGGTTGCAGTGATAGAAGTGGCGATGACTCAAGTAC
Source organism: Oryctolagus cuniculus (assembly GCF_051225735.1). Lineage (NCBI taxonomy): Eukaryota > Metazoa > Chordata > Mammalia > Lagomorpha > Leporidae > Oryctolagus > Oryctolagus cuniculus. The sequence goes on along the minus strand of NC_142869.1, from coordinate 122,986,166 downwards.
TTAGGTCCCTGCCACCTAAATTGGAGCCCTCAATGGAGTTCCATGTTCCTGACTGCAGTCCCAGCTGTTGAGCACATTTGTAGAATGAACTAGCAAATGGGAACTCTTAAGTGTCTGTCCATCTCTCACTTTCAGTCTCACTGCCTAATAAATGAATCTATTTAAAAAGTGCATGGTCTTACCAAGGAGGAAGGTACCAATGCCAGTGCCCTTGCTAAAGTGATAAGTATAAATACACAACCAATCAAAAAGATAGGGTAAGTGTCGATGAGATTTCACAAATAAGACCAGTGTAAGCAAACAATGAAGGATAGAATTAAAAGGGAGAGAATGATCCTGTGGGGGAAGCAGGACACACAGCAGACTCATAGAATGGCAAATGCCCGAAACAGCACTCCTGCCTCAGAATCAACCCTTGGGACATTCGGATCTGGCTAAAAGGTCCATGAGAGTCTCACAGGCATGGGAAGCCATGACACAGTGGCAAAAACCAATCTAAACGAAAGATCCTGGTGAACAAGACCCCAGCAGAAGGAACAGGCCATCAAGGAGAGAGGCGCCTTTCTCCTCCACTGTGATACGGCCTTGACTAAACAAGTTCAGAGTGAACTCAAGGGGTTTCCATAGCCTAGACAGCTCATAGCAAGAGTCTCGGGTGATTGCTGACGTCATAAATAAGAGTGCCAATTGTTAAATCAACAACGGGAGTCACTGGGTACATGCTCCCCACATAGGATCTCTGTCCTTAATGTGTTCTATGAAACTTAAAAACACTGCTAGTCGAACAATGCCCTATACCTTGTGCGGTTGTGTGAGTGCAGCCTGTTGAAATCCTTGCTTAGTGTATACTGAGTTGATCTTCTGTATATGAAGGTGATTGAAAATGAAACTCGATAAAGGGCAGGATGGGAGAGGGAGTGGGTGAGGGGAGGGCGGCGGGAGGGAGGGAGGTTGGGGGGGAAGCCAAAACAATACAAAAGTTGCACTTTGTAAATTCATTTATTAAATAAAAAAAGAACTTATGGGGGAAAAGCCATTGTAATTCATAAGCTGTACTTTGGAAATTTATATTTATTAAATAAAAGTTTAAAAAAGTGCATGGAAAATGGAATTGAAAGATGTTTTATTTTGGTGCAAAAAAACTTTTGAAACCTATGCATATTAAAAGTCTTCAAAAACTTCATGGTAATGCAGATTAAAGAAAAATCATATGAATTTGAAAATATTTTGGTACAAAAATACACTTTTTCTAATTTTATTTTAATTTGTTTGAAAGGCAGAGACAGACAGAATGAGATCTTCCATCTGCTGGTTCACACACCAAATATCTGCAACAGCTGGGAATGGATAAGGCCAGTGCTAGGAGCATTGATCCCTCTCATTCTTTGTTAAGATGTATTGTAGGAGGCCGGTGCCATGGCTCAATAGGCTAATCCTCTGCCTGCGGTGCCGGCACCCTGGGTTCTAGTCCCCGTTGGGGCACCGGATTCTGTCCCGGTTGCTCCTCTTCCAGTCCAGCTCTCTGCTGTGGCCCGGGAGTACAGTGGAGGAGGGCCCAAATACTTGGGCCCTGCACCTGCATGGGAGACCAGGAGGAAGCACCTGGCTCCTGGCTTTGGATCAGTACAGCGTGCCGGCTGTAGTGACCATTTGGGGGGTGAACCAACGGAAGGAAGACCTTTCTGTCTCACTAACTCTGCCTGTCAAAAAAAAAAAAAGATGTATTGTAAAATCAGAATCAAAATGGAGTTTGGCTAAAAAGCTGATTGCAGATTTTACTTCTGTACATATTAGCTTTGCTTGCTAAAGGCTAGGATGTATTTTGTGAAACTATGTGGGTCCAAATTCCCAGGAAGTAGGTTGACCGAAAAGTGTCCTTCACTGTTATCTTACTACCATATCTTGGATCTGTTATTGGGTTTGTTATTGTTAACTGTTTTCTTACAACCATATTTTGGTTCTCTTTTTTATTGTTCACTGCAGGTTCGAAATTGTGAGCCCTAGTGGACAGAATCCTATAAAAAGCTGTGTAACCTGCTGTTGGTGGCCACACACTGGTAAGGAGTGTCAGTCCGTCCCGATTGGTGGCCAGTCCCAATCAGTTACCTTGCCTCTCATTTGCTTCTCATTTTCGATAAAACTCATGTGTGACTGTCACTGGTTTCTGTATACTGTTTTAGCTGACAAGTGGATGCAACAGTATTTATTTGAAAGGCAACATGATAAAGGGAGATGGAGGGAGAGAGAGAGAATTCTATCTTCTGATTCATTTTCCAAATGGCAGAACTGGGTCAGGCTGAAACCAGGAGCCAAGAACTCCATCTGAATCTCCTATATGGATGGGGGTGGGTTGCAGTACTTGGCTCCTGTTCTGCTATCTTCCCAGGCACATTAACAGGGAGCTAGATTGAAAGTGGAGCAGCTGAGACTTAAACCAGAGCTCTAATGGGATGGCAGTGTCATAGGCTGTGACTTAAACCACTATGTCACAATTCTGGCCCCAAAATAATTTTCTTAAAAAAAAAAAAAAATCCATGGCCTGTTGTAAGAATCTCTGCCTGAGTTAGAAGGGGGAGGAGACTATTGGTCAATTAACTCTTACTACCAGGTATCCAATCCAGTAAGAGAAAAGCATTTGAAGCAGAGGCTAACGCAGAAGCACAGGAGTCTCCAGCAATCCAGTCCTGTTGAGATGCAGCCAGGGGTTAGGCTGCAATAAGGGCAATGAAACAGAGGATGCCTCCTGGCAGAAGCCAGATGACAAAGAGCTTCTTGAATGGCACCACAGAAGTTAAGATTGTACACACTGAAGAACAAACAAGCCAGTGATCGATTTGTATATCAATCAATCAAGTGTATATGAGATGACTGTGACAACAGTGGAGAGAAGAATTAAGAGGAGGAAGGACTCAGCTGAGAGAGGAGTACTTGAGCTGAGAGCAATGAGCTAGTTGAGTCAAAGGCAACACATGTGAATCAAACGTAGGCAACAGAATCCACAGCCTTGGTTCCTGGCCACCTATGGGCAGGGAAGTTGCACCATTGAGATGTCTGCCACATGCCCAGTTTAATCAACTCACAAGGAAATGTGTCAAGCTGGAGTGGTCTCCTGGAGGGAAGCAGTCTGGTCAGTTCAACAGTTAGGCAGAAATGCCACATCTCTTTGTTTATTCTATTTGAAGCAGGCAGGCATACAGGTTAGAATCCATTAGGTTTGTGAGCTGGAAGACCATGCCTTCGCCACACCCCTGTGTGACCTCACGCCCTACTTGATACCTTCACCAGCCCCTGTGTGACCCTGAAATCGGAGAAGACCCCCTAAAATTTACACTGAAATGTGGCCCCTTAAAATTCCCTAGAAATGCTATCTGGGGTGCCACATGTGCTGCCGGAATTTGGGGTGCCTTACAATTTCACCACGGGCTTATTACTAAATCCCCGATATTAATAAGCCCGAGAGGGTTCTTGCCTAATATTTAGAGAAGAATTCTAAATACCGGCACAGGTAAACAAGGCAGCATGGTACATTTTAAGCTTTTATTTAGTGAGAAAGATGCATAGGAGAGTGAGAGTTTTGAGACAGAGAAGTGAATAGGGGTTCATACCAAGCACCAGGAACCAGCCACATGGGAGAGCATCTAGGCCTGTATCTGGGCCAGGAAGCCTAGAGCACACGGCCTGAAGGCCATGCACCCTGGAGGCGTGGGGCTACAGCCAGCCCCCTCCTGGCGAGAGGCCAGGGAAGAAGAGCGGGCCCGGACACTCTGTGTTCTGGCTTTTAACCAACTTCCAAAGGGGAGTGGTTAATTAACCTAATTGGCTGGTGGACACCCAGGTGTGGCCAGGTAGGGGATGAGGACACACAGGAGTGTGGCAAAGGCGTGGTCTTCCAGCTCACAAACCTAATCGATTTTAACCTATATGCCTGCCCACTTCATTCCCCCCTCAGAGACTCCATCTCTTAATCCTAAGGGAAGTTGATGGACGTCAAATCATCTCTTCTGTAACTGCTTCCTGCTTATGAGGGGCGTAGTGCAGGCCCTGCCTATCCAGGGTCTGGAGGTCTCTGCCTATCCTAACAAATTTGTGAGTTCTGAAACATGTAAGTTGTTAATTAGTATAAGCAAAACTAGAGCAAAACCAATTGTAGGTGGAGTGCCCCTTTAGATGAAAACAACATATCTTACAGATTCCCAGATAGTGGGTAATAGGCTACCCTTATTTAGCTTATAAACCCATTTAGTTTGAGTATAAAAAATAGAAATCATTAGGTAGCTTTATCCTCAATAACAGTTCCCAGAGATAATCAAGGAAGGTGGGTACAGCATGTTGCCTTAAGGAGACAAAGGCAAAAGTTTTACTTATCCTTTTTGCTTTGAAGTACTTAAGGTTTCTGATTGGCTTATAGGAACAGTCAGGCCTGTCTTTCCTATTCACCTGCGAAGACTTAAGAGGTGGAAGTTTAATCCAAATTTCACACAGGTAGTGCTCAATAGCACCTGGTAAGGTCCATTTTATTTAAGCTAAAACTGATTTGAAAATGGATCTTATGAATGGCTTGCTCAGGAATTTTTTTTTTAATTTTTTGACAGGCAGAGTTAGACAGTGAGAAAGAAAGGTCTTCCTTTTTCCGTTGGTTCACCTCCCAAGTGGCCGCCACAGCCAGCGCATTGCAGCCGGCATGCTGCACCAATCTGAAGCCAGAAACCAGGTGCTTCCTCCTGGTCTCCCATGCAGGTGCAGGGTTCAAGGATCTGGGCCATCCTCCACTGCACTGCCACAGCAGAGAGCTGGACTGGAAGAGGAGCAACCAGGACAGAATCTGGCACCCCGACCGGGACTAGAACCTGGGGTGCCGGTGCCTCAGGCGGAGGATTAGCCAAGTGAGCCGCAGCACCGGCCCAGGAATTTCTAATGCTGGAGTTTTTGTTAAAAACTCCTTGATTCTTTGGAACACCTTTGTAGCTCCCCTGTCCAGCACAGTGTCTGTTTGAGGCTTTTAAGCAAACACAAGGCTTAGAATCCAAATCCTGGCTACACCTGAGTGCCCACCAGCCAATCAAGTTAATTAACCACTCCCCTTTGGAAGTGGGTTAAAAGCCTGGGACAAGGTGTGTTCGGGCTTCTCTTCCTTTCCCTGGCCATTTGCCAGGAGGAAGCTGGCTGTAGCCCTGCACCTCCAGGGTGCGTGGCCTAGGTGCTCCTCCACGTGGCTGGTTCCTGGTGCTTGGTATGAACCCAGATCTACCCCTCTCAGATAAAGCTCTCACTATTCTATGCATCTTTCTCACTAAATAAAGGCCTAAAATGTACCATGCTGCCTCGTTTATCTGTGCCAGTATTTAGAATTCTTCTCTAAATTGAAGAACCCTCTTGGGCTTATTAATATTGGGGATTTATTAATAAGCATATGGTGATATCATATGGCACCCCAAATTCCTGTAACATATGTGGCACCCCAGACTCAGCTTCTGGGGAACTTTAAGGGGCCACATTTTCAAATATATTTTAGGGGGTCAATTCCAATATTATATTGCACTCACCTGGGTACAACAAGCCGTGCCACTCTACCCCAGCCACCTTGTGAATTCCTCCACTGTGAGTCTCTGGGAGAAGATTATTCAGTTTAGTTTCTGATTATTTGGGCAAGTTAAATCCCCCCTACTATCCCTTCCCCCACCCCTGCCCTGACACTCCCCCAGGAAAGTTTCAGTCTCCTGACATTGAATTACCATTACTTAAGGGCATCCACAGCAAAATAAACCCTGCCTCCAGTCTCCCAGTGCTCGGAGCACTCCTGGGGAACACAGAATGGCCAGCTCCTGCCCTTGGATTCCTCCAAAACCAAACACATGCCTATCCCAAAGATATCAGATCTATTTTTGTAAATGACTTTATTTTATTCAAAAGTCAGAGTGACGGGGAGAGAGAGAGAGAGAGAGAATCTCCCATGCAGCAATTTACTCCTCAAAGGCCCACAATAACCAGGGCTGGACTAGGTCAAACACAGAAGGCAGAAACTCTTTCCCAGTCTCTCACATGGGTGGCAGGGGCCCAAGTACTCAGGCCATCTCCCTCTGCTTTCCCATGCTGAATCAAAAGTAGAGGTGAAATCAGACAAGACCCCCTAAAATTTACACTGAAATGTGGCCCCTTAAGGTTCCCTAGAAATGCTATCTGGGGTGCCACATGTGCTGCCGGAATTTGGGGTGCCTTACAATTTCACCACGGGCTTATTACTAAATCCTCAATATTAATAAGCCCGAGAGGGTTCTTGCCTAATATTTAGAGAAAAATTCTAAATACCGGCACAGATAAGTGAGGCAGCATGGTACATTTTAAGCTTTTATTTAGTGAGAAAGATGCCTAGGAGAGTGAGTTTTATTTGAGACAGAGAAGTGAATAGGGGTTCATACCAAGCACCAGGAACCAGCCACATGGAAGAGCTTCTAGGCCAGGAGGCCTAGAGCACATGGCCCGAAGGCCATGCACCCTGGAGGCACGGGGCTACAGCAAGCACCCTTCCTAGCAAGAGGCCAGGGAAAAAGAGCAGCCCAGGCTACACTGTGTCCCGGCTTTTAACCCACTCCAAAGGGGAGTGGTTAATTAACCTGATTGGCTGGTGGTCACCCAGGTGTGGCCAGGTAGGGGCTTGAGGCCATGCAGGGGCGTGGCAAAGGCGTGGTCTTCCAGTTCACAAATCTGATCAATTTTAACCTATATGCCTGCCTACTTCATTCCCCCCTCAGAGACTCCAGACCTTAAACTTAAGGGGATGTTGATGGGTGTCAAGTTTCCATCTTCTGTAGCTACTTTCTGCTGATTAGGGGCACAGACCCTGCCTGTTCTTGGCCTAGAAGTCTCTGCCTATCTCATCTAATGAGTTCACTTCACGAGCTAGATCTCTTTCAATCACTGCCATCCTCAGTTTCTCCTGCATGGTCATCATTATTCTCAGAAGCTGCTGGGTTCTGCTGGGTTTAGATATAAATGAAGGTCCATTGTCACTCTGGAGTGACCATGGGAGTCCAAAGCGTGGCACGATGTCTTTCAACAAGGCGTTAAGCACCTCGTGTGCTTTCTCCATTCAGGTCGAAAAGGCCTGTATCCATTCTGTACAAGTAACAATAAAGACTGGAAAGTACCTATAACTGCTTGTTGGGGGCATATTGGTAAAATCAACCTGCGAATCTTCAGCTGTTTATGTTCCCCTCCTCTGCACAGTAGTCAACAGGGGAGGTGGCCTTACATGGTGAGGGTTATTCTGTAAACATAGAGGCCAAGAGCGAGTCATTTCCTTTATGACCATATTTGGTCCCTTTCCTCCAAAAGCTCGGGAGGCAAGTTGTACTAAGGCATCTCTTCCCAAGTGGGTAGAGCTGTGTAATTTTCCATTAAGTGGCCATTGGTAGCATGATTCTGTGATTTAGCATCCACTATCCATTTGCATTTTTCGTATAGCCTCGCTGTTGAGCCCATTCATTTTCAGGCTCTGTTTAGTGAGATTCCTTAGCTACTTCCACAGATTGACGTATAAGGGCCATTTCCAAACTTTCCTGTGTAGCTGCTCTATCTGCTAATGCATTTCCCTGGTTAACATAATTATCTCCCTTCTGATATCCCTTGCAATGGATGATGGCCACTTCTAAAGGCTCCATCCAGTACTGCCTGAAGTAGAGCCAGTATCTCTTTTCCATATTTAACAGGGGTCAGTAAGCCCCATCTCTTTCCAGATTGCTGTGTGTGCATGTAACACAAGGAAAGCATATCTGGAATCTGTATATATATTAACTCGCTAACCTTTTCCCAGTTGTAAAGCCCTAGTCAATGCAATAAGCTCCGCCTTTTGGGCTAAAGTATTGTGTGGTAGTGCTTGGGCTTCTATCGTCTGCATTTCTAACTCCTTCCTTCAGATAGCTGCTGCCATCAGTAAACCATTCAGCATCTGGATTTTCCAGGGGCTCATCTCAGAGGTCTGGCCTACTAGAGTACACCTGCCTAATTCAGAGGAACCAGGACTTGAACCAGCACTCTCAGATGGGATGCAGGCATCCCAGCATCCCTGGCCCTGGTTTAATCCGCTGCACCACAACACCTGTCCCTAATATCTCAGCTGTTTTCCAAAGATACCGCTATCACCCTCATTTTTGGCTGTTCAATAGTCCCTTTTCTCTTTCAGCTCACCTCTTTCCCCTGGGCCAGAGATCTTGCTAAGACTAAATAACTCAATTGCCTCCGTAATCCAGATTTGGAGTAATAATAGATCTCTGTTTCAATGGAGCAGACCCTTTCTCCTCAAGGCCGCTCCACACTTCACAGGTAACTCCCTGCCCCTGCAGTGACATTCTTCCAGGTGACAGAGTAAAAGTATCCTCACACACCATTGTTATGTAGAATTTGCCTGTCAGGGATCAATTCTTTCCTTTCAGCTGCAACTTGTAGGAGACCAAGAATGAACAAAAGAGAAACACTGAGAAAAAGGAGCAACCCTGTTCAGCTTTGTCTCGCCTGCATTCCTATTCACAGAGACAGGTTGCTGGATGCTGTTGTGACAAGGCATCCTTGAGGCTGGGAAGCTTGACAATGTAATGTATGCTGCTGCCGCACACAGGTGGTCCTGTCCTCTTGGAGCTGGAATGAGATGAACCTGCCTGTGAATTTGTGATCTAACTCAAGCTAATCCCTCATTTGCACCCTGGACAACAGTTTTGTTCTTGCACATGGACAAACCTAAAATGTTTTGACCATTTGGCATTCTGGAGATGAGATTTTCATTAATTGCAATTTCCTCTCTGATTCAGTGGAAAAAGCATCAAAGTCCCCAGTGAAAGCCTCTCCTTCTCTCTCTGTTTAATAATAGAAATGATTAGTATTTCTTGAGTCTTTACAACCACTACTGGATCCACGTGAAGAGTCGTACAGACAATTATTCTCCCAGTCCCTGGAAGCAGTGCCAGGTGGGTGTCATTGCCTAGTTATGGATGTGTTCCACATCTCTACTGTAGGACCCCAAAAGCGGTGTCCTTTTGTGACGACCCCAGAAACACAGACTCCAGACCAGACGATGCAAAAGGCAGGAGGCAGTTTTATTTCATTTGCGCAAATGGGCCCTCTTCTTGCTGCCGCAAGCAGCGGGGGCAGAGAGGAGCCCCGAACAATCATTTTACACAGTTTTTAAAGGGCAAAACCACAAAATTAACATACTATAGGGTGGCGTAAGTTTATCGGGCAACTACAAGGGGAGGAGGTCGTCGAGGAGGAGAAACAGGGGGCTACATGCCCTACGTGTCTAAGCTTGGATATGGGGAGGGGGTCCTTGAAGAGCAGAAAGGGGTGGCTACGTGCCCTACGTGCCTCGCGGTTTCTTTGTTAAGCTTGAACAAGCACAGGGGAGGGGGCTTAGGTGCGTACCAGGATGTTCTGTTGCCCTTATCTCTGGGTAGTAGCCCTTATCTCTGGGTAGTAGCCCTTATCTCTGGGTAGTAGCTATCTGCCTTCTCTGTGAACTTAGTTTACTCCCCATTTCCCAGGACTGTTTTATTAAGGCCATTCTTATGGCGGCTCTTGGCTCTCGGCCGTTCCTTTCACTACAATGTCTGCAGACCACTTGCCCTCAACCTGCTTGGACCTAATGGCTGCTGTCCTAATTTCCTAAGGCTCTCTTACCCTGTCTTTTTGTCTGTACCTCAGTTCCTTAGCCTCGGGGCACCCTGACCTAAGGTTCTCTTCTCAGCTTATCCCAGCCCACTCCACCTGATACAGTCCTAATACCAGGGGCATTATGGTTATGAGAATTTATCCATCAGCCAGGCCACTGCTGACTTATAATCATAATAGAATTTGAATTTAATTCTTTCATCCAAACTCATCAAATTGTATACATTAAATATGGGTAGCTTTTCATAGGCTAATCATAACTCAATAAAATGGTTTTGAGAGTTAAATAAATTTAATACAATCTACATCACCATTAATGAATCCTAATTTAATTAAATTTAAATTAGATTATATTTATTGATATATTGTAAAGATACTTATATTTTTAATTTAATTATAATTAATTTTAAGATAAAGGTAAAAAATACTCAAAATTCATCATTTCTTGATGATTTCACTACATCTGGCTATTTCCTATGCTATTAAAATTATATCTACATAGTAGAAAGACCACAGAATCAGGTCCTACACTGCCTGTCTTTCCAAGTCTGTGTTCAGTGATGACACATTAATAGTTTAAAATCAACCATTAATAGTTTAAAATTAAACCATCAGCTTAAAATCTCATTTACACTTGAAAAATAAGCAAATCCTATAGGCTTGGCTAATTGTTTTGTTGATTGTGCCGGCCAGGAGTAACTAAACTAGGCCAAGTGGATCAAATCTAATCTACAACCTGAGATTGAGTTTTACCTTTTCAAAAGGTTAAAAGCAAAAATTAAAAAGAGTGTGCTGCACAAATCTCAAAGGGACCACAAAGCTAAAGTGTACACTATCTGGCCCTTTATGATGAAGAGTTTGCTCACTCTGGTCTCCAACAAGTCTTTTTTTTTTTTTTTTTTTTTTTTTTTTTTTTTGACAGGCAGAGTTAGACAGTGAGAGAGAGAGACCAGAGAAAGGTCTTCCTTTTTCCGTTAGTTCACCCTCAAAGTGGCCGCTACAGCCGATGCACTGTGCCGATTTGAAGCCAGGAGCCAGGTGCTTCCTCCTGGTGCAGGGCCCAAGCACTTGGGCCATCTTCCACTGCACTCCCGGGCCACAGTAGAGAGCTGGACTGGAAGAGGAGCAACAGGGACAGAATCCGACACCCCGACTGGGACTAGAACCCAGGGTGCCGGCGCCGCAGGCAGAGGATTAGCCTAGTGAGCTGCGGCACCGGCCTCCAACAAGTCTTAACGTGCTGTTAAGACTTAACAGTGTTGACCTCACTGTTGGCCAAATCCAGCCTCTTGTTGTAATGAAGATTAACTGAAAAAAAAAAACAATTCCTTTCACTAACATGTGGATCACTGCTTTCATACTACAGTAGTAGATCAGACCTGAACAGCTTCTACAGAGAATGGCCCACAAGACCTAAAATACGTACTGTCTGTTACATTACAATGAAAGTGTGCTGAGCCCTAAAGGAAGTCTACTTCCTAGACTAAAGGAAGTAATGGAGAAAACTTAATAATGAGCTTCCAAATATGTCGTATCTGTATTTGTTCCATGGCAATCAATACAACAATTTAGAAAATATACTTTTGGTATTTAAAATGCATTACCTGAATCTACAAATAATTATCTCAGGTCATTGACAAATGAGTGAAGTTCCAATACTCAAATGTCCTTATTATTTCATGCCTGTCTTACTCGTTAATATGAAGAAAAATATCAACTAAAACCATATGAGAACTACATGTGTTCATCAAATGCAACTATAGTTTGACTATAGATGGGAGTTTGGAAAAAATCAGCAAAGCATTCAGTGATAATCAGTTTACTATGTAAAATGTACAATACAAACTACTTGTAAGTCTTTGTAAGTTGTGTGCCACAGAGGCCAGTGCTATGGTTTAGTAGGTAAAACCACTGCCTGCAGTACTGCCAATCCATATTGGCAGCAGTTCTAGTCCCAGCTGCTCCACTTCTGATCCAGCCCTCTACTATGGCCTAGGAAAGCAGTGGAAGATGAGCTCTGAGAGGGTGGCCTGCAAAAGGAATTGAGCAGCTTGTTTAGCAAGGTGCATAGCAAGCCTGGGAGGATGCAAATACCCCAAGTAGACCCAACAACAAAGCCACAGGGGAGAAATGATTTTTCTAATGAGACTTATTCCAAGATCAATGTAGCAAATATACAGTCATAGCAATAATGTAAAAGAATTTGACATATCCTTTATCATGATGGTTACAAAACCATCACAACCAACAACCAGGATGTTGGCATTGATTCAGCCAAGACATGAAGCATCTCCCTCACTGCAAGCATCACTTACGCAGCCTTTTGTATTTTTAGCCAATTCCCTCCTCTCCCTTGACCCCTGGCTGCCACTAAACTTTTATCAGTCAAGGATACTATGTATATGGATCATATAATATATTACCTTTTGGGGTTAGCTTTTATTACTCCATAAAATTTCCTGGAAATGTATCAAGATTCCTGCAAGTATCAACAGTTTGTTCTTTGTATTGCTGAGTAGTACACCACTGGCTTTTAAACCACCTACTCGCTGAAGGACACTTTAAAGATTTATTTTATTTATTTGGAAGTCAGAGTTACAGAAAGAAATGGAAAGATACACATACACAACAGAGAGAGAGAGAGAGAGAGAGAGAGATCTATTCACTGATTCACTACCCAACAGTCAGATCTGGGCCAGGCTAAAGCCAGGAGCCAGGAGCTTCCTCCAGGTCTCCCACAGGGGTAGCAGGGGGCCAAGCATTTGGGGCATCCTCTACTGCTTTCCTAGCCCATTACCAGGGTGTTGCAACAGAAGTGGAGCAGCAGGTACTCAACTTGTGTCCATATGAAATGCTGGCATTGCAGGCAGAGGATTTACCAGCCATGCCTCAACGTCGGCCTCCAAATTTGGCTCTTTTCCTGGGGTAGCACTGAGTGGTCCTTTCCCCTCTCTCCCAATGCTGGGCAGCAGCAGTGAGCACAGTTTTCTGTCAGCCCCACAGTCATGAGGGGAACAACCAATATGCTTCAGTGTGCTGTGCAGCTAAGCTGGGATGTTCACTGGGTTAGGGATACTAAACGCATTTTCAACTTACGATGTAATTATCTGTGCAAGACACCATCATAAGTCAAGGAGCTTCTGTTTATTTTTATGAACTTAAGTTTTCTTTTCTCTAGGATGTACAAGCAAAACTGTAATCACTAGGTTGTATGCAGTTTCTCAGCATCCTCACCAGTACTTATTATATCCAACATCTCCTATTTTAGCCATTCTGCTGGGTAGGTAATATGTCTTTATGGATTTAAAATTCCTTTCCCTGTTGATTAATGACATTTACCATCTTTTCCTGGGCTCACTTGACATCTATTTATCCTCTTTGATAAAATATCTCTTTATTTCATTTATCCTTTTTTTAAAAAAAATCTATTTATTTATTTGAAGGCAGAATTACAGAGAGAGAGAAGAAAAGAGAGAGAGGGAGAGAAAGAGAGAGAGGGAGAGAAAGAGAGAGAGAGAGAGAGAGAGATCTCCCATCTTCTGGTTCACTCCCAAGTGGTTGCAATGGCAAGAACTGGGCCATGTAGAAGCCAGGAGCCAAGATTTTCTTCCAGGTCTCCCACGTGGGTAGCAAGAGCTCAAACACTTGGGCCATCCTCCACTGCTTTTCCCAGGCCATTAGCAAGGAGCTGTATCAGAAGTGGAGCAGCCAGGACACCAACTGGCATCCATGCTGGGATGCCAGTGCTATGGGCTGTGGCTTTACCCACTATGTCACAACACCACCCCTTCGTTGGTGCTTTCTAAACAAACTGGTTTATGTTTGCTGTTTTTTCTTGGTTTTAACTGCTGAGATTTGATTGATTTTATATTTTCAAGCTGTCTGTACTTTGTCAGAGTTAAGATTGACACTGTTTTCTGCTAGACTGTCACCTTTTCATCCTTTTCACAGGCTTTGTTTCAGAACAAAGGATTTTAATTCTAATGAGATTAAGTCTTTCAAGTTTTCCTTGCTCTCCGAATTTTTGTTGCCTTCCTAATTGGGGATCCTGAAAATGTCCTTCTATTCATTTTTGCAAAAAATACAGAGTTTTACATTTTGGAGAACTCATTTTGTGCTACTTTTTATATAAGGTGAGATTTTTCCACTATTTGCCCTTGAATTTTGGGTCTAAATTCATGGACAATAATGATCTGTGACTTTCTTTCCTGTGCTATTTTTGTCTAGTCTTGCTATCAGAATAAGGATGAGATGACCTGAGAATTATCACTTTTATTTTTTTTCTGGAAGAGATAGTGTAAAATTAGTGTTAATTCTTTAGATATTTTATAGAAGTATGTAATTCTATTTGAAAAAAATTGCATAACTCTACAATAAAACCACTGAACTGGAAAATTTTATTTTGAGACACTTTAAATTACAAACTCAATTCATTTAATGATTAAAGTACTACCCAGGTTTTTTACTTCATCTTGTTCGATTTTTAGTACTTGATAGTTTTCGGGGAATTGGTCTACTTCTTCTATCCAAGCTGTCAAATTTATGAGTGTAATGATACTCACAGTATCCCCTGATTATCTCCTTCCTGGTGGCAGGATTTACAGGGATAGCTGCTCTATCTCCTAATTCATTCCTGATATTGGAGAGTTGTGTCTTCCCTCTTTTTGCTTTTGTGTCTTGTTAGAGCTTTATCAATTTTATTGATTTCTTACGAAGAACCAACTTGATATATGGATGGTGTTTTTAAGTATATCACTGTGTATCATTTTCTTATTGGTTGCTTGAGATATTACAATATATGCACATAATTTATCATAGTCTACTAGTACTGATATTCAAGTGAAGTGGAGAACACATTATGGTGTGAACAGGATTTGGCTCCCCAAATCCATGCAGATATGTTAAAGCTCAATGAATTAGTGGCTGGAGTAGGGGTATAACAGATTAAGCCCTTGTCTGTGATGCTGGCATCCCATGTGGGTGCAGGTTCAATTCTCGGCTGCTCCATTTCTGATCCAAGTCCCTGCTAGTGCACCTGGGAAAGCAGGGGAAGATGGCCCGAGTGCTTGGCCTCTGCCACCTGTATGGGGGACCTGAAAGAAGCTCCTGGATCCTGGCTTCAGCCTGGCCCAGCCCCAGCCATTGTGGCCATTTGGGGAGTAAACCAGCAGATGGAAGATCTCTCTCTCTCCCTCTCTCCCTCTCTCCCTCCCTCCCTCCCTCCCTCTCTTCCCCTCCCTCTCTCACTCTCTCTCTCTGTAACATTTCCTCTCAAATAAATAGATAAATAAATCTTTCAAAAAGTAAAGATTAGGGGCTATAACTGTGGTATAGTAGGGTAAGCCTCCGTCTGAGGTACTGCATCCTATATGGGCACCGGTTCATGTCCTGAATGCTCTTCTTTTGATCCAGCTCTCTGCTATGGCCTGGGAAGGCAGTAGAGGATGGCCCAAGTGCTTGGGCCCCTGCACTAATGTGGGGGACCTGCAAGAAGCCCCTGGCTCTTGGCTTCAGGTCAACCCAGCCCCAGCCATTGCAGCCATTTGGTAAGTGAACCAGTGGATGGAAGATGTTTCTCTCTGTCTCTCCTCTTTGTCTGTAACTCCACCTCTCAAATAAATAAAATAAAATCTCAAAAAAATAAATAAATATTAATGGATTAATGTTAACAGATTAGGGGTGGATAGTCGATCTACTTGTTGTCCCCTAGGAGATGAGTCTCCTGGGATGCATTTAGGTCATTGGGGTCAGCCTGCAGAAGATAGTCTGTGTGAAAGTGCTGGTTATCTGGCCAGCGCCGCGGCTCACTAGGCTAATCCTCCACCTTGTGGCGCTGGCACACCGGGTTCTAGTCCCGGTAGGGGCGCCAGTTTCTGTCCCAATTGCCCCTCTTCCAGGCCAGCTCTCTGCTATGGCCCGGGAGTACAGTGGAGGATGGCCCAAGTGCTTGGGCCCTGCACCCCATGGGAGACCAGGAGAAGCACCTGGCTCCTGCCTTCAGATCAGCGCGCTGCGCCGGCTGCAGCGCGCCGGCCGCGGCGGCCATTGGAGGGTGAACCAACGGCAAAGGAAGACCTTTCTCTCTCTCTCTCTCTCTCACTGTCCACTCTGCCTATCAAGAAAAAAAAAAAGTGCTGGTTATCTAAGCAGAACAAGCTCCCTGTGTCCCTCTCTGCTTCCTAGATCACCATGTGATCATTCTTCTGCACAACTCTGCCAATGCCAGTCCTTACCACATGCCATTACTAATGCCCAATCTTGGACTATGTACGCCCAAACTGAGAGCCAAACTAAACCCCTTCCCTTCCAGGGTGATTGTCTTGGATATTTTAGTTAAAGTAATAAAAAGCTGATGAATAAAAACACTTACTCTAAGTCCCTTACCTTCTTCATTTTAAAAAAGTTTTATTTATTTGAGAGGTAGAGTTACAGACAGAGGGGGGAAGTGACAAGTGGAAAGATCATACATCCACTGGCTACTTCCCCAAATGGCCACAATGGCTGGAGCTGCGCCGATCTGAAGCCAGGAGCCAGGAGCTTCTTCTGGATCTCCCAGGTGGATGTAGGGGCCCAAGCACTTCGACCATCCTCCACTGCTTTCCTGAGCCAACAGCGGAGAGCTGGATCAGAGAGGAGCAGCCAAGACACGAACCGGTGCCCATATGGAATGCTGGCGCCACAGGTAGAGGCTTAGCCTACCTTACCACAGCACTGGTCCCTACCTTCTTCATTTTAAAAATAAGCTCTTTGGGGCCAGTATTGTAGTATAGAAAGTAAAGCCACAGCTTGTGACCCCAGCATCCTGTATAGGTGCTGGTTTGTGTCCCAGCTGCTCCGTATCTGATCCGGCTCCTTGCTAATGGCCTGGAAAAGTAGCGGAATATGGCCCAAGTTCTTGGGCCCCTGCACTCATGTGGGAGATGGGGAGAAGAATCCTGACTCCTGACTTCAGCCCGTCCAGCCCTGGCTGTTGCGGCCATTTGAGGAATGAGCCAGTAGATGGAAGACTTCTCTCTCTTTCTTTCTGTCTCTCTCTGTAACTCGACTTTTGAATAGATAAATAAATCTTTTAAAAAGCAATATGTTTGTCTTCAGTATATCCTCAAACATTGAGCATCACATATGATGATTGTATACGTTTTTCTTCAACCATCAAATATTTCATAAACTCATGATAAAGATGGTCTACTATATCAGTTCCATTTTCACCCATCTCAAGTTCTTTCCTTTTTAAAGTTACAAGCCTTCTTCCACTAATACTTTCTTTTTGTTAAGAGAATTTCCTTTAGCCATTATTTACAGATGAGTTTGCTAGCTGTGCATTCTCTTATATTTCCGTTCCATTTTTGAAGGATGGTCTTGCTAGATAGAGAATACAAGTTGATAGTTCTTTTTCTTCAATCCTCAAAACCCTTCCATTTCCCACTGACCTCTATTGTTTCAGGTAAGAAATCTACTGACACTCAAATTGGCTTTCTCCATTGAACATAATATATCATTCCTCTCTTGCTATCATCAAGATGTTTTTGGCTTGGCTTTTAGAATCCAGAAATAAATTATGGTGCCTATTGGCTTGAATTGTTTTTGAATTTGTCCTTTCTGGAATTGATTTGGCATCTTGAATGTACAGAGCTGTGTCTTCTGTTCATTATGAAATTTTGCACTACTATTTCTCCACGTAATTTTGATTCCCAGTTTTCTGTTCCTCTCTTTGGAGTTTAATGACACCAGCGTTGGATCATTTGTTATTCACCCACAGGTCCCTGAGGCTCTGTTTATTTTTTATCATCTAACATTGCTGTGCTGTTCAGATTGGGAAAAGTCTGCCAATCTTTCCAAGTTCATGGATTTTGTCCTCTGTCAGCTCTGCCCTACAGGCGAATTTGCCCACTAAGATTGCTGTTTTTGTTGTTGTTGTTATTTGTGGAGTGACAGTTATTAAACAATTATTTTTATTTATTTGAAGGGCAGGGATATCAAGACAAACACACAGACAGACACACAGTTAGGGATCTTCCATCTGCTGGTTCATTCCCCAAATGCCTAAAACACTTGGGACTGGATAAGGCTGAAGCCAACAGCCAGGAATTCAATCCTAGTCACCCACATGGATGTCAGGACCTAACCACTTGAGCCATCATCTTAAATGCAGGTTTACATTAGCAGGCAGCTAGAAATGGAAGTGGATCTGGGACTCAAAACTAGGCACCCCAATATGGGGTGTGACTGTCTCATATGGTATAAACTGCTCACCAAATACCTACTCCAAGGAGCTATGATTGCTGTTGGTTTATTTTTACAAGCTTTGTTTCTTCATTGAGATTTTCTAATTTTTTATTTCATTCAGAAGAACTCATAATTGCCTTTTGAAACAGTTTTATGATGGTTGTTTTAAAAATCTTTGCCAGATAATTACAGTATTTAATTCATGTTGGTATTTGCAGCTCCTGGTGGTTTTCCTGGCTCTCCTGAGTTCTTTTCCCTCGTAATGAAGGGCATTTTGAATATTATGAAACTCTGGGTACCGCAGAATCATTGCACTTATTTGTTTTGCAGGCTGTTCTCCTGTTGAGGTGCTACATCAAATCTGGGTGGCTGCATAGCTTCCATTTCCCAGGTGGCCCTGATGGCAGAGTGGGATGGCAGCAGTGAGGATGACCACCAGCCTTGTCTCATATCACCTCAACAAGTCTCACTGCTGCTGGCTGGGGACAGCAACTCCTCTCACCAATGGACCCAGCTGATACTGTCATGGGAGAACAAGCAGAGCACAGCTTGCCTTCGTTGTGTGAGGGATGGAGGATCCCTGCTCAGCCTCACCAGCACCACCTCTGCAGGGGAATAAGGCCATTGCCACCCACTTCCGCCAGACACTAGACAGAAGACAAGCTCCCTGCCCAGCCATGCTGACAACCCCGTAAGAGAGAACTGGGCAGGCCATCTGCTTCTCAAGGTGGGGGAACGTGGTACAGAAGATCATGTTCCTGATCAATCCCTTGGAATCTGCCAGGGAATAAGGGTAGAAGGATGTGATATATATCTCTATATACCTATATATAGATATAGATACCTATATATATATACCTATATATATACATATATAGATATAGACATATAGAGATATATATATATATATAAGTGTTTGGAGTAAAGCAAATATTGCCAAAAATGTATTCTATCATGAGGCCATTTTTTCTTGTTCTTCATCTGAGGGAAACAGACCTTTCTTGAAGTTCCTTATTCCTTTTTTCTGTTTGTTGCTAGTTCTGTATCTGAGGCAACTTGAGCACATGTCTGGAACGTACAAGGGGCAATGAGAGACCCCACTGCATGCAGTGCTGTGCTGTTCCTCAGATCCTGGGGGCTCTGAGCAGCCCACCTTCATTCTGTATTTCAGAGCCTTTCTCTGCTGGGTTATTCTGTTATATTTACAGTTCTTTTTGTTTTAAAAGAAAATTTTTAGAGCAACGGGGCAACTCTCTTTTGACAAAAATAAAAGTCCATGACAAGTGATTTTTTGTAAAGTATTAAAACATGTGTATGTTTTGGCTCAGTTTCCCAGTGCTTGCAATGGTTGGGGCTGGGCCAGGCTGAAGCCAGAAATCAGGAACTCCATCCATGCCTCCCATGTCTCAGGAACCCAACTACTTGAGTCATCACCACTGCCTTCCAGGATGTGCATTAGCAAGAAGCTGGAAATGGGAGCAGTTCTGGGACTCAAACCTGGACACTCTGACATGGATGCAGGCATCTTACCTGGTGTCTTAACTGCCAATACCAAATACCTGGCCCTGAGGGAAGTGATGTTTGTAGATGCAGTGTTTTTACTCTCAGGTGACTAGGTCCCCTGTAGTGAATGATTGTTCAGGGGCTTGCTCTTTTACTGAACACCCTATCAAAGATCATGACAGAAGCAAGGCTACCTTGGGACCACCCCATTAATGCAGCATAGCATGAAAGAGACACATTTTCTCCCATCTTTGCTGACAGACTCCATGAGGATCCACTCGTTTATGGTGACCCTGGTGAGAACAACACATGCTCAGGGGAGACTTGTCTTGTGTGGTGGTGCTGGTTCCCAGTGTTATACAGTACAGATGGATAGAGAATAAAACTCCCACAGGCAATGGATGTTTCCAGTAATATGAGCTTCTCAGGGAGATGCATTCCCCCAAAACATCAAAGCACATCTAAGAAAGAAGTTCTTGAAAATGCAGTCTGTGCCAGAGAGGACTATTCGCAAAGCTTGCTAAAGATTGGAAATGATTGTTACATGCTATGTATAAAGTTATTGTATTTTACTCTTCAAGATGCTATATTAATACACTACCTGTGTTACTGATCTCTTCATAGCTCAGCAGACAAGGTACAGAAGTCATTTCCTGGCAACATCACAGCCATCAGTTGAGTTTAACTTTCTGTGTAGTGTCTCCAAGTACCACTTTTTGAATTATTAGGGGAACATGATATTGCAAACAATCAAAGAGTGAGCAGGGGAAGAGCTTTATGCAGGGATTGTGGAAGATGTTTTCAGTCTTCTGATTTCAGAACTCTTGAACACTGGGCTGCCTCATTGCAGAAGTGTGGTTAGCTGGCATCACATATTCCAGGGTTGATTTACTGGAGCCAATTACCATGTTGTGTTTTCCAATCTCCAGTTCTAAACATATCGC
Source organism: Oryctolagus cuniculus (assembly GCF_051225735.1). NCBI lineage: Eukaryota > Metazoa > Chordata > Mammalia > Lagomorpha > Leporidae > Oryctolagus > Oryctolagus cuniculus. The sequence continues at coordinate 122,965,836 of NC_142869.1, read as the reverse complement.
CTCACAAATTTCCTGCCCAAATTCTCTGATTCTCTGAGGACTGCATCCTGCCAGCCCACCTCGCATAATTACTGGAACAGATTCTATTATTCAAAATAAAGATCACATTCAGTGTTTCCAGGGCTACATGTTTTTTCCAAAATGTTTCCCTATCCCATCAAGAGGCAGATCTTAGTTCCTCTGCCCTTGAGCCCCTGCAGATCCTGTGACTGCCTTGATGAATAGGATTTGGCAGCAATGACTGCATGACTCAGGAGGCTAGGTTGTAAGAGGGTGAATGTCTTCCACTTGGCTGTTTCTCAAGACACCTGCTGTTGGCTCTCAGCTGCTGTGCACTGAGAAAGAACAGATCACATGGAGAAGCAACATGTGAGTGTTCTAGCCAATGGCTGTGGCTGAAACCTGAGTGTATAGCCAGTGTTAATCACCACACATGTGGGTGAGGGAGCCTTAAGAAGACTGCAGCCCTCAGACCTTGACCCTTTCACCCGAAATCCCAGACATCATGGAACAGGATCATGCCCTTGGCAGTGTGCTCTGTCTGAAGTCCTTATCCACAAAGCCTGTGAGCATGATAAATGGCCAATTTGGGGGAAATTTTTTGAGTTCCCATGTTAACTGGATTATTTCCTCACATGCTCTGGAATGTTGCTTTCTAAGATATGTTTCAAAAAATATAATTCATTTTAACTCAGAGTTTTAAGTGGTCAAATAACTCTGAGAAACATTAGGGATTGGAAGCAACATGAATCTCCGTGAAAAAGCTGTGATTTGAAGCATGGTTCAAAGTTTTCCAGACACTGAAGACCACAGAAACTTAACTCTGCACATTTGACCTCAGTATTTCCATAGCATACCCTTTGGGAAACTCCTCTGAGGACAGCTGCAGTCTGGCCTCTCTCATTCCCAAGAGCAGGAAGCTCTGCTCAAGAACAAAATGAGTCCTCCAAGACAACTAGGGCTGGATCTTTACAAGGGAGAATTTAACAGATTATGCACTGACCCAGCAGGAGCATTTTTGTTTTAACCTAGTGTTTTACTACTTTCCCCGACTTGCTTCTATCATCCATGTTTTCAGCTCCCTTCTTCCTGGGATTTAGCACTCCTCTCTCATCTCAAGTAAGAGCAATAGGAGGAAAGGTGACCCAGGAATGGAATGCTTTTCAGCCTCATTAATCCAGAGGTGGATTCAGTAGTGAAAAGCTCTATAGGATGATTGCCAACCCCATTACCAATGGTTTATTTTATTTTATTTTATTTTGACAGGTAGAGTTATAGACAGTGAGAGAGAGAGACAGAGAGAAAGGTCTTCCTTCTATTGGTTCACTCCCCAAACGGCCGCCATGGCCAGCGCTGTGCCAATCCAAAGCCAGGAGCCAGGTGCTTCTTCCTGGTCTCTCATGCATGTGCAGGGCCCAAACACTTGGGCCATCCTCCACTGCCCTCCTGGGCCACAGCAGAAACCTGGACTGGAAGAGGAGCAACCTGGACTAGAACCAGCGCCCACACGGGATGCAGCGGAGGATCAACCAAGTGAGCCACGGCGCCAGCCCCCAATTACCCATGATTTTAATGTCTGTGGTTTCAGTTGCCCATGGACAACGCTAGTCTGAAAATATTAAATGTAAAATTCCAGAAATTAACAATTCATCAATTGTAAATTGTGCACCATTCTGAGTACCATGATGAAATCTCATAGTGTTCCATTCTGCCCTCCCTGGAAAGCATGGTTCATCCTTTCATCTAGCATATCCTCCCTCTAGATGCTACCTGTCAATTTGTCACCTGGCAGCTCTCTCAGTTTTCATAAAATACGGTAGATATAGGAATCAGTACTACCCAAGGTTTCAGGCTCAGGCTTGGGGTCTTGGAACACCATCCTCCTAGATAAGGAGGTATTACCATAATTAAGAGAGTGCAATTAAAATAGCCTATGAATCAAAAAACTCCCTTTCAGAAATATTCTTTGTGTCAGGGTGAGGGTTGTGTTTATGGGAGGGGCAGGGAGGAATATCAGTGAAGAAGAAGATGGAATGTGGGAGGAAGGAGGAAGATGGCAAAGCCACTGTATTTGCAGGTTGGAGGTCATAGTGGAAGAATCAGAGGTTTCAAATTAGGACACCTGCTTCCATAGTGACAACCAACATATATTGCTCGCCTCAATTTCTCATTTCCTCTAGCCTGGGGTATGTTCTCTAATATTTTTCACTCATCAGCACCCTTGATAAAACAGTCACAAAGCCTTCACCTTCTGATAGGCTCTGGGCATACAGGGATGAGTCAAATTGAGTTCTGTCCTGGTTGATGAGAAAAAGAAAAATACTGGCCGGTGCCGTGGCTCAATAGGCTAATCCTCCACCTTGTGGAGCCAGCACACCGGGTTCTAGTCCCGGTCGGGGTGCCTGATTCTGTCCCGGTTGGCCCTCTTCCAGGCCAGCTCTCTGCTATGGCCCGGGAGTACAGTGGAGGATGGCCCAAGTCCTTGGGCCCTGCACCCGCATGGGAGACCAGGAGAAGCACCTGGCTCCTGGCTTTGGATCAGCGCAGTGTGCCAGCCGCAGCACCGCCGGCCACGGCGGCCATTGGAGGGTGAACCAACGGCAAAGGAAGACCTTTCTCTCTGTCTCTCTCTCTCTCTCACTGTCCACTCTGCCTGTCAAAAAATAAAAAAAAAAATACTGAGGATGTGTGGTGTAGTATTGCACAGAGGGACATCACTCACTACCTCTGGAAGCTCTGGCTTGCAGGCTCTCCTATCCTTTGTAGGCAATTGCTCCCTTGTGTTCCTATGACCAATGCAATATGACACAAGTGACATCACAGTACCTTCAAACCCAGTCCTCAGGGGGCCTTATGTGCTTCAGTGCTTGTTCTTAGCGCTACACCAGCTGCTGTAGAAGTAAACTTGGGCTAGCTGGCTGAATTCTGGGATATAGGTAGCTTTTTCCTTTATTCCCCCAGACAAGTCATATCAGTAAGGCCATCCTGGCTATGCTACAATCCACCTTACACATAAACAGGTGGCAGACCCATGAGTGAGCCCCACTGTGGTCAACGAAGACTGACCTGTTCAGCAGAATCACCCAGCTGACTGCAACATTCATGGTCAACAACTAATAATAATAACAAATAATTCTTATTTTGAAGTGGATTCTAAGTATTAAGGTGGATTTTTTTATTATTATTTTATTGTTATTAGACAAAGAGAGATTTAGACAGACATAGAGAGAGAGCTCCATCTGGAAGGATTCATCCCCTCAATGCCCACAGCAAAGGGTCAAAGCCAGGATCTGGGGGATCCAATCCAGATCTCCCAAGTGCGCAACAGGAAGCCATCTGGTTGAGCCATCCCTGCACTTCCCTGGGTCCGCATTAAGAGGAAACCAGAGTCAGAAGTGGAGCCAGGAATTGAACTCATGTACTCCACTGAGAAACGTGGGCTTCCTAACTGGCATCTTACCCACTAGGCCAAGTGCCTGACATTGGAGATGGATTATTAAGCAAAAGATGTTAAAGCGCCGGCGGAGCCAAGATGGCGGAATAGTGAGGGCGTGCACCGATAGTCCGGGAAAATTTAGTTTAATAAAAGGGGAGTTACGGTAGCCTCAGAAAAAAGAACCAGGAAAATATTGCAGAGGAAACTCTTCTGGATCGAGTGGCCGTGAATCAGAGGACCTACTGGGAGAACAAGGTCGCCCACCACGCGGAAGCCGAGCCGCGGGACCGAGCCTCGCAAGCCGCGGGGTCTGCGCACCAGTGCTCAAAGGGGAGTGCGTGCCACACAGACAACAGCGGGGAGACTTGGGACGTCCAGGGCTCCGAGTCCACACATTGGCGCTGGAAGGGGAGCGGACCTGCGTGGACAGCGTGGGAGCCCACAGTTCGGGACACCAGCGGCAGACTCAACACACCAGCGCTGGAACGCGAGGTGAGCCGAACCTCAATAGCCCGAGACACCGGCAGGCAAGCGGAGAGAGGAGACTAGAGGGAACGACCCCGGGGCGGGGGGGGACTTCACCAGGCTAACTGGAAGAGAGAGAGAGAGGAAAAAAAAAGGTGACTGGTACGGACACGGGTTTCTCTCTCTCCGCTCACCTCTCAAGGGCGAGCAAGACAAAGAGCAGGCACCATCTTGGACATACGTCATAAGCAGAGCGACCTCAGGTCTGCACCGGCCCTGAGCCTAGCAGAAAAACCTGACTCTGGGCGGGGCGAATTAACAGGAGATTAGGACCTAGTAAATTTGTGGTGCTACTGAACTGAGACTGTGAAAAAAGAGACGGTGGGGGAGAGAACTCATGGAATTCACGTGAGCACTCTCCAGAGACGCTACAATTCCGTAACTTTGGCAACCCAGTGGCAGACTGAAGGAGAATTTGAGCCCACTCTGAGGGCCGAACAGATTCCCTGTGTGGTCCTTGGGAAAGAGCTTCCGATCTCTGGCTCCTGTGAGTATATCATTTGCCTGCTAACTACCTCCAACTTCGTTCAGCTGTGCAGAATAACTTCCCTTTTGAATCAAAAAAAAAAGAAAGAGAGAGAGAGAGAGAGGTTTACCACGCCTAACCTGGGAGTGTCACCAAACAGAGCTCTCAGGCCACACCCATCTCAAGCCCTAAGGCTCCATCAAAAACAGATAGTCCACTTAATCTAGAGTCATAGTATAACAAGAAAAAGCACCACAGTGAAGAAACCAAATATCTCCAATATGACAAATAACAAACGCAAAAACCAAGGTAATAAAAACAAGGAAGTCACCATGAAGCCCTCAAATGAAAAAGACACCCGAATTCAAGATTATGAGGATGATGACATAGAAGAAATGCAAGAAGCAGATCTCAAAAAATTGATAAGAACATTAAGAAGTTCTCAAAAACAAATTCTTGAACTACAGAAATCCTTAATGGACAAGATAGAAAATCTCTCTCGTGAAAATGAAATATTAAGGAGGAATCAAAATGAAACGAAACAGCTAGTACAACAGGAAACTGGGATAGTGACTGAAGTGAAGAATTCAATAGATCAAATGAAAAACACAATAGAGAGCCTTACAAACAGAATGGGTGAAGCAGAAGAGAGAATATCGGACTTAGAAGACAGAGAACAGGAAAGGATACAGTCAGACCAAAGAAAAGAAGAGGAAATTAGAAATCTAAAACATATTGTCAGGAATCTTCAGGATACTATTAAAAAACCGAACATTCGGGTTCTAGGAGTTCCTGAAGGCATGGAGAGGGAGAAAGGATTAGAAGGCCTTTTTAGTGAGATATTAGCAGAAAATTTCCCAGGTTTGGAGAAGGACAGAGAAATCCTAGTACAGGAAGCTCACAGAACCCCTAATAAACACGACCAAAAGAGATCCTCACCACGACACGTTGTAATTAAACTCTCCACAGTGAAACATAAAGAAAAGATCCTAAAATGTGCAAGAGAGAAATGTCAGATTACTCTCAGAGGATCTCCAATCAGACTCACAGCTGACTTCTCATCAGAAACTCTACAAGCTAGGAGGGAATGGCGAGACATAGCCCAGGAACTAAGAGAGAAAAACTGCCAGCCCAGAATATTATATCCTGCAAAGCTATCATTTGTGAATGAAGGTGAAATAAAGACTTTTCATAGCAAACAGAAATTGAAAGAATTTGTTGCCACTCGTCCAGCCCTGCAAAAGATGCTTAAAGATGTGTTACACACAGAAACAAAGAAACACGGTCATCAATATGAAAGAAGGTAAAGGAAGGAAACCAAGGAAGGAAACCTCACAGCAAAAGATCACAGGGAATTCAAAGCATATATTAGAACTTATCTTTGGCAAATGGCAGGGCAAAGTTACCACTTATCATTAGTCACATTGAACGTGAATGGCCTGAACTGTCCAGTTAAAAGACACCGATTGGCTGATTGGGTTAAGGAACAAAACCCATCTATTTGCTACTTACAAGAAACACATCTTTCCAACAAAGATCCATACAGACTGAAAGTGAAAGGCTGGAAAAAGATATACCATGCCAACAGAAATGAAAAAAGAGCGGGCATAGCCATCTTAATATCAGACACCATAAACTTTACCACAAAAACCGTTAAGAGAGACAAAGAGGGACACTACATAATGATTAAGGGATCAATTCAACAGGAAGATATAACAATTATCAATGTATGCACCTAACTAGAGGGCACCGGTTTATCTAAAAGATTTGTTAACGGACTTAAAGGGAGACTTAGACCTCAATACAATAGTACTGGGGGACTTCAATACTCCACTCTCAGAAATAGACAGATCAATAGGACAGAAGATCAACAAGGATACAGTAGATTTAAATGACACTATAGCCCAAATGGATCTAACAGATATATACAGAACTTTCAATCCTACAGCTAAAGATTTTACATTCTTCTCAGCAGTACATGGAACCTTCTCTAGGATTGACCACATACTAGGCCATAAAGCAAGTCTCAGCAAATTCAAAAGAATTAGAATCATACCATGCAGCTTCTCAGACCATAGGGGAATGAAGTTGGAAATTAGCAACTCAGGAATCCCTAGAGCATACGCAAACACATGGAGATTGAACAACATGCTCCTGAATGAACAATGGGTCATAGAAGAAATCAAAAGAGAAATCAAAAACTTTCTGGAAGTAAATGAGGATAACAGCACAACATACCAAAACTTATGGGACGCAGCAAAAGCAGTGTTAAGAGGAAAGTTTATATCAATAGGTGCCTATATCAAGAAATTGGAAAGGCACCAAATAGACGAGCTTTCAATTCACCTCAAGGATAGAGAAAACCTACAGCAAACCAGAACCAAATCTAGTAGGAGAAGAGAAATAATTAAAATCAGAGAAGAAATCAACAGGATTGAATCAAGAAAAACATTACAAAAAATCAGCCAAACGAGGAGCTGGTTTTTTGAAAAAATAAACAAAATTGACACCCCATTGGCCCAACTAACTAAAAAAAGAAGAGAAAAGACCCAAATCAATAAAATCAGAGATGAAAAAGGAAACGTAACAACAGACACCACAGAAATAAAAAGAATCATCAGAAATTACCACAAGGACTTGTATGCCAGCAAACAGGGAAACCTATCAGAAATGGATAGATTCCTGGACACATGCAACCTACCTAAATTGAACCAGGAAGACATCGAAAACCTAAACAGACCCATAACTGAGACAGAAATTGAAACAGTAATAAAGGCCCTCCCAACAAAGAAAAGCCCAGGACCAGATGGATTCACTGCTGAATTCTACCAGACGTTTAAAGAAGAACTAACTCCAATTCTTCTCAAACTATTCAGAACAATCAAAGAAGAGAGAGTCCTCCCAAATTCTTTCTATGAAACCAGCATCACGTTAATTCCTAAGCCGGAAAAAGATGCAGCACTGAAAGAGAATTACAGACCAATATCCCTGATGAACATAGATGCAAAAATCCTCAATAAAATTCTCGCCAATAGAATGCAACAACACATCAGAAAGATCATCCACCCAGACCAAGTGGGATTTATCCCTGGTATGCAGGGATGGTTTAATGTGCGCAAGACAATCAATGTGATACACCACATTAACAGACTGCAGAAGAAAAACCATATGATTCTCTCAATAGATGCCGAGAAAGCATTTGATAAAATACAACACCCGTTCATGATGAAAACTCTAAGCAAACTGGGTTTGGAAGGAACATTCCTCAATACAATCAAAGCAATCTATGAAACACCCACAGCCAACATCCTATTGAATGGGGAAAAGTTGGAAGCATTTCCACTGAGATCTGGTACCAGACAGGGATGTCCACTCTCACCACTGCTATTCAATATAGTTCTGGAGGTTCTAGCCAGAGCTATTAGGCAAGAAAAAGAAATTAAAGGGATACAAATTGGGAAGGAAGAACTCAAACTCGGCCGGCGCCGCGGCTCACTAGGCTAATCCTCCGCCTAGCGGCGCCGGCACACCGGGTTCTAGTCCCGGTCGGGGCGCCGGATTCTGTCCCGGTTGCCCCTCTTCCAGGCCAGCTCTCTGCTGTGGCCAGGGAGTGCAGTGGAGGATGGCCCAGGTGCTTGGGCCCTGCACCCCATGGGAGACCAGGAAAAGCACCTGGCTCCTGGCTCCTGCCATCGGATCAGTGCGGTGCGCCGGCCGCAGCGCGCCGGCCGCGGCGGCCATTGGAGGGTGAACCAACGGCAAAGGAAGACCTTTCTCTCTGTCTCTCTCTCTCACTGTCCACTCTGCCTATCAAAAAAAAAAAAAAAAAAAAAAAGAACTCAAACTATCCCTCTTTGCAGATGACATGATTCTTTATTTAGGGGACCCAAAGAACTCTACTAAGAGACTATTGGAACTCATAGAAGAGTTTGGCAAAGTAGCAGGGTATAAAATCAATGCACAAAAATCAACAGCCTTTGTATACACAGACAATGCCATGGCTGAGGAAGAACTTCTAAGATCAATCCCGTTCACAATAGCTACAAAAACAATCAAATACCTTGGAATAAACTTAACCAAGGACGTTAAAGATCTCTACGATGCAAATTACAAAACCTTAAAGAAAGAAATAGAAGAAATAGAATAGGATACCAAGAAATGGAAAAATCTTGCCAAGACACTCTGGCAAAAGATCTCTGCGAGTGAGATCCCAGTGGAAAGAACAGGTCTTCAAAGAAGGAGGTACCTTTCTCTGAAGGGAGGAGAGAACCTCCACTTTGACTATGACCTTGTCTAAACAAGATAAGAATCAGAGAACTCAGAGGGCTTCCATAGCCTTGGAAACTCATGACTGGAGCATAGGGAGACTACTGATGCCATAGACAGGAGTGTCAATCAGTAAAGTCAACAACAGGAGTCACTGTGCACTTACTCCTCATGTAGGATCTCTGTCCTTAATGTGCTGTGTATTGAGATTTAATGCTATAACGAGTACTCAAACAATATATTTCACTTTGTGTTTCTATGGGGGTGCAAACTGTTGAAATCTTTACTTAATGTATACTAAACTGATCATCTGTAAAAAAAAAAAAAAGAAAGAAAGAAAGAAATTATCAACTCCCAACTTGACTCTCACTGGGATTAAACATGACAATAGGTCTGCTCTGATTTCATCATCATTTAAAAAAAAATCATCTATTATTTTTCACTTTATGTTTCTGTGTGGGAGCAAACTGTTGAAATCCTTACTTAATGTATACTAAGCTGATCTTCTGTATATTAAGATAATCGAAAATGAATCTTGATGTGAATGGAAGGGGAGAGGGAGTGGGAAAGGGGAGGGTTGTGGGTGGGAGGGACGGTATGGGGGGGAAGCCATTGTAATCCATAAATCGTACTTTGGAAATTTATATTCATTAAATAAAAGTAAAAAAATAAATAAAAATAAAAAAAAAAAAAGATGTTAAAGCGCCCTGGGAAACAGGAACATAAAGTAATCAGGAAAGGGGCTGGCATTGTGGTATAGTGGGCAAATCTTCTGCCAGTGACACCAGCATCCAATATGGGCACCAATTTGAGTCTCAGCTGCTTCATTTCCGATCTAGCTCTCAACTACTGCACCTGAGAAAGTAGTGGAAGATGGCCAAAGTGTTTGGCCCCTGCCATCCAGGTGGGAGACTTGGAAGAAGCTCCTGGATCCTGGCTTCAGTCTGGCCATAGCCTAGCTAATACAGCTATTTGGAGAGCGAACCAGCCAATGAAAGATATCTCTCTCTTGGGCCGGCGCCGCGGCTCACTAGGCTAATCCTCCGCCTAGCGGCGCCGGCACACCGGGTTCTAGTCCCGGTCGGGGCGCCGGATTCTGTCCCGGTTGTCCCTCTTCCAGGCCAGCTGTCTGCTGTGGCCAGGGAGTGCAGTGGAGGATGGCCCAGGTGCTTGGGCCCTGCACCCCATGGGAGACCAGGAAAAGCACCTGGCTCCTGGCTCCTGCCATCGGATCAGCGCGGTGCGCCGGCCGCAGCGCGCCAGCCGCGGCGGCCATTGGAGAGTGAACCAACGGCAAAGGAAGACCTTTCTCTCTGTCTCTCTCTCTCACTGTCCACTCTGTCAAAAAAAAAAAAAATCTCTCTCTCTCTCTCTCTCTCTCTCTCCCTCTTCCCCCTTCCCCTCTCTCTTTCTCTGTAACCCTGCCTTTCAAATAAATAAAATAAAATTTAACAAAAGAAAAAGGATCAGGAAAGTGCAGAACTCTTGGATAGCACAATGGAGAGTAGATGACCCTATGAACCATACAGGGATTATCTGTGGCCACTAGGAGACAACACTTAAGGAAGAATTTAGAATTAAGCAGGTGATAAAAATATTACAAGTAGGGTAAATGCAGAAGCAAAACAGCAAAGTTAAGACAAAAGTGTGAAATGTACAAGGAAGTACTAGCCGCATGGAGCTTAACATACACCAAGTAGCAGGAAATCAGGTTAGACAGGAGCAAAGGCTGGCATTTCTGAGGGCTTGAATTACTAGTGCAGGTGCCCTTCAAGGCCCGTGTCAGTCTGTCCACTTGTCAGAGTTGCCCTGCCTGTTCTTTGCCCACAGCTCCTGTTTGTGGTTCTGGATTTTCTGACTTAATGTAACATGCCTGACTTTGCCTTTTGCGGCAAAGTCCACAGGATATACACAATACCCTTACTTACAAATACGTTATTGGGGCCAGTGCTGTGGTTCATCAGGCTAAGCCACCACCTGCAATGCACGCATCCGTGTCATAGCACTGCTTCTAGCACCTCCTGCACTCCTTCTGATCCAGCTCCTGCTAATGTGCCTGGGAAATTATTGGAAGATGGTCCAAGTGCATGGGCCACCCACATGAGAGACCTAAATTGAATTCCCGGCTCCTGGCTTCTGCCTGACCCAACCCCGGCTGTTGCAGCCAGTTGGGGAGCGAACCAGTGAGTAGGTCTTTCTCTCTCTCTTTCTCACCTTCCCTCTCCCTGCCTTTCAAACCAGTAAAACAAATCTTTAAAAATAAGTAAATATGTCAGCCAGGAGAAAGCTTTCTCATGCAAATATTCCACATTTGTTTCCATCTCAGCTTCATCTCTGCAACAATAACAGTTAATGAAAAGAATGATAATTCACTTCAACAAACAGTTGTTGAGCATCAAATTCAGTGTAAGACAATGTGCTCTCTGCTTGTTATTCACACAGAGATGAATCTGATAGGGAGACCAGTCCCTAGGGTCCCCTCCTCAGGCTCCTCTGAGTAAGGCTGTGTCAAGATCAACCAGAAACAGCTGTGTGCCCAGAGACAGGCAAGCTATAACTGCCGAGACTCACGGCGACCGTGCCATCAACATTCCTAAACTTGGATTGTCCTTCTGTCCTTGGCTAGCCTTCTGACACACTAACCACCTGTCTGACCTTAGCTTCTTGCTTCTCAGAGACCGAGTTCCTAAATTTATGAAACAGGAATATTATTAACCCCCTTCTAGATATTTTCTGCTGAGTAAATGTGACTGTCTCTGTCCAGGACTTGGCACAGTGTTCAGGCAGAGCTAGCTCATTTCAGCCTAGCTGGAAGCACAGGGATATGCTGCTGACGTGGCAGGTATAGAGCATGCAATCAGAGCAAAAGCGAACCAGGTCAGGATCCGGACCTGATGAGGAAACTTGGAGAGGAGGGAGGAGTTTGCAGGTTAACAGAGGAAAGGGGGTAGCACTGAAGCAGTATTTTATTTTAATTAATTTTAATTAAAATAACCACTTGTGACTGATGGCTCCTGTATAGGACAGCACAATTCCAAGGTCTGATTGCCCTAGATGCAAATCTTGTCTATAATGTTACAAAAAAAAAAAAATGAGCCAGGTGATGCAGACTGTATTATATCAATTCTGTTAGGGAAAGTACAGAAGCTAGGTGCCTATCTAAAGGGTGGAGCCATATGTTCACCACTTAGTGATCAAAGACTTGATCTTTGTGACTTTGTGCAAAGCACAGTCAGGGTTACAAGAGACACACAAAATACTGAGCTGTTCACGGGTTTTGTTGTCCAACAACAAGGCCAATCTGACACATGAGAAGAGCAAAAGTCTATGCTTTGCCAGGTGTGACTCTGGCTTATTTCACTTAACATAATGGTCTCCCGTTTCATCCATTTTATTGTAGAAGGTTCTTTGACTTTAAATGCTGACAGTTTCCACTATAATCACGGCACCGTCCAGGCATGTGGAAAAGCTCAACGGCCTTATGCTCTGATCCCCTTGGCATAGCCTTGACATTGTCATATGCCTGTCAAATTTATATTGTCATGGCTAGTTTAAGGAGAGAATTCACTCTTTCTTATGGCTGAATAATATTCATATATATGTGTATATACATTACATACATACATATGTATGCATTACATTTTCTTCATTCATTAGAAGTGGAGGAACTTCTAATTTGATTCTAGATCTCTGCTATTGTGAATTGAGCTACTTGTGGAATTTAGTATAGAGAGAGTATAAAAACTGTGAAACTGTGTGGCTATCATATCATTTGATATGTGGGTGTAAATATTGCCTCATTAAGTCATACTGTGTACATGGCAATATACCCTTCTTTCCCAATGTTATAATTATTGTCATGAATCCCTCACTTTGTGATGTAATATCTCTGCTTTCTAGAAAAAGTACCGTACATGTGTATGTATGTAATGTCAACATACAAAGCAAATGAGGCAAGATGTTAAAAAATTGCTAGATATTAAAAATTTAAAGATAACAAATTGTTTTCAAAAAAAGTGAGGTTCTGACTGTGCTAAAGCCATGGTTCAGTGACATCCACACAGCTTGGAGGCCTTGGAAAGGATCCAACCACTCAACAGAAATTGGGCTCCCTCCTTAACATTGAATACTTTATCAAAAGCTCACACTAAAACTTCAACAGCAGTACTCCTGTATATCCTCTACCAAGGAGCCAACCAAGAATTTGATGAATAAAAGAAGTTGGCCCAAGGCATTATCAGCTCTAGCATTTGACTTTTCCTGACTGCCAAGCTAATACGTGATTTCTGTGTCATGGATGTTGACAAAAGACACAAGAATCCTGCATCAGAGACACATACCTTTATTATTCACAATACAGAAGCAGCACAGTTTGCACTGCTCCCCTCAGCCCCAAGTCCCAGCATGGCTCTGATGCTGTCAGCAGGCAATGTGTCCCTCTCACATCTGAGGTACACTAGACTTAGGAATCTGCCGTATTACAGCAAGTGGTAAGCAGTACTGCTCTTGGTCTCTGGTAAAGATAATGCCTCAGCCCTCCAGGTGCTCACTGCAAACCTAATTTTGAGAAATGTCCCAGGTTAAGAACAGTCAGGGCTCTGCACCTGGGATCTATGTAGTCAGAAAGTGCAGGGACACTCAGAGTGTGCAGGTGGTTGCCCCTCCCAACAGCCCAAAGCTAAGAAGTGTAGAAGGTTCTTTGGCTTTAAATGCTGACAGTTTCCACTACAATCACGGCGCCGTCCAGGCATGTGGAAGAGCTCAACTGCCCTGTGCTCTGATCCCATTGGTGTAGCCTTGACATTTTCATATGCCTGTCAATTTATATTGCCATGGTTAGTTTAAGGAGAGCTATCCCCTTGACTCGGTATTTTAGCATCCTGCACATACCTGTATTATTTCTAGTGATCATAATAATATGCCCTATTGTATATATGAGATTCACAGAAACTATCCTAAGTGGCCTGCTCAGGGAGAGACAGGCGCTTTGCTTCCAGGAAAACATGTTTTGGCTCACTTTTCTCTGCGTAGCCTCTGCCTTTCCTCTTCACCACTGTACTAACCCCCAGCTCCCTCTTATAGGAAAACATGGTTCTTCACAGTTGTCAGTCTCGGCAGCTCAAACCTCCTCACTTGTCCAACACTGAATCTAATGATACGAAACCTAGAACTAATCAATACCCCTCAGTGTTCCTTTTTTTCCCAATCTTTTGTAGATATTCAATAAGGTACACAAGACCAGCAATTTAAAAAAGAAAGTCTGCTCAGAGAAAGAAAGAAAATAAATCATTCTGGGTGAAACTCAGTTAAAATTGGGCAACATTTATAACATTTAGAGGATTGTTCACTCTGGTTAAACAGAGTAGAAATGATCAAGCAAGTGATGGATTTCTTGGAGTGGAAAGTCATTACATGGTTCTAAAAACATTAAAAAAGCATTATGTGCCACAAACCACGAAAGGATATCTTTCTAGGTCTTTACTCCTTTGGAATAGAATCTTCTGATACCTTCTATCAGGGCTTTCTAAGGCATTTTAGCAAACGTGTGCAGAACTGCTCGGCTCCCCCTTTTTTTACACAATCCCAAGTTAGCACACAGGTAGTCATAACAGTCCGAGTAGCTCATGCGGAGCCCCAGATGGATCCTTCTCAGGCCAAGCCGCAATCTCGCAGAGCCATAGCTACGGTGCTGCATGTATGTAAGCACAGCACTACAAATAATGCAGAAGGCAGATGGCTCCAGGAAGGCCTCTTGCTGCTAGGAAAGGCCTGAATACTAATGAAAAGAATGCTTTGGCACTATTCTTTAATGGCTCTTCGAATGAGGAGCGATGCCAGGAATTCTCTAAAACCTCCTCCAACTCAACTTCCACTAACATTTTGGTGTATTAGACTCCCTAATTGGGGGAGAACATTTTCCTGCCTTCTACTTAAGCTGAGTCTTTAAAGCAGCAATATTATTTATTCTTTATTGAGACACCTTATTTAATCTTCATTACAAGGTTTATGCATTGATTTTTCTCACTCACTGGATATAAACGTTCTCTAAAGCACTGGAGAGGGAGTGCTGATATTAGCTGAATATCTATTGTGCACCAGGTAATGTGTGTTCGTTATTTCCAATCCTCACAACACAAGGAGCTATACTGTTGATGAGGCATCAGAGGCCCGGGTAGTTACCATACTTGCCCAAGGTCAAACAGCTGGGAAGGGGAAAGACTGGGACCCAAGCAGGTGTCGTCATTTCAAACTGTGCCTCACTACGCAGATACTGCTGACTCGTTCAGCCTAGCACTGCAGCCACAGAGTACTCTGTGCTCGCTTTCCACTCCGTATCATTGCCCATTGTGTATGAGTATTTTAATCTCTACTTCATTCCTGGTGGATTTTTCACTGCAGAATTTATTTTTTCTCCAGAGAAGACAAGTCTGGGAGTCAGACTCAGGCTCTGTCCTAGGAACAGGGCACCTACAATGTTCAGGTGTCACTTTGCACTTTGAGACGTAGAAGACTGGAGGGCCTGAGCCCATGAGGCATCAGTGTAGCTGTGGAGGGGACCCCACAGCCTCTGTCCCACCGGCTCAGCTCCTCTCACGGAGCCTTAGTTTGTAGAGGGATGACCAGGGATGACCGAGAATTAAAAAACCACAGGGACCAACACTGAAGCCTGGAGCTACAGGGCCGCATCCAAGGAGTTTCCCCGAATCAGTATTATTTCAATGACATTTGCTCCCACAAGCCAGCAGAATTCAGTTCATGCAGCTGAAGATATATGCCACGACTTCAGATGGGAGCAACTTTTAGTTCTTTATTTACTTAGGAAAAGGCTAAACTATCTTGCATGATAATGATGCCCCTTTCAGGGTCCACGCAAGTCAAAAGCTCAGGGAAAAAAGCCATGGAAGCTGGAACGCCAAGAACCGTATTTTAGCAGGGTCCTTGCCATGCTGAGTTTTGTCCCCAGATCCAGTGGGGAGAGAAGGGCTGTGTGCTGATGACACTGAACAGTCGCCTCTACTGCACTGCCCAGCACAGTGCTGGCAAGTCTATGAAAGGAAAGAACCCAACAGTCCTTGTACCAGAGTTTGCGTAAGTAACAGGGAAACAGAGGGTACCACTCACTCAAGAGTCAGGGAAACTTTCAGGGAAGAAGTGACTTCTGAGACTCTTCTTTGGGATTCTGTTATGCCCAGTTCAGTCGTCCCCAAAGACCACCAAGGAGCCTATACCGCTGTAAAAAAAACACGAGAGTTTTATTACAGGCCCGGGTCTGGACTCTCATCACTGACGCAGCGGATTTGAATTGAGAGCCGCGACTCCTCAGTTAATGGGGTTTTTATGGGGTTTTCAGAGACATTCTATACATTATAGTACCATTTAGCAAATCATCTCATTTCACAGGAAATTCAAAGAACATCTCTTAGAATTGATTAGTGCATCCAGTGGCGGGAATGGACCTAGTAAAGGTGGTTGGATGGCTTTGGGGTTGATGCGTTTTAAATTGATTGGCTAAAGTATAGGGTCCGAGCTCCTGGGGTGTACGTGTCAAACTGCAGGGTCTCCAGATGTTATCAATCACCTTAATTGCCCTGAAAAGACACCTGGAACTTTAGGTATTTCCCTGCTATCTTCTGATTGGCTGTTGCTAGGGGAGTTTATTGCAAGGGGAGTTTATTTATTTTTAGCAGCATCTGGCTTAGTGGTCAGACCCAAGTTACAAGATGGAGGCCTATTTTAGAATAGCTGCACCTTGATCCAGGCTCAGGTCTCTCAATTGAAAACAGCAAGTTAGAAGGATTAGAACCGTCCTGGATGGAAAAGAAAAAACACAAGAGGTGAAGAAAAGTGGGGAAATGAAATGTTCTCCTGAAAAAGCACATTCTGAGCTGAGAACGTCCCCCTGAATGGTGCTGACGTAAGCAACATGTGATGTGGACCACAAGAGCAAGATGTGCACAATTCTACCACACTGCCTTCCATCCTTTCTTTCGCCATGCATATTACATGCTCTGAACATTTTTAACTTAAACCAAAGGACTTTTTCCATCGGAAAAGATGTCAGATTTTATACTGAAAGTTAAAAGGAAAAAAAAGCAAGACTCACTTAATAGATGCATTTTCTGGAACAAATTTATTCCATAAAGCAAGGTACCTTGCCAAGTACAAATAATTGGTCCATTTATGTGTGATAAGACTCATTTCATGGACCAGTATAAAATAATCAAGCACACTTGAATTTCTGCAAACACCATCAGCGGTAGGAGAGTCTGGCCTCTTTTCCCTGTACTCCTTGAAGACAGGGAAAAGATCTTCAGTTTTACATCCAGAATCTAAGTCAATTCCTGGGACATATTTGTTGAATGAATGCATGAATGAATGATAGGAGTTAGGGGCAACTTCTTGCCTGGAGATGAGCAATGACAGCCCAGTCACAAGAAAATGAATTTGCCCTCCAGCAAACTCACCTTGTCATTCTAAAACAAAAGCCCTCTGGAAGCTGAAGCAAGGTGCTTGCAGTTACCAGACAGGTTTCCCACACTCTGAGCAGCTCAGCTGCTCCCCACTAAGCACCTGCCACGGCAACTGTTTCTAGAAGAGGGAAGATGCACGAGGCACATTCCTTGGTCCCAGGTCTTTTTCAAGAGAACTGGGGAAACAAGACCAAGGCAGGAAGACAATGAGGCAAAGCAGTTCACTGTATAGTTGCTGAGAAAAAAGTCAAAAACTTCAACATGTGCTGTGTGAGACCCAAATGGGCAAAGAGAGATGACTTCAGGGACCCTGCTCACCTGGGCCTCAACAGAGGCAACTACAATGAAAGCGTCTGAGACACAGCGAGAAGCCGGGGTCTGGAAGTGTAGGAAGTGCACGCGTGGCTGCTCTCTTCATTCAAGGTTGTACAGGACAAGTTCAGTAGCTGAGGACAGAAACCAGGTCTTTAGGGCATAGGTTCTTGTCATTATGGCTGATGTTAAGAAAACAGAATCAGCTGGCGCCACAGCTCACTAGGCTAATCCTCTGCCTTGCAGTGCCGGCACACCGGGTTCCAGTCCCCGTTGGGGTGCCAGATTCTGTCCCAGTTGCTCCTCTTCCAGTCCAGCTCTCTGCTGTGGCCCGGGAGTGCAGTGGAGGATGGCCCAAGTCCTTGAGCTCTGCACCCGCATGGGAGACCAGGATGAGGCATCTGGCTCCTGGCTTCAGATCAACACGGTGCGCCGGCTGCAATGCACTGGCCGTAGCGGCCACTTGTGGGGTGAACCAACGGAATAAGGAAGACCTTTCTCTCTGTCTCTCTCTCTCTCTCTCACTGTCTAACTCTGCCTGTCAAAAACAAAAAAAAAAAAAAGAAAACAGAATCCAAAATGAAATATTACTGTGATTTTTTTTCTAAAAATGAAAAAGGGAAATCACAGCTTTAAGCAATCGTCACCAGGAGATCCACCCTCAACAAACTTCTAAGTGCAGAACACACTGTTATTGGCTATAGGAACTGTGCCGCATGGCTGACCCCTAGGACTAATCTGTCCCACAGATCTGAAATGTTACACCCATTGAACAACTAACTCCCCCTGTCACCTTCCTCCCAACCCCTATTAACCACCACTCAACTCAGCTCTCAGCTTCTATAGAGTCATCTATTGTAGATCACACATTGAGGGAGACCACGCAATGTCCTCCAGATTTATCCACATTGTTGTAAATGACAGGAGGTCCTTCTTTTCAAATGCTGAATAACATGCTTCTGTAAGAATCCCTTTGGTTTGTCAAAATCCTTTGTAATGTAGGGCATAAATGTGTGATATTCCCTGCATAGTACAGACCACATTCAAGGTTTGGAAAATGGAACTGACAAAAAGAAGAGAATGGGAATATAGAAAGAGAAGGAGTTGGTTGGGAAAAAAATATAGGAAGAAATCAGAAGCACACTTTATTGTAAGAGTTAATGAAGCAGGGGAAAGTGAAGAAATCAATGGCTTTGGCTAATGGTGTAATTACAAGTGTGTTGCAGAAAATGAATTTAGGAAGTAGTTGTGATACATTATATTGTTATCAGCCATTAGCACTTTAGCTCAGTTGTGCAAATATTATGACTATGTCAGACACCGACACCGGTATGTGGAGAGCATGACTTTCTAAGAATGGGGGTTTAAGCATGCAAATTTTTACAAAGAGGTGAAAAATGATGGGAGGATAAAAGTTGAAATGATGGGTTTATTGTAACTGTGTGCAGAACTCTTGGCTACTGTTGGGCACACCATGGGAAGGGGGCAGGACACCTATGGGAAGAAGATACCCAAGGGATGAGGGTAGCGTAAACAAATCAACAGAATGGACTGTGAGATAAAAGGAACCAGCTCTATCCTTTGTCAGCTGATTGATCTTGGGCCATTTGTTTCCCTTCCTAAGCATCAAAGCATCAGTTTTTGTATCTGTAAAATAAATATGTAAAATCACAAGCTTCCAGATAATCTATCATCTCTGTATCTATCTATCTACCCACCTACCTACTTACTTACCTAACCACCTATCTATAATTTTCTATTATCAATCATCTTCTATTTCATTATCCATTATCTTTCATCTATCTATCTACCTATCTATCATCTATTTTGATAGAGATGCACTGGGATAATATCCACACCAGGAAGTTTGAGAGACATTCTCCAATGAATCTGTGTTTTTTCCTTAGTGATGTACATTTTTCTTTGGAGGATAAAAGTGGTAAAGATGTACACTGTGTGTGTGTGTGTGTGTGTGTGTTGGGGGTGGATGTGATTGTGTCTGATCACCCAAAGGTGATTATTTAGAGACAGAGATTTTGCTTTATTCTACTAAGAAAGCCAATTTCTTGAAATAAATTGTCCATATGGAATTCATGTCCTCGCTCTTCATCTCTCAAAGACATTTCTTTTTTCTGACTCTCTGGCTAATGTGAGAAAACACTTTATCCTTTGCAGCAAACAATGCCTGAGTCTGAAATGGGTCTCTGACATCAGCTATACTCTTCATCATATCCCCAAATAGATTTTTCACAGACATCAGAATAGAGTTAGAAAGAACGTCCAACCAGACAATGAAGCAAATGTCTTTTGAAGCAACCTTATGACATACAATCAGAATGGCCTCATTTCTCCTGTTGGACGCTCTGGTCCTAAAACACACACACATCAGAGTCCCAGCTTCCACCTGTACTCACTTACATGTGACTGACACCAAAGTGGCAACTCCCTTTAGGTTCTACAGAATCAGCTCTAGCAAACTCTCCCCCAAGGACCACATGGCAATATTTTCATCCCTGTTTATGAGTGGCACCCTTGGAACCAGCAATAGATCAGGGTTGGAGCCCATCAGATTCCACAGGATGAATGTCCTTTGTGAATTTTGCTAAATGCCGATGGCAAACACTGCATTCTCTTCTCCAAAAGGCTTTATTTAAGCAAGGTACAATGCATTTTAATTCAGATGTTTGAAAGATGATTTAGAAGTTTCTATGAAGGCATGCTTTGTCTTCCTTTAAAAGATTTAAGATCCAAAAAAAAGCAGATGGTGTTCCATAACAAAGAGGAGCCAGGCCTTAGAGAAGGAGGAGGTTTGGGGAATTGTGCTTACTTCCTGGCCCCTGAGAAAGAATGCAGATCTAGAATGCCAGCTCTACTGCAGAGAGGAGGATCCAAAAGCTTTGGTTCAGCCTGCTTTGGATTCTTTTTTGTTGGTTGGGTTGCTCTGTTTGCATCTTCAGTGTCTTTTTTTTATTTTTTGCTGAGAAGGTAAATTGCTTTGTGAAAGTATTAGAAGTGGCCTTTTGACAGTCAGATGGGGCTGGAGTAAAATTTCCATTTTAGTCAAACTGGCTCCACACACTGTGCAATTTTCTTATCCCCCAGTTTAAAGTCAAGGCTCCTATAGTGATATCACACTCAATCAAAGCCGACAGGTTATTTCTTTTTTTTTTTTTTTTTTTTTTTTTTTTTTTTTTTTTTTTTTTTTTTGACAGGCAGAGTGGACAGTGAGAGAGAGAGACAGAGAGAAAGGTCTTCCTTTGCCGTTGGTTCACCCTCCAATGGCCGCCGCTGCAGCCGGCGCACCGCGCTGATCCTGGCAGGAGCCAGGAGCCAGGTGCTTTTTCCTGGTCTCCCATGGGGTGCAGGGCCCAAGCACCTGGGCCATCCTCCACTGCACTCCCTGGCCATAGCAGAGAGCTGGCCTGGGAGAGGGGCAACCGGGACAGAATCCGGCGCCCCAACCGGGACTAGAACCCGGTGTGCCGGCGCCGCAAGGTGGAGGATTAGCCTATTGAGCCACGGCGCCGGCCCGACAGGTTATTTCTATTAAAGTTTGGGGTTGAATGGAGACTAACTAGAATGGTGCTTCTATTGCTAATATTTCATTCCAGTGGCACAATGCAATACCTTGGACAGAGTTAAGAAGATAAAATTCTGAGGGCTGCTAAAATTGAAAAACAGCTTGTTAGGGTAATTTGGCACATTTAAATAAAAATCACCATTTATTTTAATGACTTCTGAATTACAGAGCTCCTTCATTCCGCTATTGCTCCTACTGGCCTGCACCTTCTAGGGGATCTCAATTATGGCTCTCTCTTGGGAGTCCTGGCTCTCCTAACACCAGGCACAGAGGACAGCAGGGATAGAGGCTGCCAGCTTGACAATTCCGTTACTGTGCACAGCAAAAATCCAGTTCATTGAATAATCTCTGGAGGAGAAGGGAAAAATATACAGTTCTGTTTTCTGCAGACTTCAATTACCCTTTCTAACCTGTTCTGTTTGGTCCAAGTGTAATAAACCTAATTCCCTGAAATCATGCTGGCTTCTGGCAGAGCCAAGGCTGTCGTTTGGTGGGTGTTATGAATTCAAGAGAAGATAAAGTAATAACTAATTAGGACACATATCTATATATGTAATACTGCTATTCCTTTTGGAAGAGAGACAAATAAAATTTAACAGTGTTAAGTCTGAGATAGGCGTTTAGCTCAGCAGCTAAGATGCAATTTGACAACCAATGGCCAAGACCAGAGTACCTGGGTTCAGTGCCAGGCTCCAGCTCCTGATTCCAGCTTCCTGTTAAAGCACTCCCTGGAAGGCAGTGGTGATGGCTCAAGTATGGGTTCCTGCCACATACAGGGGGCACCTGGATTGAGTTTCTGGAATAGAGCTTCAACCCAGCCCAGCACCAGCTGTTAGGTGCATTTGAGGAGTGAACTGTTAGGAGGGAGGTCTTTCTGTCACTCTGCCTCCAAAATAAATAAATGTATGTTAAGTCCTCTAAAAATGAAATTTCATTTTTCAGAATAACAAAAGATGCTTTAGAAGACAGTGAAACTGAGGCTGGCACTGTGGCGAAACAGGTTAACGCCCTGGCCTGAAGCGCCAGCATCCCATATGGGTGCCAGTTCTAGTCCTGGCTACTTCTCTTCCTATCCAGCTCTCTGCTATGGCCTGGGAAAGCAGTAGAAGATGGCCCAAGTCCTTGGGCCCCTGCACCTGCGTGGGAGACCTGGAAGAAGCTCCTGGCTCCTGGCTTTGGATCAGCACAGCTCCAGCCATTGCGACCATCTGGGGAGTGAAGCATTGGATGGAAGACTCCTCTCTCTCTCCTCTCTCTGTGTAACTCTAACTTTCAGATAAATAAATAAATCTTAAAAAAAAAAAACAGTTAAACAAACAAACCAAAAAAAGGCAAATCAAGGAGCCCTCCAAAGTGTATTTGTCAATATGCGCCATCATTCTTCTACACATTCATTCATAATTAGCATATAATTTCTGGCATAGAACGTCTGCAAGTTAAGCACTGTGGGTGATGTTAATATTGAGAGATAAAACTAGTAAATTTGTCCTTTCCCAGAGCACACAGCCTTCACAGTTTGGCTTTTTTTTAAAGGCCAGGGGGTGATGATTCAGAGCCAGAAAGAGTGTTCTGCATCAGTAGAGAGCACACTGTGAGTTAGGGGCCCAGGGCCTTACCCTGTCCCTGTGCCCATGTAGCTGTACCATAGGAGGCAGTGTTTATAACATTCCCCAGCCACTTTCTCTGCTAACAAAACAGAAGTGGGGGTTATACAGAATGACCCACCATAAGGACTGCCACACATCACGTTTATAAGTTCTTAGAGGCAATACAAGCTAAGAATGATTAAATAAAAGTTTAAGAGAGATTTCATGAAAACCTTGTGTCTGTCCAGGAAAAGCAATAGCCTTGACCTTCAGTCTTAAGTGGGGAAGGAGCCAGCCTGAGCCCTGAGCCTGGTCCTGCAAATTCCCAAAATATTCTGTCTCCACCACCTGCTGGGCCCTGCAGTTGCCCCCAGAACTGTAGGAAAACCTCCCTTGATTTCCCAGCAATCCTCAGGCACAGGTTCCCCAAATCCCAGAATTGCCATCGGAGGGACAAGGTCTTTCATTCCATAGGAAAAACGAGGTCAAGGTCGCTTAGGCTTGAGAGACTGAAAATGGGTGTTCCCCAGTGAGAGGGACACAGGTGCTCTGCTCTGTGCTCTGCAACACTGTTCAGTCAAGCAGTCGGTAAAGGAGCAATGAGTACCTGCCATGGGCCAGGGTGGTGTTGGTGTTGGCGTGCCACTGAAGGCAGTGCAGATGCAATCTAGAGAGAACTGAGAAACAAGTTATCAGGCAAGAGAATGCAGAGCGCCAATCTGAACTAAGTACTGTGGTACCACGAGGAAATTAAAAGATTTACTTAAGAAATGTTAATATGCTCAATTTTGTAATACTAGGAAAAATATTTAGGACTTATTGAGTACTTTCTTTATATCATGCCCAACATTAAGCAAGCATCTTATGTTCTGGCACTGTGGCTTAGCAGGTAAAGCTGCCACCTGCAATGCCAGCATCCCATATGGGCGCTGGTTCAAGTCCTGGCTGCTCCACTTCCGATCCAGCTCTCTACTATGACCTGGGAAATCAGTGGAAGATGGCCCAAGTCCTTGGGCCCCTGCACCCACATGGGAGACCCGGAAGAAGCTCCTGGCTCCTGGCTTTTGATCTGCCCAGCTCCAGCTGTTGTGACCATTTGGGGAGCAGACCAGTGGAAGGAAGTCCTCTCTCTCTGTATACCTCTGCCTCTGCCTCTAGCTCTGCCTCTCTGTAACTCGGCCTTTCAAATAAATAAATCTTTGAAAAAAAAAGAAAAAAGAAATACTCTATTTACCTTTGTCTTTAAAAAAAATCAACTCTTCAAGATTGCTTTATAAATATTAAACCAATACAAGCAGGTAAGGAGACTGACTTAACTATATTAAGTAATTTCTCCAAGTTAGGAAGTGGTAGACACTGAATTCAAATCCAGGCTGTATTCTTATTTTTTTTAACTTTTATTTATTTATTTTTCACAGGCAGAGTTAGACAGTGAGAGAGACAGACAGAGAGAAAGGTCTTCCTTCTGTTGGTTTACCCCCTAAATGGCTGCTATGGCGTGCGCACTGCACCAATCCGAAGCCAGGAGCCAGGTGCCCTGTCCTGGTCTCCCATGCTGGTGCAGGGTCCAAGCACCTGGGCCATCCTCCAGTGCACTCCCGGGCCACAGCAGAGAGCTGGACTGGAAGAGGAGCAACCTGGACAGAACCAGCGCCCCAACCAGAACCCGGAGTGCCAGCGCCACAGGCGGAGGATTAGCCTAGTGAGCTGTGGCACCGGCCTAAACTTTTATTTAATAAATATAAATTTCCAAAGTACAGCTTATGGATTACATTGGCTTTTTCCCCCCATAACTTCCCTCCCACCTGCAACCCTCCCATCTCCTGCTCCCTCTCCCATTCCATTCACATCAAGATTCATTTTCAATTATCTTTATAGACAGAAGATCAATTTAGTATATATTAAGTAAAGATTTCAACAGTTTGCACCCACACAGAAACACAAAGTGTAAAGTACTCTTTGAGTACTAGTTATAGCATTAATTCACATTGGACAACACATTAAGGACAGAGATCCT
Organism: Oryctolagus cuniculus; assembly: GCF_051225735.1. Classification (NCBI taxonomy): domain Eukaryota; kingdom Metazoa; phylum Chordata; class Mammalia; order Lagomorpha; family Leporidae; genus Oryctolagus; species Oryctolagus cuniculus. Next base: position 122,941,177 of record NC_142869.1, on the reverse strand, counting down.
ACAGTAGTAGGTGCACAGTGACTCCTGTTGTTGATTTAACAATTGACACTCTTGTTTATGGCTTCAGTAATCTCCCTAGGCTCTAGTCATGAGCTGCCAAGGCTATGGAAGCCTTTTGAGTTCGCTGACTCCGATCTTATTTAGACAAGGTCATAGTCAAAGTGGAAGTTCGCTTCTCCCTTCAGAGAAAGGTACCTCCTACTTTGATGGCCTGTTTTTTCCGCTGGGATCTCCCTCACAGAGACCTTTCATTTAGTTTTTTTTTTTTTTTTTTTTTTGCGAGAGTGTCTTGGCTTTCTATGCCTGAAATACTCTCATGGGCTCTTGAGCCAGATCCGAATGCCTTAAGGGCTGATTCTGAGGCCAGAATGCTGTTTAGAACATCTGCCATTCTATGAGTCTGCTGTGTATCCTGCTTCCCATGTTGGATGGTTCTCTTTTTTAATGGTATCAGTTAGTAATCAGGCTGTATTCTTATAATTACTGCTTTTCCTCTTCTGTCTGTCCTGTATTGAAATGACCAAGTTTTACTTTTCCTTCTCCCTCTCTGTTAATACGGTGAATGACACATTTTATTCTTATTCTGAAATTTTTACCTTTAATATTCATTGAAATTATCCTTGTCCTTCAGTATTCATGGGACATTAGTTCTAGGACTCACAGAAATCCCAAAATTTGGGAATGCTGGGATCCTTTATAGAAACTTAGCGTTTGCTTATAACCTAAGTGAGTCCTACTGGATATTTAGAACATCTCTAGGCCATTTATAATACTTCATGCAATGCAACTACTCTGTCAGTTGTTAGCATGCTGTGTTGTTTAGGGACTAATGAAAGGAACAGAAACATTTGTCCATGATCACAAGCTTGACTGTAGGAGTAGTTTTCATCTCTACCTGGTTGAATCTTCAAGTGCGGATCGTAAAGATATGGAGGGCTGGCTGTATGAAGGCATCATTTATATCAAATATAATGCATATATTATAAGAATTTAGTTCAACATATTTGGAGACATTCATGTAACCAGCATCATAATCCAGATATAAAACATCTTCATTGTACCTAAAAATTCCCTTTGTGTTCCTTCCAGCCCATTTCACTTCTTCTAGCTTCAAGTAGCCTTGGAACTCTATTCTCCCATTGCCATTTACACTTGGCCTTTTTTAGGGATTCACAAAAATGAACTCACTCCTTTCTATCAGGCTTCTTTCACCCAGCACGTGTCTGTGAGATTAACCTGCCCTGTGCGTTTCAGGTAGCTCATTCCTTATTACTGCTAGGTAGTCTTCTACTACACAGATGTGGGGAGCAACTCGGACTAGACTAAGTTACTGGAATTAAGACTTATTCTATGCATCTGCTCTCCCACAATATGGCGCTGGGAGAGGAGGCAACAGCTTCTACCCAGCTGCCTCTCACCAACTTGACAAGCTGCAGGAGCTGCTCCTGATTGGAGGAGAGCAGCGTACTCGGCGTGTGGGTAGCAGAGTTGGGATTGGTGGAAGAGGACTATAAAGGAGGAGAGAGACAACATGCACCAGGAACATCTAGGGGGAACATCTATCTGAAGGAACACCTGTGCAGCCCCCGAGAGAGCCGGCTGGCGGTGTGCCACTCCCCTGCGGAAGTGGGGAAAGTGGCCAGGGGGAACCGCCCTTCCACGGAGGTGGAAGGGTCGGTAGCCAACCCGGGAAGAACCAGCAGCAAACCCGGGGAGGGCCGAGCAGACGAAAGAACAGCGCAGGGTCCTGTGTCGTTCCTCCGTGAAGAGGGGGAGCGACACACAGATACATCATAATCAGTGAAATATTCATTGGCTAATGGGTAATCACACTGTTTCGTTATTGTCTACTAAAAATCAAGTTGTTAAAAACTTTAAAGTACAAGTTTTTGCCTGGGCACACATGTCATCTGCCTTGTGAGGCTATAATCAGTAAGTAAGGTAACTGTATATTTAGCATTACAGAATCTGCAGAATTGTTAGGGTCCCCAAGTGGTTGTACAATTTTATCAGCCACTGGGGATGCATGATTGTTCCAGTCACTGTAGCGTTGCCAGTGTTTGCTATTGGCTATCATTTTGTGTTAGCCATTGAGACAGTGGTGTTCTGTTGTGGTTTTCATTTGCATTTCTAGATGACTAAGCCTATTGATAAAATTTTCTTGTGGATATTTGAAATTCACATATCCATTCAAGATTTTTTGATGATTTTTGAATAGAGTAGATATCTCCTGGTTATTGAATTGTAAAAAAGAGCTTTATATACGATGGATAAAAATCTTTGGCCATCTTTTGCATTGAGAATAGTCTATAATTCTATGCTTTTCTTTATTGTTTCCTCAGTTGCATCTTAGGAAGACAGATGTGGGGCCAGCATTGTGGTGCAGCAGGTTAGAACACTACCTTCAATACCAGTATCCCTTATAACTGCCAGTGTGATACCTGGCTGCTCCTTGCCTGATCCAGCTCCCTGCTAATGTGCCTGAGAAGGCGGCAGATCATGGCCCAGATGCTTGGGTCTCTGTCGGCCACTTGGAGCATCCAGGCTCCTGGCTTTGGCCTGGCTCAGCTCTCACCATTGCAACCATACTGAGAATAAACTAGCAAATGGAACAGCTCTTTCTTTGTCTCTTATCTCTCCCTCTTTCTCTGTATTAGACTTTCAAAGAAATATTTTTTCAAAAATGACATTTTATTATTTATTTACTGATTTTATTTTCCAATAATTATAGGTATGCAAGAATAAAAAGATTTTTAGTACATTTGGCCCAGATTTCTCCAATAGTAATGTTTTGCAAAACTAAATTGTCAGAAGCAAGATACTGATCCTAACACAATCCATATAGCTTATTCATATTTCCTGAGTTTTTATTTATATTCCTTTGTGTATGTCGTAATTTCTATATAATTTTTTCACCTGTGTAGATTAATTTGTCCACCACCACAGTAACAACCCTGTCCCCTGGGGACTGGCATTGTGATGTAGCAGGTAAAAGATAAGTTTATTTTGGTGCGAAATAATTTTGAAGCCTTCAAAAAGTTCATGAAATATGCATATCATGAAAATAATATGCCTGGGTTTAGTTCCATTCATGTTACAAGCTTTTTTTAAAAAGATTTATTTATTTGAAGGCAGAGTGAGTGATAGAGAAAGAAAGCAACAAATCTTTCATCTATTGATTCACTCCCCAAATGGCTCCATTGGCCAGGGCTGGGCCAGGCAGAAACCAGGAACTCAGTCAGGTCTCCCACATGGGTGCAGGGGTCCAAATACTTGGAGCATCTCCAGCTGCTTTCACAGGTGCTTTAGCAGGGACCTGGACTGGAAGCAGAGCATCCAGGACTTGAACAGGTGCTTATATGTGATGCCAGCATTGCAGATGGTGACTTAACCTCCTGTGCCACAACACCAGTCCTACACACAAATTTTTAAAGTCTTCTTACAGTTAGTAGTGTTGAGGGTGTGTGTATTTGTGATTATATCTGTTTGTAACAAAAAAAATCATATATATATGTACATATATATATACTATTTTAGTTTCATTTTAAAGTGTACAACTCAATAGCATTAACTACACTTGCAATATCAGACAACCAATACCACTTGCAGTTTCTAAAACTTGTGTGTCACCCCAAATAGAAATCCTTTCTCCATTAAGGAATAACTTCTCACTGACTCCCTTCTTATAGCACCTGGAAACGTCTAACCCACTTTCTGCTTCCATAAATTTACCTCATGTTAGGGGAATTGCACAATATGTATACTTGGGTCTGCCTTCTTCACATAACATAATGTTTTCAAAGGCATTTATCAGAACTTCATTATTTTTTGTGGTGTAATAATAGTCCAGAATATGGACAGATCACATTTTGTTAATTCATTCATCTCTTTTTGCTTATCCTTTTCCAGTGTATTTATTTGAGACACACACACAGAGAAAGAGAGAGAGAGAGAGAGAGAGAGAGAGAGAGAGAGAGAAACTGAAATTCTCTAGTTCATTCTATCTCTCAGGACGTGCATTAGCAGGAAGCTGAAATCAGGAATGGGAGCCAGTACTCCAATATGGGATGCAACTATCCTAACAGCCAGGCTGAATGCATGCCCCTGTCTAGGACTCTTTCATTTCATTTCAATCTGAAGGATCCAGTTTAGTATTTTTAGAATAACATTTCTAGTGAAAATGAATTCTCTTAATTCTTTTTCCTAAAACTAACCTGTTTCTGCTTCATTTTGAAGGACATTTTTGCCAGATATAATATCCAAAACTAGGAACCAACCAAGATGTCCATCATCAGATGAATAAAGAAAATGTGGTGTGTGTACACAATAGAATATTACCCAGCTATAAAATAAACTGAAACACTACCTCTCACAGCAAAATCAATACAACTGGAGGACATGATGTTGAGTGAAATAAGCTACACCCAGGAAGACAAATACTGCATATACTCCCTGATACATGGGAGATAAAATAATAAAAAAAAGAAAGAAAAAAGAAAGAAATATCTGTATGTATAAATACTGCTGTAAATATAGTTTTGTAAAACTGTGTTTTACACCTTTGTGAAACAAATGGTTAAGAATGTCATCCTACTATAGTTTTAATGATGTGTGATTACTTTTAAAGTTTACTGTGTAAATGGGTGAAATGGTGATTTTTCCATTCAATTATTGTTTATAGCTACTGTCTATATTCCTACTCAACAAGGGTCTTTTTGCTTTTTAATTGTTAAATTTCTTATTTGGTGAAGTATTAAGCCTCTTTCTCATAATGTAATTTTAAAATGTTTTCTCAAAAAAAAAAACAAAAAAAAATGGAAAGAAAAGGAGAATGAAAGAAAGAGAGTGGAAGGGGGAAAAGGCAGGAAGCAAAAAGGGAATATCATTATGTTCTTAGAGTTATATGTACAAATCACATTGAATCAGTTAAAAAATTAAAAATTTAAGTTTAGGGGCCAGCGCCATGGCTCACTAGGTTAATCCGCCTGCAACTCTAGAGCCCATATGGGAGCCGGGTTCTAGTCCTAGTTGCTCCTCTTCCAGTCCAGCTCTCTGCTGTGGCCCAGGAGGACAGTGGAGGATGGCCCAGGTGCTTGGGCCACTGCACCCTCATGGGAGACCAGAAAGAGGCACCTGGCTCCTTGCTTCAGATTGGTGCAGTGACAGCCACTTGGGGAGTGAACCAATGGAAAGAAGGCCTTTTTCTCTACCTCTCTCTCACACTGTCTACAACTCTACCTGTCAAATAAAATAAATAAATAATTTAAGTTAAAAAAATCAAATAATAAGTAAAATTAAAATGCAAAAAAATTTAAAAATCTTGGTTCACTATTTTCTTCTGTCAGTAAGGAAATACAAGGGTAATTATCTGTCCTGACACTTTCTGCCTTCTAGTTGGAGTGATTTGTTTGATTTGTGTTTAATGTAAGTAAACTGAGAAAAAAAAAATTTTTAAAGAAAGTATTCACATGTGCACCACTTACAATGTCTTCACTTCTGTTTGTAGAATTAGATTTCCATCCAGTATAATTTTCCTTCCATCTGACTGCTTCCTTTAAATTTTTATATAGTACAATTTTCCTGGAGACTCATATTCTTATTTTTGATAGAAAAAATGAAAGTTTGAAATTTTTTCTCACATCTTAGGGAAAATTATTTCATTGCTTTCATTTTTTCTAAAATATTTTTACTGAATAGAAAATTCCAATTGCATTTTTCCACTAATTAAAGGGTATTTTCCATTGTCTTCTGGCTTCAGCAATTTCCAAAAGTTCCGTGTTTGTGTTTAATTATATTCCTTGGTAACTATAGGTATTCTTTCTTTAGATGTATGCAAGATCCTTCTCTTAAGATGAGATTTCTCTAATTGGTTTATGACCTACCTTGCTGTGCTGCTTGTGCCCCAAAATTCTTTTTTCTGTCTGTTCAATTCTGCTGTTAAGGCTCTTACTTGTATTTTTAATATCATTTATTATGTTCTTTAGCCCCAAGATTTCTGATTGGTTCTATTTATAATCTCCATTTAGGCTGAATTTCTCAGTTACATAAGAAATTGTCTTCCAAATGCCATTGAATTTCCAGTATGTATTCTTTTACATTTCATTATTTTTTATTTCATAAAGCTTCATTAAAATTATTTTATGTCAGGAAATTCATTGATTTTCTCTTTTTAAAAAATATTTATTTGAAAGGCAGAAATACAGAGAGAGAAGGAGAGAGAGAGAGAGAGGGAGAGAGATAGAGATAGTCTTCCATCCATTGGTTCACTCTGCAAATGGCCACAACAGCCTGGGCTTGGCCAGACTGAAGCCAGAAGCCAGGAGTTTCTTTCAGGTCACCCATGTGGGTACAGGGAACCAAGTACTTAGACCATCTTCTGCTGCTTTCCCAGGCTCAATAGCAGGTAACTGGATCAGAAGTGGAGCAGCCAGGACTCATACGAGCGCCCATATGAGATGCCAACACTGCAAGCGGGGGTTAATCATCTAACCACAGCACCAACCCCAATTCATTGATTTTCATTTCTTGTGGTCTGTTATTGTTCGGTTGGAGGTGATGTGCTATCTTGCTTTCTGAAGATTCTTATGCACCTACATTATTTTTTGTGCATCTGGTGATTCAGTTTCTTCTACTAATTTTAAGGAGTGGCTTTCATAGTTACAAGTTTTTGGCTGGTGATGTGTCCTGGGATGACGGTTGGTTATGTGGCATTGGCTTTGGTCCTAGGTGAGTGTTTTAGAATAGTGTACATGTACCTTCTTTAGCTGTAATCAATTTAGGTGAGATCTGGGGGTTCTTCAGTGGCCTAGGAAGCAGGTGTTTGGGGATTGTACCACCAGTGGGGATGCAGATCCCTTAGGTGCAGTAGGGTCACTGGCAGCTCTGTGTGTAGTGCAGCTGCATGTGGATGTGGGGCTCTCCTCAGTTTCTTCAGCTCATGTGAGTACAGGGTCAACCTCATGGGCCCAGGTGAATGTGGGACAGTGTGCTTGGTAGTGGAGAGGGATGACTGTGTTTGAAGCCTGCACAGCTAACTTCATGGGGTCGCCAAGGGATGACTGCTCTGTGAGGTCAGCCCAGCTGCTTCCTAAGACAAAGGGTAGGGTAGGCATGGCCAGGTGCCTGCTTCTTAGGGGCTTCAATGGATAGTAATTTTGAGAACAAATTGTTCAACTGCTTCTTGGGGCCACTCAGTTGCTCCCTGGGGGCATTGGTGGCCAAGCTATTCAGGAAATGCTGCTTGACTATTTCCCAGGGTTATTGTATTATGTTATTGTGTATGGGACCATTTGTCTGCTGTTCTTGACCAGTATGGGTTAAGACACTTGGGTGTGGCTGTCTTGGGACCATGGATGCATGGGTTGGATTGCCTACATGTTTCCAGAGCAGAAGGAGAGGAAGAGTCACCCAAATGTTTTCTGAGGGCCTGTGTCAGCTGAACTTCTCATGGCATGCCACTCAGGTTATCCTGGGGCTTTGGGAGAGTGGGTAAGGCCTCCTGGCTGGTTCATGAAGCTGGATCTGTGGAATTGCTGGAAGAGCTACTTCACAGGACCCCAGGTAAGCAGGGTTTCTAGATGTTTCCATGTATCAAAAGCCTGAGAAGAGGAAGGCATAGAATGGGCTGGGTTCTTTTTCTCTTGAACAATGGAGTAACCCAGCAGCTCCTTAAATTGGACATAGGATCTGTGAGAGACCCAGGATTCTCCAACAGTAAATGTCTCAGGTGTCTGTGTTATGGGCAGTGACTGCGGGGGGCCCTCGTGTTTGTCCCCTTTTTATTGAGCACAGTCCCTCTTCATTCAGGGCTGATGCTGTGTGCTTAATTCCTTTTTTATAAACCTGTGCTTGCTTTCCTGCCCAGCGCCCTAGAGGGTAGAGTTTCTCCAGTCTGTGTTGCCTGATTTGGTGGAGGGAGGCTAGAGGAAGTCCCTTTGGCACCTGGCTAACCCAGTTCCAGTTAGGTCATTCAATCAATGCTGGCTTCGTGGCAGCAAGCATGGGATTCTGCCTGGCGCTGGGTTTCACTATGTGGGTCTTATACTAAGGCCTGAAATAAACTTCCTTTTCTTCTCCCAACTGGGAGATATCTCACCCTGCGCTGTGCTGCTTAGGGTTGGGGGAGGAATGACTTGAGCAGTTTCCTTCCTTCCTTCTTCAATGCATTTTCCTTATTATTATACTAAATTCAGACACTATGGTCTCTCACATGGCTTCCCCAGTTCTTGCAAAGGTAAATTGGTGCACACATTGCTATTCAAATTGGTGTCTGTGGAGAGACGGTTGGTGAAGAATCTTAGTCACTAACTTGATCTACCTAAATTACTGGTTTTAATGGGTGTTTAGAAGTGGACAGATAGTGAGTACATTTTCTAAGTTAACTTTTATAAGAAGAATATTCATGTGATGATGGGGGACATAGCAATTTAAAGGAAAATATGCCCTGTCCTGTTATAAATCATTCAAAGTATTAGATACCTCTGTCCTTATATTGAAGAATTTTTAAATTCTGGAGCTCATTCCCAGTTTTTATGGGTTTGTTGCCTCAAGAGATTAACCAAGCTGGAAGGAACCAGACGAATAAATTTAAATAAGCTAAAACCACATTCAAACTCTACAGAACTCAAATGATATCAACATGCATAATACATATAGGGGGAATGAAAATTCTTTGGGTAGGGATGAAATATCATCCAGGATCAAATCTAAGATATGAGATGAAAATATAATACCCAGCAACTACCAAAAGTCAATGGCCCTTTGCATATTTGTCTGACTTTGATTTTTTGATGATTGATACACATTTATAACTTATTAGCACTGGAAGTTATCTAAGGATTCAGACTACATAGTTTATTTTCAGGATGAAAATCAATGTCAGATGAAAATAAGATCATATTTTAAGTGCAAAAGCTAGAACTTGGTCAGGCTCCATCCATCCTCCTGACTAGTCCAGAGTTCTTCTACTGGAGTAGGCCTGTGCCTACATCTGGGTACCTGCTTTGAGAATGGCTTCTCATTCTTCCTGGGGGCACAATTCTGCTAAATCCCTGGTCATGCTTGAAGTTGGATAACTTCACCTATCCTTCTAGGCCTGCCTATAAAACCCAATAAAGCATGTCATTCTTTCTCTGCCCCCATCTGCTGGCATCTACGAAAACCCCAAGATGACCTCAGAAGCCACTTGCTGATTAGAAGAGCTTCCACTAACCTGGACTCTTTGTAACTGTGAGGACTTTTCTCCCTCCTATTGCCACCTATTTTTTTCTTGTAGGGAAATGCAAAACAACTTATTGAGTTACTGAGATTTAGGGATTCACCTTACATGAAACATGTCCTGCCTAAGTTAGCAAAGGCTTACAAATTGGCATACAATAAAAACTTGGGAGTATATTTTAATAGATTAAGAAGAGGTGACACTGAGAATATAGGCAGAGAAGGGTAGACTCAAGAGGGACACCCTTCCCCACTTCCCCTTTGTGCCTTGGCTGAGTGTATCTCAATCAATGAGAGGGATGGGTGTAAGCAAGTGTAGTTTCTTTACAACCTGAGTTGCAAGCTTTGTTTAATACACAAATATGCTGAAATTGGAAGACAGAGCGAAGCCAAAAACTGTGCAGGGGCTTGGAGGAAAAAGTGCTAGGGACAAAAGCCAAGACAAGGAAAAGTATGAATGTGGTTGAAAGTGTAAAATAAACAATTTTCTTGAATAAAAGAAGGTATATTGGAGTCCTATACTTTCTTTATGAGCTATCTGAGGCACAGTGCAGGTTTTTTTTTTCCTTTGCCCCAGTTTAGACAGGATTCAGAACATGCCTTGGTGTTCATTGTCATAGCATCATCTCCCTTTCTCTGAGAGTAACCTCTGAGATCAAGTATCCGTCATCCTTACCCTTCCAAAAGCCAGTCATCCATTCCCATTAGCCACAGTCCCATTCACTCAACATCATCCAAGGAAGCCGCTTACAACAAACCACTGAACTGGCTGATGTGGTCTGGGCCACCACATTCATTTTTTCTTGTCTTGGAATTTGCTCACCTAATTTCCGTGCCTCCTCTCACACAGCCATCTATCTGAGTTCATTGACTGGTCTGGATTTATACAAGTTATTTGAAAGACAAAGGTCAGATACACACAAGACTGCTAGAACCACATTTATTAACCACAATCTCTCTACCCCCCAGGTCCCCACTGCCTCACTGATTTTCAACATCATCAGTGTCATCCGGAGCAAAAGCATGGTAAATTAAAGGTGGCAGAACATGAAACGGGAGCCAAGAATAAAACCACAGATTAGTGATAGATGATGCCAAGTTCAACCTTATTAGCCTTTGAAAAACCACAGAGCTTTGCCAAGCCAGTATCTAAGCCTTGTTAAATACAAAGCACCTAGAAAGTCCAATCACTGCTAGTTTTAATCAGAGGATGATAAAGAGGTAACTAGATGCAGCTTGGAGATGAAGATGGTGCCCTTCCTCAAGGGGATCTGCTGCTGGCTGAGAGTTCCTGCCTAAGAAGATTTCAAAATTCCTTCTTCATTTTCTGCCTTCAGCCCTACTAATTTTAAATGGCCAGCCTTCAGACTCTGATATTTTTCTTTTAAGGTGCACATGTATGCATTCATAAGGAAAGGCATCCTCCAGACAGAAAATTTCAAAAGGGGCTACCATGCAAAGAAGGGAATTTCATTTTCTCCTCTAGCTTAGTCAGACTCCAACTTTGATGCTACCTTTAGGTGACAGGATCTTCCCTGGGATCAAGTACAGTACAGATGGAACGAGAACAAGTGGCAGAATGCAGACACCACCAAACATGTTGGCACTGAGCATTTACAATCGGGGTGCCTGAGCTCAATTTAGTTACCTTTCTCTCCAGTAAAATTGTGGGACGTGACAAGCTGTTCAAGGCACCAGGGTGAGGCTGTTGAAAAGTCCTGAGAAGTGGTTCAATAACACAAAGTCCTGAAGGCTAGAGAGAACCAAGAGGATTAACTGAAGATGTCAAAAGGCAGCTTAATTAAAGCCGATCAAAAAAGTGATTCTTGACAAGACCAGGACATACCTTGCAGCACACTTTCCAGCTCATAGAACAATATTGTGAATCAAATCCACAGGGTGAGGAGAGGCTGGAAACACAATCTTTATATAGAAGTCAAGAATAATCAGATCTCATACCTGTGTCTATTTCATCTTCTGTCCAATACGTACTTCTAATATCACTTTAGAACTACTGGAGAAAAAGAAGAGAGCATTTTTCTCTCAGTGTGTTGGGTATTGAGAGGAACAATGGCAAATGAGGGAGGAAAGACCACTGGGCTGTCAGGAACAGGAAAAAACCAAACTTAAAGCACACACAGAGGAAAAGCTGCATCCTCTGACATTAGAAATGGAACCAGAGGAGCTAGGAGGTGAGAATGAGTGAATTCAAAGAACTTACTTGAATAAGGAGACTCATGCAGTGTTCAGAGGACTGAATTAATGTGGAATCCATGGACTGGCAGCATTCACACCACTGGAAAATTTGGTGAGGGTGCAGAAACTTGGACCCACACTACCTAACAAATCAAACTCTACACCTTTTTAAGAGATTTACTTATTTATTTGAAAGAGTTACACTGAGAGAGGAGAAGTAGGGAAAGAGAGAGAGATCTTCCATCTTCTGGTTCACTCCCTAATTGGCTGCAATGGCTGGAGCTGCGCTGATCTGAAGCCAGGAGCCAGGAACTTCCTCTGGGTCTTCCACGTTGGTACAGGGGCCCAGGGACTTGGGCCATCTTCTACTGCTTTCCCAGGCCATAGCAGAGAGCTGGATCAGAAGTGGAGCAGCCGGGACTAGAACCAGCACTCATATGGGATGCCGGCGTGTTAACCCACTGCGCCACAGCGCCAGCCCCATCAAACTCTACATTTTAACTTGACTCAAAAGCCAGTTAATATTTGGGAAGGACTACACTCAAGATCTGCATGAGAAGAAGCAGAGCCAGTCAGACCACAAAGCAAACACCATCAACACTCGAGAGAGAGGAAATGATGATATTTGACCCTGGGCCAATAAAAACTCTTTCTTTTTATAAAGATTGATTTATTTATTTCAAAGGTGGGGTTACAGACAAAGGGGAGACAGAGAAATCTTCCATCCAATGGCTCACTCCCCAAATAACTACAATAGCCAGGGCTTGGCCATGCTGAATCTGGGAGCTTCTTCCAGGTCTCCCACGTGGGTTGAAGGAACCAAGGTCTTGTCCCATCTTCCACTGCTTTCCTAGGTGCATTAGCAGGAAGCTGGTTCAGAAGTGGTAAGTCAGGATTCCAACCAGAACCCTTATGGGATGCTGACACTGTAGGCTGTGGTGTAACCTACTGTGCCACAGCACCAGCCCCCCAAAATACTTTTCTACAAAGAAACTGACCTCTGTGCTAGCCAGGGTTTGGGGACTGAGAAAGCAACAGAACAATGCCCTGATGATTGTTGCCCTCCATGGTAGAGAAGTAGTTCTTGTCTATCAAAAAGGACTGTCCAGCTCAGGACAAAATAGACTGGAGACAGTAGTCCTTCACAGAGTCCTGCTTGGTCAGACCTCATCCCAAACATTCTTAAGGGAAAATTCCTGTTGAATAACCCACAGCTTGCTCTCAGGGGGAAGTAGACTACACAGCTGCTAAGACCTGGGCCAGCTGTTCTGACCAATTCACCAGCTCTTCATCTGCAAGTATAAAAAGACAAGCCAGGGTAGGTGTTTGCCCTAGAAATTAATATGCCATTTGGGATGCCTGCCTCTCAGAGTAGAGTGCTGAGTTTTAGTCCTGCCTCCATTCCCAGTCATGGTTTCCTGCTAATATACACTCTGGGGAGGCAACAGGTGATAGTTCAAGTAAATGGGTCCCTCCCCAACCATGTAGGATACTGGGATGCAGCTTCTAGCTCCTGGCTTTGGCCTGGCTGAGCCCTCACTGTTGTGGGTATTTGGGAAGTGAACCAGCAGATGGAAGCTCTCTATCTATCTATCTATCTATCTACCTATCTCTATCTCTCTCTCTCTTTCTCTTTCTCTCGCTCTCTCTCTCTATCTCTATCATCTCCCTCATCTCTCTTGCTTTATCTCTTTCACTCAAATAAGATACAGGAAAACTTTCTTAAAAGATAAGCAAATATCACGATATGTGAAGAAAATTAACATCAGAAGGAGAATTTATACTGAAAACAGTTAGTGTGGCATGGACTCCAATGAATGAAACCATGAATAGTAGGAAATATCCAGAATGGCCACAATGTGGCTAAACAGCAGTCTCACTGATTTATATAGGACTGAAAAGCCAAAGCTAGGGCTTGCCAACCTTTGGCCTGAATCAGAATCTCCCAGACTACCTGTGAGAACACAAATTTCTGGACCTGCTCAGAATCCTGATTCCGTAGGTCTGGGGTAGAGTTGGGGAATTTATGTTCCTAATAAGGTCTCACATGATGCCAACTTTGAAAATCACCAGCCAAGCAGAGAGCTCAACCTGGGGACAAACCAGGAATGATTCAGGAAACAGATAAACTAACAAAATTAATCAATGTCAGAGAGCATAGAAAGCTCATTTTAACTTTAAAATAGGTGATCCTATTGTGTGCATGGGTTTCAATTGTATTTTGCACCAGAATAAACTTACAGCATCTTTTGATTCCATTTTACAGAAGCTTTTTGAAATAGTCACATACTTCAGCATATACTTGAAATTTGCTAAGGAGGGTATCAAGTTTTCATGAAAAAAATTAAGTATCTGAGATGATGAATCATTTATATATTATATAATTATATACCTTGAATATACATTTTAACTGTCAAATATGTATAAAATGCATAACAAAACTTTAAAAATCTTTATAATAATAAGTAAGATTAGAAATTTCAAAAGGTTACAGAGAAAGAAATGATAGCAAAGCAGAAAAAAGCAAAATTCCTAGTAACAGAGGAATTCTCCTTATCTACATCATATATGAGAAGACAGTGAGGCATACAATATCAAAATTCAGAGAGAAATTAAATTTAACCATTAAATTCTTTTGCAGACGAAGTAGCCTCCAAGTATGAGCATAAAATAAAAACATTTCCAGATAGATAGGACCTCAAAAGATTTAGCAAACACACATTCTAGTAGATGATTAGATTAGTTAAGGGTGTATTGCAAGTAAAACTAACAAAAATAGAATCAAGTTCTTTGTGAAATATTTGAACAAGAAGTATGCACACCTTTTAAAAAAGATTTACTTATTGAACAATTTGTTTTGAAAGACAGGATAACACAGAGAGAGGGGGATTTTTCCATCTGCTGGTTTAATCCCTCAGATGCCCATAACGGCTGGGGCTGGGCCAGGCTAAAGCCAGGAAGGAGCCTGGAATTATATCCACATCTCCTATGTGGTTGCAAGAGTCCATATACTTGATGTATCATCTGCCACCTTCCCGGGTGCTTTAGCAGGGAGCTGGATCAGAAGTGGAGCAGCCAGGACTTGAACTGATATGGGATGCCAGCATCGCAAGTGGTGGCTTAACACACTCAACCACAATGCTGGCTGCACAATGCTGCCTTTCAACAAAGACACAGGGATAGACTGGCCAGCAGGTGGTGTGCCCAATCTGAAGATCATTAGACATAAACTGGAATTAGAACAGAGTGTGGAGGTTAGCCAATGGCCGAGAGTAGGAACTGAGTGGGGGACACAAGAGGGTGACCGTGTCATTTGCCTTCTTTTTCCACTCTTTCCTTTCCATGTCTTTCCTTCATCATACTCACCTTTTTGTTTCCTTCTCTATTCTCCCATCTTTATTTTTCAAATGGGATGCCTTTGGCTGTAGAGTACAGAAAGCCCAACTGAGAACCTAGGTCAGCAAAGAAATGCTTCCTGTCACATGGCAAGAGGAAGGGCGGGAAAAGGAGGCTCATCACAGGGCTCCACAGCATCACTGAGTGCTCAGGGGCCCTTCCAGACACTCAGCTGCCTCTCCAGGGAGCTTGTCCTCATGCCAGCTCCCACAGTCACAGAACTGCCTCCCCAGAATGCACACCCTTGGATTTCACAGTGTCCAACAGAAGAAAAGAAGCTCTAAATTCTTCCCTTATCTTACTTACTTACTTATTCTCTCTCTAAAATAAATAATAAATAATCAGGCTTCTCCCACCATTTAGCCAGACAGAAATAAGAAAGGAGGGACAGAGAGATATGGGAGCCTCTTGGGGCTTTCTGAAAGATCATCCTCTCTCAAAGCTGTGTAGAACGGAGGGGTAGGAAAGAGGAGGGGAGAAGAAGGAAGGATCAGCACTCTGCAGCTGTCAGCACACAGGTGCTTTTGCCACAGAGGTAGAATGTGGCCAAGAACAAGTCATGGGACTTTAGTCACCTAGATGATCTCTGCTATTTGTGTGTGCATATGCGTGTGTGTGTGTGTGCATGTGTGTGTGAGGGGTGTGGGGGGAGCTGGATAACAGAGATGCTTAGAAAGAAAGATGCAGAATCTAATGAGCATCGAGAGAAGGAATACTTCTTGCCCCGCAGGTAACATATCTTCCTCCTTAGTGAAGAGTTCTGCCTCCAGAGTTACCTGTCTGTATCCCCAAGCAAGATCGCACTTTCCTTTGTGACCCAATTTACGTTCTTCCTGCTTTATGTCCAATCCTTCCAACTCCATTCAAAGTTCATGCTGCTCTTTTCTAACTCCCTTACAAAATTAACTCTGCGATGTTTCTACTGTTCCACCTTTGTGTATATAGGTGAGAACTCATTTTTCCAACAAAACCATATGTGAGTCCTACCCAAGATCACAAGGGAGCTATTTTTGTACTGACTTCCTTCTTTTCAGCCCAACTTCCTTGAGTGCCACATCTAACCCTGACATGCAAGAAAGGCATGGCATAAAGCTGACAGAAATCAAAGACAAAGTTAGGGAACAGCTCTGCTTCAGTCCTGGATTCCTTCACTTAACTCTGTTACCTTCTGTGACTTAATTCTTGTGATCACAAATAGTATTAAACTCTGTGTATGCTATATTATTCCTATACATGCCCATGATAAAGTTTGGTGTATAAGCTAGGCACAAAAAGAGATTAAAAACCATAACTACTGTTAAAATAGTTATAATAATAATAATAATACTGGCAATGATTAAAAGGTTCATCATAAAAGTTATTGAAAACTTATGAATTGTTTCTTTCTGGTTTTCCCATTTAACACAGTCAGTCACACACCTCAGTAACAAGGTTTGGTCAACAATGGACCACAGAGAAGACAGTGATCCCACAGATTATATTGCCTGGTGACACCACAGCCCATCTCACTGTGAATGTTTGCTATGATGTTCACACAATGATGATGCAGGCTAAAAGTGAATTCATCAGAAGGTATTGTCACACTTAAGCAGTACATAGCTAGTGCTTCTGGACCAGTTGATCACAGAATGTGCAGGGTGAATATTATATCCTGTTGGTTGTTTTCAAAGTTGGATATGTTTGCAAAAAGCCTGATACTAAGCCTTCCAAGAGCAGGACTTCATAAATAGACTTAGTAAATGTTTCTCATCCTTTCTTATACACTGGCTTCATCTCATGCCATAGATTTGTCACTTCTCATTCTCTCTTCTTCCTCCTAGACACCCCATAACAGCCTACCATTTCTAAAATAAAGTGACCTTGTCTTTCATTTTTTTAAACATGTATTTATTTATTTGAAAGAGTTACACAGAGAGAGGAGAGGCAGAGAGAGGAGAAAGAGAGGTCTTCCATCCTCTGATTCACTCCCCAGTTGGCCTCAACAGCTGGAGCTGAGCCAATCCGAAGTGAGGAGCCAGGAGCTTGTTCCGGGTCTCCCATGTGGGTACAGGGGCCCAAGGACTTGGGCCATCTTCCACCGCTTTCCCAGGCCAGAGCAGAGAGCTGGATAGGAAGTGGAGCAGCCAGGATTCGAACCAGCACCCATATGGGATGCCGGCACTGCAAATGGCAGCTTTACCTGCTACACCACAGTGCCTCCCCAACTTTGTCTTTCATACATGTCTGTATGAATAACATATTGACTATTTCAAACCTGGATTTTTCTATTTAGTCTGGAAGTGGATCCCACACTTCCCAGCTGGGTTTAGTCCAATCCTCACCATTGAGGCCCTCTGACTTCCAGGCCTCTATGGGAAATGTGCTCATTAATATCAACCCACATTGCAAATGGGACATTAAGTCCCTAAGCACCAGCACGTTACCCTAACATCACAATAAAATTTTCTTCCAACTCTAGCTAACTCAGGGAAATCGAAGCATAGACACCAAGGTAGAAATCTGGAAGCTGAGGACTGGATTTGCATTCTAGATGGGCAGCTCCCTCTCAAACACATGCACACTGTAACTTCTCTCCCTGGTGTTTTTCTCCTGTCCTCGAGTGGAGAACAGCATGCTTTGGGATGCAGCAGGTAGCCTCCTATTTTTGTCCTGGCTGATATTTATCATTATGCTCGGGCTTCTGTTGGTAGGTTCTTAATTTAGGTCTTACACCACACCTGAAGGATCAGTCCATGTGTTTCACAGAAGTGTGAAGTCTACAGAACAGAACAGAACACAATGTTGGCAAGGTGTTCCTTGACCAGGAATAAAGAAAGTCTGACATGTCTACCCTGTATAATATGTCTAACCTTCCCACATTTCTCAGTCCTTCAACTTCTCTGGGGGTATTTCTCTAGTTGAAATATTCAGAACACTAGGACCCAGAATTTAGCTCAAGCATAAATCTCTGAAGATCTAAAAATGATCCCAATGCTTCCATACAATGTATCTCAGGATTTTGTTTACAGAAGCATGCCTCAGACCTCAACTCATGAAGTTTATTTTCACCTTCTTAGATACTGTCCAATAGACCTGAGTCTCTGATACCCTAACCCATGCCCAACTAGATACGGGAAATTAGGAGATAAAACAACTTCTTAGGAGATGGCCCTCCAACAGCAAAGGACGGGTGGCAGGAAAGTAAGAAGACAGAGCTCTATGAAAATTAGATACAAGGATACAAAGTAGGGAGCAGACAATTTTCCTGGGGGTTAACATGCCAGTTAAGACACTATTGGAGTACCAATGTCCAAGTCCAGTTCTGCTTCTGATTCCAGCTTCCTACTAGCAAACATCTTGAAACACAGGAAGAAACCACTCAAGTAATTGAGTCCCTGCCACCAAATATCTTGGGTAAGTGGGAGACTTGGGTTGGTTTCCAGCTCCTGGCTTCAGCCTGGCCCAGCCATGGCTGTTGTGGGCATCTAGCAAGTGAACCAGTATACAGCAGCTCTTCCTTGCTCTTGTCTATCTGTGTCTCTTCTGCTCAGAAAGATAGATGATTGATGGATAGATAGAAACACTAAATTCACAGCAATAACAGTGCCTATGTTCAGAAGCTTCTCCACCCACAGTGCCAAGCCCTTCAAGTCTCACCATGTTCTCTTTGATGGTTACACTTATCTCCTACTGGTCACTTTGCCTGCATCTCCCTTCATCTGGTTGATTCCCTGCAGTGTGCTTAATTATGTTCCTGTAAAATAAATCATTAACTACACAAGCTTTAATGATCCCTTGTACCACTTTTGTTTTCAGGACACTGTTTTAAAATGTACCTGGAAACCAGCGCCGTGGCTCAATAGGCTAATCCTCCGCCTTGTGGCGCCGGCACACAGGGTTCCAGTCCCGGTCGGGGCACCAGTTTCTGTCCTGGTTGCCCTTCTTCCAGGCCAGCTCTCTGCTGTGGCCAGGGAGTGCAGTGGAGGACGGCCCAAGTGCTTGGGCCCTGAACCCCATGGGAGACCAGGAGAAGCACCTGGCTCCTGCCATCGGATCAGCGCGATGCGCCAGCCGCAGCACACCGGCCGCGGCGGCCATTGGAGGGTGAACCAACGGCAAAGGAAGACCTTTCTCTCTGTCTCTCTCTCTCACTGTCCACTCTGCCTGTAAAAAAAAAAATGTACCTGGAGGGGAGGGTACCTCACTGAGCAGTGGTGCATGTGAGCTAAGCTGCTATCTACAATCCTGGGCTCCCATATCGGAGCACTGGTTTGACTCTCCACTGCTCCATTTTCTGATCCGGCTCTTTGCTAATGCACTTGGGAAAGCAGCAGACAATGGCCCAAGTACTTGGATTCCTGTCATCCATGTAGGAGACCTGGATAGAGTCTGGGCCCCTGGCTTCTACCTGGACCAGCCTTAGGCTTTGCAGACATTTGGGGAGTAAACCAATGGATGGAGGATCTCTCTCTGTCTCTCTCCTCTTCACACAAATAAATAAATCTTTTGTCAAAATGTACCTGAGGATTTGTTTTCTTTCAGAAGTGGAGGCCAGCAGATCAGAAAAAGGAAAGCATATTTCATTAGTAAGATTGTCCCTCACAGTCCCCAGGAGAAGGGCACACCACACCACAGAGTGCCACAGGGAGATGCACCATGGTAGACGTGGAGGCTGAAGAATTAATGGAAAAACAAGGGCTGGAGCACCTAGTGTGGTTTTCATAGGAAAGAATGAGTGAGGTAGCATCTGCTGGTTTAGAATTGGTTGGTTTGAGTGATTGAGGCAGGCTCTGGTCTAAAGTGTTATCCAGTTGTCCAGTATATGGCCCTGGGATTTGAGCCAAGGGTAAAGTGTCTTGGAGGCTGGACTTCTCATAACTGTGTGGGGTATGGATTCAGGGTTGCTGATTTGCAGGTCATGCTCATAGGTGAGCTGTTCACTGCCTTTAGGAATTAGCTAGTCTCAGGGTCAGGGAGGGAAGTGGTCTTTCCTGGGTCAGCAAGGCCTCAAGGGATCACACCATCGTGAAGTACAGAAAATAAAAAACATGGTGACACGGACACAATTCACGCTTTGTTAAGATCTGAGGTCGCTCATGCTCAATCTCTGCACCCATCTCCTGGCTAGCCTCATCTCCAGCAGCCTTTCATAGTGTACCCCTCTCCTCCACCTGCCACACACCACCCCAGACCTATACCTCCTGTGCATTTTCCCATAGTGTTCCAGGCAATTAGAACTCCTTCTTTACAGTCTTACCTTGCAGACTCATCTGGAGCCTCCAAAATCCTGCTTACATGGCCTAGGACTGTTGGACACATGCACATGTTCTTTGCTGTTGTCTCCCATTCAATCTGGTTCGTGTGCGTAGCTGGCACCTCATTTATCTCTTAACGTGCATCTTGTGCCACCAAAACAGGAGCCCTTTGGGTACAGACTGAAGTAGGTAGGCCCATAAATTGCATCTCTTCTGCTAACGTGTGTCTCTGCCACCAAAATAGGAGCTCTATAGGTAGAGACTGTCGTGCCTGTCCTTGACCCCTCATTGACTAGCATGTATATCAGACATCACAGGTATACCCCAGATATTCTGAGAATGCATGCAGGCTGGAGCTGTCTTGAGTAGAAGCAAGTAACCCCAGGGAATTACATTATGAATGTTAAGGCATAGTTGCTTGGCTTTGCGGAGGACTTTAAAGTCTCGAACTCTGATAAAAATAACATTTACTGGAAAAGCCCAAAGTCATCCTGACTCTCCAGAGTTCGACTAGTGTGGTTTTGGAAAGCAGATTTCTTGGAATGAAGCCCCAGTTCCCCCCCTGTCTCAAGTGTGATTAAAATGCACAAGCCTGGCTTAAGCAGAAGAAGAGAAGGATGTTAGTTTCACTATATACTATATCTACAGGAACCAGCTCAGCTTCATTCACATTGGAGGCGAGAGAAGTTTAGCTTTCTGGTTGATAAGAACTCTGGGGTTCCTCCTGCAGGGGAGAGAGGGGAAAACTGAGATGGCAGCAAATCTATCCCATCACCCCTGAAATCAGATCATGTAGAAGGAGAGTCAATGATTGTTTATAAAGTATCCAGACATTAGTTTTATATCCTTTGGCTGCTCCCATGAGTGTAGGTGACCGATGATTTTGTCGGCAAGACAAAATTCCTGCCACTCCTGTGCTTGCTCCACTGGGGGTTCTTCTACACCCAGTTTATGTGAGGTTCTCCCCATGGCAGTTCATAAACCAAAGGAGCAAATGCTGTCTCTACCGCACCAGAGTGCTCATTTCTGTAAATGTGTCAAGCAACTTAAATATACACACAATGTGATTCCCGCAGGGGTCTAAGTATGTACGGAGAGAGAATCAGAGTGAGAGGTAAGGATGCTCATCTCTTTAGATGCAAAACCTAGTCAAGATAATTTAAAGGGGCCAGCGCTGTGGCATAACAGGTAAAGCCACCACCTACAGTGCCAGCATCCCATATGGGCACCGGTTCAAGTCCCATCTGCTCCACTTCCAATCCAGTTCTCTGCTGTGGCCTGGGAAAGCAGAAGATGGCCCAAGCCCTCGGGCCCCTGCACCCACGTGGGAGACCCGGAGGAAGCTCCCAGCTCCTGGCTTCGGATTGGCGCAGCTCCGGCCATTGCAGCCAATTGCGGAGTAAACCAGTGGATAGAAGACCTCTCTCTCTCTCTCTCTCTCTCTCTGCCTCTGCCTCTACTTCTCTCTCTGTGTAACTCTGACTTTCAAATAAATAAGTAACTCTTAAAAAAAGATAATTTAAAACATTTTCAAATGAACTTTTTCTTCTCTATTAGCATGAAAACAAAGTGACTTAAGGTGTTTGAAAGAAAATATAAATCGGTGTGGTTGTGCAGTGGGTTAATCTGCCACAACACAAGTGATGCCAATATCTCATATCAGAACAATTATATGAATCTTGGCTGCTCCAGTTCTGATCCAGCTTCCTGCTAATGCACCTCTGAGGAGTGCCCCTGCCATCCATGTGGGACACCTGGATGAACTTCCAGGCTACTGGCTTCAGCCTGGCCCAGCCCCAGGCTTTGCAGCCATTTGGGTTGTGAACCAGAGATTGGAAGATCGCTCTCTCCCTCTCTCTCTCCCTCCTCTGTGTGTGTGTGTGTGCGTGTGTGTGTCTTTCACTCTTCCTTTCAGATAAATGAATAATTAATCAATGTTTAAAAAAGAAATAGTGTAAAAGACAACATTCAAAGTGGAGCAGTCCACAGTATTTGCCTTTCTGGAGATTCCCATCTATCATGTGAGAGACGTGTGGGAATGGAGAATGTTCTGTTGGTTAGAAGGGCCTTGGCTGCCATGATTTTCTAGTTTCACATGAACTTAGAACAGAGCAGGTCACATACGATGTAAGATGTGTGTAACCCACTGTTGACTCTGTGGTCTGTAGTGTTTAGCTATCCAGCCAGATTCCTTAGTAGACCAGACCTTTCGTCACTGAAGTGTTCAGAGCAACACCTTGGTGTTTAAAAGAAAAATACTTGTTAAAATGGCTTGAGTTTCAGTTCATAGGATCTACTTTATCCACACTGCCCTGGCGTTACCAATCCTGCATGGACTTGTCCTCTAGAAATAGGTTAAACTGAAACAACTTGCTAGGAAGAGCTCTCGAAGGGGGTTGTTTTCCAAAGAAAAGTATTGGCAAGGGGAACAACATTATAAACCTATCTAAGTGTGTTAGAAAGCTGTGAATATGTCAGTCACCGAGGTTTGTGGGTGGAAATGTAGTGCCCAAGTCTTTTTGCTTCAAAAAGATTATAACAAATGCAGATGAGCCAAAAAAAAGAAAGAAAAGATAAAAGACTCGACTTGACCTTGTGGAGCTCATTCTGGGAATTAGAGCATTTGACATTTGACCTCCAGCTTCCTCCACTGTCAGAGTCCTGTCTTGTCTGACTGCACACTGAAGTTAAGAGCAAAGGGTCAATAGCTTTTATTGTTGTTTTTCCCCGAAGCATTTCTAAGCAAAAGTGATTTGTGAGAACAAACAGGGATAATTAAGTACTGGAATAGGTTTAATTTATTGGGTATGGGATTATTTCTGGCATTGTGTGGCTCACAGTCCAGAGTCAGAAATACGTGCTCATTGCTTTGCCTGGGGTTTATATAAGAGAGGGAGAGATGGGAGACGGCCTGGGACAGAGGGGTGCACCTGGAAACTGGCCTGAGGTTCCCTTTCCCCTTCAGTCCCGTCTGACTTTGTCTCAAGCCTTTCAAGAAGATCTACAGCCCTCATTTCCTGTCTCTCTGCCCAAATCAAAAACACTGCTTCACTTTCACCGGAAAAGAATTTTAAAGCTACAGAAAAAAAATCCCTAAGCCATTTATCCAGATTCACCTATATTTAACATTCTACCCCATTTGTTCATCACTTGTGTCTGTGTATGGATCTATCTATATCTTTATCTATCTATCTGTAGATAGATGATATCTATCTGATAGATAAATCATAGACAATTTGAGAGTGAATTATATACATCACCCCCTTTCTCCTAAATCTTTAATGTACATTTCCTAATATTTGAGCTATGCTCTGTGCAACCACAGTTCAATAAGAGAGCTATGCAACCCCAGTACAATAAGAGAGCTATGCACTATTAAGCTTCAGCAAATTTAACATTGGTGTAGTACTTTTGCCTATGTTTTGATCTAATTTTGTCAGCTGACCCAGTAGTGTCCTTTATAGCATTCTCTTCTAGTTCAGGATCCAGTCTGGGGTCAGGGACTTGGTTCAGTTGTTCTATCTCTTTGCCTTCCTTTAATCTATAACAATTCCATAGATCTTTGGCTGTAACAGCCATATTGGAATACTATCCCCCGTTCTGTTTTAAGTGCAGAGACTCCTATACTGTATTTGTCTGCTATTCTTTCATGATCATATTAAGATTATGTGTTCTTAAAAGACCAGGTGCTGATGACATGTTTCTCTCAGGACATTGCACATATGTGTCCATCTGGCTTTCATAGGTGATGTTCATTTTCATCACACAATCAAGGAGTTCTCCCCTTTCTCTACCATGTCATTACTATCGTTCCCCATGCAACAGCTAAAAATCAGTCTACAAGGTGACATTTTAGAGCCATGCCATATTTTAATATTTTGACCTGCATCACAATCATCCCCTGGTGATGGTTTTGCCTGGTGTGTTCCTTATCAGGCTGGTTGTACAATGGTGTTTTTCTTCTCCTGCACTACCTCCATGTTTCGCAGGTGACCCTCAGCATTCCACTATAATTTCTCCCCATCAGATATTATCTATCTTGATAATAAGTCTAACACATTGATATTTTAAATGGTTTATGATTCATGACTGTACTTATTTGATGCTCAGATTGCCTCATATTCAGAACCCCTTCAAGTTGGTTCCTATTTACTTGTAATATGCCTTTATCATTTGTTTTTGTAACCTAATTGACTCCCTGGTGTACAAGTTGCTCCAAGTTCTTCTTGTATCTACCCTGCCCAGCCATGGAGTCAGCCTTTCTCTATTGGGTCCTGATTCATTTGAGAGTGAATGGTTTAAGAAACCAAGCTTTGACCTTGTGATTATAAAATAAACTGAAGGTATGTCATTGTAAAAATTAAAAGAAGCAATAAGAAAGGAAAGAGGAGGAAGGTAGAGAGGGTGAGAGAGTGGGTAGGGAGGAGGGTACGGTGGGAAGTATCACTGCACTCTTAAATCTGTATATATGAAACACATGAAATCTGTTCACCTATATAAGTAAAAAATTAAAATAAACCAGGATTTAAGTATTAGGTATGCTTCTTGAACCAAGGATATCTTTGCTTCTTGGCAAGGACAGAAAGAACAAATAGCCTACTATTTTTACACATATTCATGCAGATACATACAATGTGCACACACATGCATGCATATGTTTATTTTTATTTATTTGTGTGTATTTCATAAATAAATCATTAGGAACATAGTAATTCCTTCCACCACCTCTGTCTTCCCATCCACTCCCTCCTCCACTCCTCTCCTGTTTGGTCCAAGAAAAAAAAAAGGAAACAGAAAGAAAAGAAAGAAAAAGAATGGATGGAGTTAAAAAACTAAGATGGCCAGAGCCGCAGCTCAATAGGCTAATCCTCCACCTGCAGCGCCGGCACACCTGGTTCTAGTCCCAGTCAGGGCGCCAGATTCTGTCCTGGTTGCTCCTCTTCTAGTTCCAGCTCTCTGCTGTGGCCCAGGAGTGCAGTGGAGGATGGCCCAAGTCCTTGGGCCCTGCACCCGCATGGGAGACCAGGAGAAGCACCTGGCTCCTGGCTTCGGATCAGCATGGTGCACCAGCCACAGCAGCCATTGGGGGGTGAACCAACAGAAAAGGAAAGAAGACCTTTCTCTCTGTCTCTCTCTCTCTGTCCACTCTGCCTGACAAAAAAAAAAAAAAAAACAAACCCTAAGATATCTATACAAGGGCTGTTCTCGAAGGTGTTTTTGCTTCCCTGCCCCCTTCTTCTTTTCGCTTCCTCCCCACTCCCCCTTCTTTCCTTTGTGAAACTTGATTGTCTTATGAGACATAGTATTATCCTCCATTTAATACACTAAAAGGAAGTGATTATTGAGAACAAGTTTTACTATTAAGTCTCATGATACAACTCTTTGTGGACAGAGGTCCTGCAAGGGAAGTTAGTACACAGTCACTCTTGTTTATTTAACAAATAACACTCATATATGACATCAGTGATCACCCAAGGCTCTTGACATGAGCTGCCTCAGCTATGGAAGCCTTAGCTTGACAAGGCCATAAGCAAAGTGGAAGTTCTCTCCTCCCTTCAGAGAAAGGTACCTCCTTCTTTGGTGGCTGCTTCTTTCCACTGAGATTCTACCTACAAGGGTCCTTTATGTAGGACTTTTTCCCAGAATGTCTTGGCTTTCCATGCCTGAAATGCTCCCCCTAGGCTTTCCAGCCAGACTTATTCTGAAGTCAAAGTGCTACTTAGAGTGATTGTCAGTTTATGAGTCTGCTGTTTGGACTGCTTCCCATATTGGAGCCTTCACTCCTTTTTAACTCAGTCTTATTAATATGGTCACTTTAACTCTTGATGCTATCTATATGGCCATTTTACCATTTGTTTCTATCCATTTGATCTTTGTAACACATAGCTGCTATTTTTATCAGCCAGCTTAAAGGATTTTTGGGGTCTTATGGACAGTTTTAGGTTGTACCCTTAAATGTATGTCCATATTAATGTATGTATCTATACTACTTTGCGGTGGCATACTTCATACATTTCGCAATTGCAACTTTATGATCTTGGTGATGCTTCCCACTCTGCCCAGCCTCCCATCCTCTCTCCCACCCTCACTCCCATCAACCTTCCTCTTCCCTTTCTTAATCTCACTCTTATTCTTTACAAAGATCTATTTTCACTTAGCTTTATACATATATGGTTAACTCCACATTAAATGTAGCATTCAATGAATTGTATGAAACAGAAAAAGATAAAGAAAATATTATAAAGGAAAAGAAAGTAAAAGATAAAGATATAGAATAAGAAGCTGTTCTTCAATAGTCGGGAGAATGGATGTTCATAATTATTGCTTCTCAAAGTGTCAATTTTATTTCTACATGTTGTCTTTTAGGTGCTCTATTAGTTATCACTTTTCAGGGAGAACATAGAGAATTTGTCCCTTTGAGACTGGCTTCTTTCACTAAGTATGATTCATCCATTTGGTTGCGAATAACCAGACTTCATTTTTTTCTTTTACTGATGTGTAGTATTCCATGGTGTATATATCCCATTATTTCTTTATCCAGTCCTATTCAGTCTTCAGATGACAGGCATTTGGGTCAATTCCATGTCTTTGCTATTGTGAATTGAGCTGCAATAAACATGGAGGTACAGATAACTCTTTCATATGCTGATTTCATTTCTCTTGGGTGTGTGCATGGAGCCCCTGCCTACTGGACTCACTTCTCAATGGTGGTGGGTGGGCAGAAGCTTTTGCTAGGTG
This sequence comes from Oryctolagus cuniculus, assembly GCF_051225735.1. NCBI lineage: Eukaryota > Metazoa > Chordata > Mammalia > Lagomorpha > Leporidae > Oryctolagus > Oryctolagus cuniculus. The sequence goes on along the minus strand of NC_142869.1, from coordinate 122,914,397 downwards.
TGGCTTTCCCTTGCCATACTGCTTGCATGTTGGGGGAAGGCATTCTTCTGAGTTGTTGTGTTTCTTGCTGTTCAGTTGGAGGGTGAAGCTACCCTTGGTATTGCTGGATGTGCACACAGGAGGAAGAAGCAGCCACTGCCTGATTGGTCCAAAATTAGAAGAAAAAAAAAAAAACACCCAGAGGAGCAGAACGGCTTTTTCTGGCACAACCTCCCTATCTCTTCATTTATTCTTTCCCTGCATATAACTTCAGAAGCAGTTCACCAAGCATTCCCTCCCACTGCTATCTGCAGCTCTGTCAATCTGCAAATTCTCCTTCCCCCTCTCACCTGGCTCACTGGGGCCATTCTCCTCTTAGGGTCTCCTCCACCATTTTTTTTTATTTTTCTTTTCTTAATTGCTCTTTCGATGAAGACTTGGACGGTCTCTGCTGCTCTCGCTGGATTTTCCACTACAAAATTCCTCATGGCTTTATCTCAGGTGTGTAGTTTCAACCCTTTTTAAACATTAATTTTGCACCCTGTAATTTGACTGTCCTATTGCTATTCCTCCCATCATCCTGGAAACTCCCCATACATTTGTTTGTGCATGTGTACCCAAGCCTGCATATGCACATTTTAGAAATCCTGATTCCACACCAATGCCTTCAGCTCCAATCCATCTGTATTTCACACTCTCACATCCCTTCTTCATGGAGAACACTGGCTTCCAGCAGCCTCAACATGGCTTATTCATTCTAGCCTATCTTGTACTTAAAATAGCTCCAGAATTGTTTTTCTATAAAACTAAAATCAGAAAACCTCAAAAGCTCAGAATATATGTGTGCTGCCACCCCCACACACGCACTCCTTCCTGCCCCAGATCAGGGATGCATTGTCAAATCCTGTGCTCCTTCATTATGTCATTGTTCTTCTCCCCTCTACTCCCCCCTTCACCCCGCACTGTGTTTAGCGTATCCATTGAAATACAATCACGTGCCTTTGTTGCAGTTTTCTTGCAGTTTTATGTTGAGCTTTCTTTCACTCTTATTGATATTTTGACTATTGATAGGCTTTTAAAAATCCAAACATTACAAAAGTTATATGCAGAAAAGTGTTGCTCTGAGTGACCTCTCACAGTTGTCCTCTTGTGGGCAATAAGCTTGGTTTTTTATAAAATGTCTTCTCCTTATGTCTCTTGAAATTAGAAACTTCAGTCCAAGCCTTCCTTCATCCTGAGATGGAGAGTGGAAGCAGAGCTCCTGCATTCTTCAGACACCTGGCAGCCCGCACCCTCACGGCATCCCAAGGGGATGCCTGAGAGAACTAGGTCTTCACAGCAAAGCACTGTTTATCCTGGAACAAAGAGGTAGAGTGAATCTGGCACATTTTCAGTATTTGGAGCCTGGAGCTCAGCAGACAGGAATGACTCTGTAGGGATGGGATGACACCTAGCTCTCTGGTCACAAGGACTCATTGATGATCCAGCAGGGCAAGTAGGATGGCAAGAGCAACTAGACCACCCGGGTTGTGGCACTGACACTGCCCATCATCACAATGGATGGATGGCCACCAACCACACTCCCTCCTTAGGAGGTGACAATGACCACAGGTGACCTCTTGAACCGAGTAACCTTCCCTGGGTGCTTTCACGAAGACCAAGAACACTCTGCACAGTAGGCTGGCTGGGGAGGCCTCAGTGGTGAAGGCAGTGAGCTCATCTGGTACCAAGGTCAGTGAGTGTTAGGCCAACTCTGCAGATGAGGCACCAGGCACCTTGCTGAGCTTCACCCAGAAGATGGCATAAGTAGGATAAGAACCTAGAAGTTTTTGAACACTGATGGAGAATCCCTACCCAAAATTGAAACCCCAAATGCTCCCAAATCAGAAATTTATGAGCACTGACATGATGCCACAAGCAGAAAATTCCACACATGACTTCATATGAAGGATTTCAGTCAAAATCTAGATGCACTGAAAATATTGTTTGAAATTACTTTCTAGCTACAGGTATAACACACATAAGAAATATAAATGAATTTCATGCTTGGACTTGGGCTCATCCCCCAGATGTCTCATGTATATGAAAATAAACCAAATCCTGGAGAACTTCAAGATCTGAATCCCTTATGGACCCAAGCATTTTGGATCTGGGACAGACAAACTACAAAGTCCATGCTCTGAGAACAATTCAGAGGAAGTCAGGGACCTGAGCTCTCTACCTGCCTAGTCTTAAACAACTCCCACCTCCTCTCTGTGCCTCCATCTCCCCTTCTGTCTAATGCAAGGGATGAACAGGGATATCATCTAGTTCCAGAATCGGACTGAGAGCTCTCCCTCCATGTGTGTGTAAGTGTGTGTGTGTGTGTGTGTGTGTGCGCACACACACACAAGGGTCTGGTCATTTCCCAGCAACACAGGCTTTGTGGAAAAAAAAAAAAAAGTGAAACAACTCAGATAATGAAAGTTCAAGGAAGATTTGGGAAAGACATGACTTGTCAAGGCTGTGGGTGTTAGGGTCTTCCTGGGCTCTAGAGATAAGAGTATTTGAACAGCAGCAGGGGCATACAGAAAGGCAGTCCATGGAATCAACAGTGGTCCCTGGTTTGAAACAAGAATGGCAAAAAAGAAGGCATGGTTGAATACTTGTTGGGAGCGCCCTCTGGCAAGGAGCTTTTCATATATCCTTCTGCATTTAATTCTTACAGGAATCTCATGAGGTAGGAGGTGATTCCCAAACATATGACAGGTGAAGAGATTGAGGCTGGAGGAAGTGAGAGCCTTGCCCACGGCATGCATCAGGGAAGGAGGGTGGCAGAGCACTGCACCTGCCACCCTGCTGGGCTCACAGCGCCATCTGTCCTGCTCTATCCTCCTGCCCCTGGAGAGATGGCAATGAGACGAGCAGCCCAGAAGAAGCCACACAGTGTGTGTGATGCATGACCTCTCCAGGCTGTGAGACAGCACCGGGCAGAAGGGACCCCAGGCATTCACATTAAAGTCTGCCTTTCTTTCTCTACCCAGCTTTGTGGGGAGTAAACGATGACATTTGGTTAATTAATTTTTCAGATCTACAAGGCTGATGTAGGAAAGGCTGTAAATTAAACAATTCTCATTTCCATAACATTGCAGTCCAAAGGGTATGGCTTTACGAGGCATCCCTGAAGCAATGATGCGTGGCTTTTATTAAACAAAGGCCTGGATCCAGAAGCCCAATGGCCCTTGCTTTGTGAGGGAGTTAGGTACATGAACCAGAAAAGTAATTCCATGCATTCATCTCCTGATTTTTTTTTATCTGCATTTACTCAACAGAGCTCTCAAGGACTGTTCCTATGGCAGATGTAATGAATGAGAAAAGGTGAAATTAAAAAGGACGTTGAGGACTGGTGTTGTCTCATAGCAGGTAAAGCTGCCATCTGCAATGCAGGCATCCCATGGGGGCTGCTCCACTTTCAAACCAGCTCCCTGCTAATGGCCTTGGAAAAGCAGTGGAAGAAGACCCAAGTGTTTGGGCCACTGCTACCTACATAGGTATCTGGAAAATGTTCCCGCCTCCTGGCTTCAGCCTTGCCCCGCTCCAACCATTGCAGCCATCTGGGGAACGAGCCAGCAGATGAAAGACATTCCCTCTCTCTCTCTCTCTCTCTCTCTCTTTCTCTCTCTCTCTCTCTCCCTCTCTCCATCTCTGTAACTACAACATTCAAATAAATAAATAATAAATGTTTAATAATTTTTTTAAACAAAGGACATTTACCATGTAATATCCACCTCATTCCAAAAAGATGTAAAGTGCCCTCCCACCCACAACACATGCAATGAATGGGGAGGCAACAGAAGGAGTGGTTGAGGGAAGGAGTGCCAGTAGAGCTTCTGGAAATGAGCCAGGGAGAGCAATGAGTATAAAAAAGGCTGATCCAAGCTGAGAGAGATTCGAAAATAGTTTGACAGAAGAATGAAGGGCATGCAGCTAATGTGAGAGTCACAGACTCAAGGTAAAGAGGTAGAACAGCAGAACCCATGAGGGTAGTTTCACTGTTGCAAATCTGTGGTCCCAGAAGGTTTGGGGATTAGGTGGTAGGATGAAGACAGAGTCAGAGGCAAGCACACCCTGATGGCCACAGGCTAGGGGCTCAGGTAAATGGGCTTAGGTTCAAGAAAGGTCAAAGCAAGACATGGAGTTGAAGCTTTAGCTGTTCTTCATCAAGGTCAATACTACGGCAGGGGTCAGAGTTAAGGTAGTTAGAGGTAGACCAGGAGTCTCCATAAGATTCAAAGTCAATCAGAAACACAGCAGAGGGCCAGGGTCAGGCAAAGCGGTGGATAATCCTAGAGCTCCAACACAAGCATGCAGTTGGCCCAGGTCAGCCCTCCTGCACCTCCACCCCCAATATCATCCCAAAGTCTGCAGGAATGCACAGCTGGAATGGGGAGTGGAAGGGCCAAGAGCCGGGCAATTCCTGACACAGAAAACAAGACAAAACTAAAAAAACTCAAAAGTCCCTCAATAAAGGATGCACATAGTGAGTGGAAACAAAACACAGGAAATTTAGAGAAAGCCTAGGATATGCCTGGTCCTAATCCAAGTTCTGGGAATACAGAAACAGATAAGATCAGATCAGTGCCCTGCATACAGGAGACTGAACTTGAGCATGACACTCCAGTGAATACTTCGAATACACAGAGGAGGAAGTCATGTACTTCTGTCTGGGGAGCCAGGGAAAGCTTCTGAGGAGACATATTTGGGTCAGATCTGGGAAAATCACGTGGACTTTTTCTAGGGGCAGAAGAGAAAGAGAGGAAGGGCATTTTAGACAGAGAAAAGAGTCTGCTCTTGGCATGAGTTCCCAAAAGCATAAAAGTTATGTTCACCAGGCTCACTGTCTTGGCTCATTTGTTGTTTTTGTTGTTACTATAGCACAATACCTGAGTCCTGGTGCTTTATAAAGAAAAGGGGCTTGTTTATCTCACAGTTCCTGAAGCCCAAGAGCATAGCTCCAGTGTCAATGACTGGTGAGGACCTTGTGGCGGATGACATCACAGGGCTAGAACATGTGAAAGACAGAGACAGAGTGGGAGAGAGAGATAGAGAAAGAGATAGGGATGGGGATAGGGAGAGATACAGAGAAAGAGCATCTGAGAGAGCCAAGAAAGCCAAACTCGTTCTGCAATACCCCACTCTCATCCAGTTCCCCAGTCTTATGTGCTAACTCATCCTGCAAGACAGATTTTAATAGCTGCCAAAGGTGGTGCCCCAAAGTCAAGTATTTTCCAGTAGGCCCTACTTCATAAAGGTTCTAACATCTGGCAGTTAGGGAACACGCCTCCAGCGCATGGCCCTTTAAGAGCCAAACCATAACTGAACCGCAACACTTACACATGGCAGGAAAATCAAATCCAGGCATTTTCGGGAGGGGGGAGAGGATATTGATCAGAGTTGAAACCAAACCCTCAGTTATACAAATAATTCTACCAGAGTTCATATTATTCATGCAGACTCCATACAAAGTACTTCTCATAACTATAGTTATTATGAAATTATTAAGGGTTTCATTGTCAATAACTTTGAGGAAATAGCAGATTAAATACGTTAAAGATCATGTTTTCTGCAAGACCTCTCAGAGGTTTTAATATAATAATGTGTACTTTGAATTTCAAAGAGGTGTAGCATGAAGAATTTCTAATGTCTATTAAATAGAATTCTTTCTTCTTTTTTAGCCCAAACATAAATGGAATGTTTGAGAAAACCATGGTTTAAACATCTTTTGTAATCTTAGAGCTTAATCCAAATACATATATGGGAACTTCAAAAAGTTCCTAGAAAATGGAATTAAACCATAAGTTTTGGGGTCAGATGTTTGGCCTAGCAGTTGGGATATATCTAAGTACCTGGGTCTGCTGCCCAGTTCCACTCCTGACTCTAGCTTTCTGCTGGTGAAAATTTCTGAGATATAGTGGAGAAGGCCCAAGTAGTTGGGTTCCTGTCACCTATGAGAGAGATCTAGATGGAACTCCAAACTCAGAACTTCAGTTCAGCCAGTCCTGCCCATTACAGGCATTTGGGAATGAACCAGTTAATGGAGTGCTTCTCTCTCTCTCTGTCTCTCTCTATCTCTCTCTATCTCTCTCTCTCTCTCTCTCTCTCACACACACACACACACACACAGAATTAAATAGTTATCTAAGATTTCAATGTAAAAAAGGTCTTGAGATCCATGCATAGGAGGAAGGGGTCTCTAAAAAGGTCAAGGAAAATGTGTGTCATGACAAAAACTATGCATTGATTTTAAAATCTATTCCACCAAAATAAAACATCTTTTAATTCCATCTCCAATAAACTTTATGAAGTCCTTTTCTATATTCTCGGGAACCCTGTCTCCATTTACTGCACCTTGTGAAGTCTCCAGCACAGCAATTTCTGTATTGTATGATTGTTGTTTACATCTCTGCCTCTCACCGGACCTGTGCTGTCCAATCTGGTGGCCATCAGCCACATACAGCTTCTGAGCACTGGAAATGCCCGAGATGTTCTGTGGGTTTCTAGAAGGTCAGGAGGAATACACATGTACCTCGCAATTTATTTCCATTGGATAGCGTTGCCATAGGCCATGAGTTATTTGTGTACACAAATATTCTTCATCTGCATATGCTTGATGCTTAATAAATTTCTTGTCACATAATAGGGAGGGTAGGGAAGGAAGGAATGAAATATACTATGTTCTTAGAATGGTATCTACAAATCACATTGAATCTGTTAAAACCCAATTAAAATTAAAATTAAAAAGGAAATATGCACTGAGGGGATAAATAATAAGTAAATAAGTGAAACGCTCTACCGAGACTACCTGTTGCACCTAAAATCCGATGCAGTGCCGGTTTCCATTCTTGCACCTGACTGTTACAAAGGCTATGTCTACTTATGCACGCATGAACTCCTTATTGATGTAGGTATCTCATTTGCATGTAAGAGATGTATCCCTTAAATCGCTTTAACTTCTCTGAAAGGATAATTTTCCAAACAACAGTGTTCCTTTTGAAAAGCATTCAGAGTTCTGGGTGACAGAATGTCTTGCTGCAATTAGGAAGTCTGAATATGAGCATCAACAGCTGCTGTAATCCCATGACCCCCTTCACCTGCTGCATTCCCACTCCTGGACTCATCTCCTTTTTTGCTCCTGCCCTTATGGGAAACTGACTCTTGAAAAAAAAAAAATAAATGAAGAACTCCCTGATCCATATCCAAGCCTTGGCTTGTACTCAGAGTTCTAGGCTTTCCAAAGCATTAACTTCTTTTTTAAAAAAAAAAAAAAAGATTTACTTATTTATTTGAAAGGCATAGTTACAGAGAGGAGAGACAGAGAGAGAGAGAGAGAGAGAGAGAGAGAAAGGTCTTCTATCCACTGGTTCATTCCCAGATGGCCGCAATGGCTGGAGCTGTGCCATTCCAAAGCCAGGAACCAAGAGCTTCATCCGGGTCTTCCAATGTGGGAGCAGGGGCTCAAGGACTTGGGCCATCTTCTACTGCTTTCCTAGGCCATTGCAGAGAGCTGGATCGGAAATGGAGCAACCAGGACTAGAACCGGCACCCATATGCGATGCCCACACTGCAGGAGGCGGCTTTACCCGCTACACCATAGCGCCAGCCCCTGAAGCATTAATTTCTCTGAGTTTTGTTTTACTCTGCCCTCTGAATTATGCACTTATTTCATTCTGTCCCACTCCTCCATCTCCCCCACCCCTTGACTCTCCACCCTCACGCTGAGTAGCTGGGTAAGTACCAGTAATCTTTCAGAGATAACAACACATGCCAGGCTCCTCCATGCTCTAGAAATTTAAATGAGCTAATAAAAGTTAAAGGCTGTGTAGATTGCCAAGTGTGAGTAAGGTACAAAGTGTTATTCTTACTAAATTGAAGTGGATTGGAGCACAGCACCTTGCTGATTTTTTCCTGAATGTCTCCTTTAATAGACATTTAAACCCAGTATGCCTGGAGATGAGCCATCCAGACTGCTTTCTCCTTTTACCCAGCTTTTTCACTGATAACATTACTCACCATCCCCTTTCTCCTTTTCTACTTGACATATGCTTCAGGGAAGAGCAGGAAGGGTAATCCTAGAGCACTGAGTGAGCTTTCTTCCCCCATTGTTTCAAGTATTTCACTGCCCTCATTAGACAATCTTAATGATAAAAACAGAATATCATGTTTTAATTTTAATAGACTATAACCAGTGGGGTGCTTGAGGTGTAATGAATTCTTTTTTTCCCCCAAGATTGATTGGTTGTGTGGATTTTCATACTATTGTAAACTTAAGGCCATGAAGAACAGTGATTAAAGGCTGAGTTGCTGACTTGGATCAACTAAGGGTGCTTAGGTTGAAGATTGCAAAACATCACATTTCATCTCAGCCCATCAAAAAGTGGAGAGAGTGGTGTGTGACACAGCTCCTTAGGCCATCACTTACAACCTGCATCCATATTGAATGCCACTGCTGACTCCCAGCTGCTCTACTTCCAATCCAGCTCCCTGCTAATGCACCTGGGAAGGCAGCTGATGATGGCTTAGGTTCTTGAATCCCTGACAACCATGTGGGTGACCCAGATGGAGTTCCTGGCTCCTGGCTTCATCCTGGCCCAGAACCAGCTGTTGTGGCCATTTGGGGAATGAACAAGTGGATAAAAGATATTCTCTCTCTCTCTCTCTCTCTCTCTCTCTTGCCATCACTCTGCTTTTCAAATAAATGAACTTTTTAAAAAGGCACTGGAGTATTTCTCCATTCTCTTAATCTGGGTTGGCCAAGATCCTTGCCATAGTTGAAAGGATTATTAGGCAATGTAATGAAAACCAGAGTCTTGAAAAATCATTATTCAATGTTGTTTACTCTGAACCTCTTCTGGGAGTGCATCACTACCACCAAGTGGAGAAGCCTAAAGAAGCCTGCAGGGATATGTAAGCCTTTCACCTTTACCACTGCAGGCAATTGCCAGATCTTTAAGTCCATTCCTGACCATTGACTCACTGACCAATCCACCAGCTGACCATGGCTCCCAGGAGAAACAGAAAAACCACCTAAGTCATAAACAGAATGTTTAAGGTGTCTGCAAAAAGGTTGCAGAAAGAGTGTATTATAAATAAAGTCTATCCATGGATTTCAAAAGATTGTGCACCAAACCAAACTTATCTTTTAATTCCATTTCCACTAACTTTTTGAATTACCTTCAACTAAGTTAATTAGGTAGCTACTATTTTAAATCACTGAATATTGTGGTTTATAATGCAAGAAAACAGAACTGACACAGACACGCTTATCTAGAAGTGTAGTAGTGAGAGATGCTGTTAAACATCATCCTTCAAACACACAGCATTGAAAATGGTAACGAAAACAGAGCAGGTGTAGCCATTCTTCATTTCAGACAAAATAGATTTTAAGTCAGAAATTGTCACAAGAGATAAAGAAGGGCATTTTATAATGAGAAGGAGGCCGATTCATCAAAAGGATGTAACAATCATAAATATATATGCACCCAACATCAGAGCAGCTAAATATGTAAACCAAATATTTACAGAACTAAATGGAGAACTAGACAGCAATACAATAGTAACAGAGGACTTTAATATCCCACTTTCCTCAACGGATAGATCATTTAGACAGAAAATCAATAAGGAAGCAGCAAACTTGAATAAAAGTGTAGACCAAATGGTCACATAGACATACACAGAATATTCTGTTCACAAGCAGCAGAATATATCTTCTTCTCAAGTACATGTGAGGATTCTCCAGGAAAGATCATATGTGAGACCACAAAAGAAATCTTAACACATTTACAAAGACTGGAAACACAGCAGGCACTTTTCCTGAAACCAGACACCAAGGACAGCAGGGAAGTTGGAAAATTCCCAAATATATGAAGTTAAACCACTTCTGACGGCCAATGGAACAAAGAAGAAGTCAGATGGGCAACCAAAAAAATACCTTGAGACAAATAAAATTGAAAAGAAAACATACCAAAACTGAAGGGAGCCTAAAACACAGTTCTAAGAGGAAAGTTTACCATAATAAACACTAGCCTTAAGGAAAAACAAAAGTCCCCAACAACCTAACTTTACATAAACCTCAAGGAGCTAGGAAAAAAAAAAAAGAGCAGACCAAGACCAAAGTCAGAGGAAAGGAAAAATGTAATAAAGACTAGAGAAGAAATAAATGAAATAAGGACTAGACTGACAATTCTTAAAAGGAACTAAGAGGGGGCTGGCACTGTGGTGCAGCAGATTAAAGTCCCAGCCTGCAGTGCTGGCATCCCATATGGGCACCCCTTCAAGTCCTAGCTGCTCCACTTCTGATCCAGCTCTCTGCTATGGCCTGGGAAAGCAGCAGAAAATGACCCACGTCCTTGGGCCCCTGTACCCACATGGGAGACCTGGAAAAATCTCCTGACTCCTGGCTTCAGATCTGCACAGTTCCAACTGTTGTGGCCATCTGGGGAGTGAATCAGCGGATAGAAGTTCTCTCTCTTTGCCTCTCCTCTCTGTGGAACTCTGACTTTCAAATAAATATATAAATCTTTTTAAAAAAGGAACCAAGAGATTGTTTTAGGAAAAGATAAACAAATTTGACATACCTAGACCAATCAAGAAAAAAAAAGGAAAACTTGAATATACAATTATAATTGAAAGAGGAGACTTTACAATTGATAGCACATAAACCCAAAGGATCAGAATAGATAATCATGACTAATTTTATGCCAAAAAATTAGATAACCTATTGGAGATGGATTGGTCCCTAAACACTTACAACCTACCAAGACCTAATCTAAAGAAACAGAAACTCTGACCTAGTCTATGATGAGTAAGGAGAACGAATCAGTAACTCAAAGTCCCCAGCCAAAGAAAGGCCAAGGACCAGCTGATTTTACTGGTAAATTCTATTATGCATTTAAAAAAGAATTAACCCCAATCCTTCTCATATACTTCCAAAAACTGAAGAGCAAGGAATACTTCCAAACTCACTTGACAAGGCCAGCATTATCCTGATCCTCAAGCCAGACATAAGGAAAGAAAATCACAGGCCAGTACTATAGCCCTGATGAACACAGATACACAGATCTTCAACAAAAGCAGCAACCTGCATTCAGCAGTACATGGACAGGCTCATAGACCACAGTCAAGTGGGGTTGATTCCTGAGACACAAGGTTATTTCAAGACACACACATTCATGTGTGTGATATACCCTATTAAAAGAATGAAGAATTAAGACCATATGATCATCTCGGCAGATACAGAAAGGGCATTTGATAAAATTTAGGATTTTTTTTTATGATTTAAATCTCTCAACAAATTAGATATACAAGAAAGGTACCTAGACATAATAAAAGCCGCATACAAGCCCACTGCTAACCATGCTTAACAGTGAAAAGCTGAAAGCATTTGCTTTAAGATCAGGGACAAGACAGGGATGCCCACTCTTACAGACAGAGAAGCGAATAATCAGAGGAAGGAACCAGAGTTGCTTTCTTGCTTTCTGCAGAAGCAGAGTGCACTCAGCAGCCCAAAGAGCATCTCCCTCCAGGGGGCCACTGTCATTACCGCTAGTTAGCACCTGCGGTGCCTTTCCCAGTCCAGAGGAATTCTTTGCTATAATCGCCAATTAGCACCTGTCACAGTCGTTTTCCTGGGCAGTTGATGAGGATTGAGGTCCCAACTGGTTGGAGTTTCCACTGAAGCCCTCCAGTTAATAATGGTGATATTCAGAGCAGAACTAATAGCTCACGCTAGGAATGGATTCCCTCTTTTATATGACAAGATTCTTCCAGGACCTCTACAGTTTGATTTTCCTATGCCCCAGCACTCTAACAAGCTATTGTTAGCCAGTAATAACTTTTGGAGCCCCCCTGGCCAGAGAGCAGAGGAGTTCATCACCGAACAATCCAGCTGATTTATTTTATTATTAAGGGTTTTTATTAAAGGACGATTCATTTTTTTCCCCTCACTCTTAGGTGATTCTCAGAGTCTGTCATCTTTCTCAATAGAGAATGGTGACTTCTGTTACTGCAGAAGTTGCACCGTGCAAAGTCTCATCCAGAACCCAGCTGAAAGAGACGAAAGCTAAAGCATGGGCTATGCAGGGACAGCAGTGTCCTTGACCTTCTGTTCATACATTAGAATCTCATCGTTATGGAAGGAAGCGCCCTGTCTGGGTACACGGGCCCCGCCCTCTTTGTGCACATGCACCACAGTGCCCGAAGCCTGGGTTACACTGATTTGCTTTCCTGTGACTCTCCCCATGCAATGCCAAAGACTCTAAGATATTACTCCAGTACCCACTCCAAACCCAGAGCCTGACCCCACATGCCAATGACTGGAACAGCCTGTGCTAATTTGCTGGCCAAATATCTGATGTGTTTCCCTGATAATAGGACCCTGGTTTTTTTTTTAGGAGGAATCAGCTTTTTTCTGTGATCGGGTACGGTTAAAGTTTCTCCCAAGCAGCAGGGTAAGATGAGACATGGAAGGGGTCTCTCCAATTCCCAGTGATTGATCGGGGCTGTGCATGTGACCCAATGCCTGCCAAAGAGAGTAAAAGGCCGGGGGGTGGCAAGGGGGGAGGGGGCACTGTGGTTCAGTGGGTTGATCCTCCACCTGTGGCGCCAGAATCCTATATGGGCGCCAGCTCAAGTCCCAGCTGCTCCATTTCTGATCCAGCTCTCTGCCATGGCCTGGAAAAGCAGTAGAAGATGGCCCAAGAGCTTGGGCCCCTGCACCTGTGTGGAATACCTGGAAGAAGCTCCTGGCTTCTGGCTTTGGATTGGCTCAGCTCCAGTGGTTGCAGCCATTTGGGGATGAACCAGCAGATGGAAGACCTTTCTCTCTGTCTCTCCTTCTCACTGTCTGTAACTCCACCTGTCAAATAAGTAAATAAAATATTTTTTTAAAAAAAGAGAAATTAAAAGCCAGGAATTTTCTGCCATGATTAGGAGAGAAGCCTCTTTCCACAGATGCTCCTAAGTAGGCACACATTATAAGGCTGAACTACTGGTGAAGATTTTATTGTCATTGGAATCTGACTATTGATGAAGAAAAGTAGAGAAAAACACTCTTGCAGACAGAGGAGACAGGATCCTCATGACATTTCTAGAGCCCCTACACCCACCCCTCATTGAAACATCACCCTTGGACTCCTAGATACACTTGCCACTCATTCCTTTACAGCACCGCCCTGTTACTCATGGTGGCATAACAGCCATACTAAAAGGCAGTAGTGTTAAAAAGTCATTCTGTTTCATTTCCAAGATAATCCACTAAGAACTATACAAATGGGGGCCAGGGGCTTAAATTGGTTGAACTTCCTCCAAACCATCAGCAGCATAGAATAATGACCGGTTAAACACATAAATTACTGATTCATTTAGCTAAAGGGAAAAAAAACAGCTTTCTATTCATTTGCTTTAAAACCAACCTCCTGAACAAAAAGCGGCCCCAGATGCATCTGCCTTGTGGTTTCCTTTCTGACCCCTCCCCTTCTGACCCTCTCATGGGCACACAAAGCTCAAGTGATTTTATCCTCCATCCACTCCACATTGAAATGTGCACGCTGGAAAGCAGTTAACAGCTGTAGACCATTAGTCCTGCCAGACCTTGATAAAATTCACATGTATTCACTGCCCCTCATTTCTTACGCATCAGCTCTGGTGCCAATAGGCCAGCAACTCCTAAGAGAAACACCTGTCTGTCTCCCTGGTCTGAATCCCTTTGCCTCGCTCCCTCCACCATCCATCCATGGCATCCCCTTAAATTCTCTGGGTCAGGAGTCCAGGCAAACTGGACAGGGATGGCCTGAGAGGAGAGCTCCACGAGCCAGTAACTGCAGTGTGGTTCATCTTATCTAGAAATGCATGTGATCCAAAGGGCTCAAGAGGCAGAGAAAAAGCAGCCATAAGAGAGAACAGGGAGCTCACAGAGGGCACCCCACCCACAGCAGCAATGGCCAGAACATGATTTGGTTAAGGGGTGACTGAAGTCTGGGTAAAAATATAACCAGATGGGGTGGGAGTTTTGGCTCAGTGGGTTAAGCTGCCATTGGGATGCTTGCACTTCATAATAGAGTGTCAATTTGAGTCCTGGCTGCTCCACTTCCAACTCAGCTCTGTTAATGTGCTTCAGAAGCAACAGGTGATAGCTCAAGTGCTTGAGTCCCTGCCACACACACAGGAGACCTGGATGCAGTTTCAGGCTCTTGGCTTTGACTTGACCCAACCCCAGCTATTGTAGGTATTTGGGGAGTGAGCCAATGGGTGGAAGATTCTCTGGGTCTCCCTCTGTCACTCTGCCTTTAATATAAATACATAGATAAACCTTCTCTTTTTTGTAAAAGGAAACACCCAAGATGCAACTAGAATCAGGGATGGAGAGAGAAAACAATCCTGGGACATGGTTAAGAGAAGCCCAAAGACATCATGAATCCATGTTGAGCAGCAGCTCAGGGGCCAGGCTAATTGGGTTTGAAGATGAGCCCTCCTATCTGCTGTGTGGACTTGAGCTAATTCATTTCTTGTGATGCCAGCACCCCATGTTTTGAGTGCCAGCTGGAGTCCTGGCTCCCTTACTTCTGATCCAGTTTCCCACTCTTGTGCCTGGGAAGGCAGTGAATGGTAACTCCAGTACTTGAGTCACAGTCACCCATGTAGGAGACTTAGATGGAGTGCCTGGCTCCTGTTTTCAGCCTGCCTGTGCCCCACCTATTGCGGCCACTGGAGGAATGAACCAGTCAATGGAATACCTCTCTTTCTCTGCCTCTCTTTCTGTCACTCTCCCTTTCCTATAAGCAAATAAATGGTTTTAAGAAACATAAATGTATTCTCTCACATTTCTGGAAGTCAGGAGTCCAAATGGGGTTTACTGGGCTAAAATCAAGGTGTTGGCTGAGCTGTATTCCCTCTGGAGGCTCTAGGGAAGAATTGGTCTCCTGACTGCCCCAGATCCTAGAGGCTGCCTGAACTCCTTGGCCCTTCCTCCACCTCTACAACGCAAAACATCTTCAGTATCTGACCTCTGCTTTCGTCACCCCTCCTCTCACTTTGATGATCTTCTTCTTCTTCTTCCTCTTCCTCTTCTTCCTCCTTCCTCTTCTCTCTCTCTGTCTCTCTCTCTCAGAGACCCTTGTGAATACATCAGGCCCACCAGCTAACCCAGAATAATCTTCTCAGCCTAAAATCCTTAACTTAATCACACTCACAAGCCTCGCTTGCTATGCAGTATAATCCCACAGATTTCTGGGACTAGGCTACAGAAACCATAGTCCCAAACAGGTAATCTGCTTCCTTGAACTTTAGACCAGGGAAAGAAAGGGTGCAGCAAGGTAACTCAGAGTGTCCACCATGCACAAGAAACTATAATTAGATTTCAAACATTTATGGGGTTTGATTTAAAAGATAAGTTAATTTTGGCACAAAGTTTGAAGTCTATATATAGTTTTTCATAATATATATTTCTATAAACTTTTTGAAGACACTTTGTATACATGAATTTCAAAGTTTTGCAACAAAATCAGCTTTTTAAAAGATTTAGTTATTTATATTTTTAAAGATTTTATTTATTTATTTATTTGAGAGGTAAAGTTACAGACAGTGAGAGGGAGAGACAGAGAGAAAGGTCTTCCTTCCGCTGGTTCACTCCCCAAATGGCCGCAATGGCCAGAGCTGCACTGATCTGAAGCCAGGAGCCAGGAGCTTCTTCCAGATCACCCACACAGGTGCAGGGGCCCAAGGACTTGGGCCAC
Source organism: Oryctolagus cuniculus (assembly GCF_051225735.1). Classification (NCBI taxonomy): domain Eukaryota; kingdom Metazoa; phylum Chordata; class Mammalia; order Lagomorpha; family Leporidae; genus Oryctolagus; species Oryctolagus cuniculus. The sequence continues at coordinate 122,898,651 of NC_142869.1, read as the reverse complement.
TTCTACTGCTTCCCCAGGCCATAGCAGAGAGCTAGATTGCAAGAGGAGCAGCCAGGACAAGAACTGGTGCCCACATTGGGTGCCAGCACCTCAGGCAGAGGATTAACCTACTGTGGCATCATGGCGCCAGCCCCAAGATTTATTTTGTTATTTAAAAGTCAGAGTTAAACACACAGAGAGAAGCAGAGGCAGAGAGAGAAAGGTCTTCCATCCACGACATCACTCTCCACTTGGCCGCAAAGGCTGGAGCTGGGCCTATCTGAAGCAAGGAGCCAGGAGCTTCTTCCGGGTCTCCCACATGGGTGCAGGGGTCCAAGGACTTGGGCCATCTTCTACTGCTTTCCCAGGCCATAGCAGAGAGCTGGATCAGAAGTGGAGCAGCCAGGACACGAACTGGTTCCCATATGGAATGTCAGCACTGCAGGCAGTGGCTTCATCCACTGTGCCACAGTGCCGCCCACAGATTATTTTAAGTCCACTTTCCATGAACTTTTGGAAATTCTCTTGGATGCTCATTCCATCACATTTTTCACACTAGTTTGCAGGTCTCACATGTACAAGGAGCTCACTGCCAGGGCAAATATGCATTGCCTCCTTACAGAACTATGACAAGTTCAATCCTAGAAAACTTATCTTCACCTATCTCTCTCTCTCTCTCTCTCTCACACACACAGAGAGAGAGAGAGAGAGAGAGAGACCCCTTTCATCCTTAGATTCATTTCCTCAATTTAATTTCTTCCCAAGTAACTAAATTTATGAAAATCATCACCCACAATGGGAGCCTCCAACTGCTACAAAATGTTGTGGGCTTTCCCTGAAGCCCCCTAAGGTATCCCCCCTCTTCTGTTGTACACCATCAGAACATTCATAGAACAAGAAGGTCACACTATGCTATGAAAAGCAAGCAAATGGACCCTATATTCATCAAATTACAGGCTATGGTTCTTGTTGGAATATGCATGTTCTTAACATTGACGCAAAGCTAAAATTCTGGAATGGTGAAATGACCTTAGTAAAATAAAATGTTAGGTTTTATTTTGTAGGGTTTATATTTTTAAGCCAACAACTCTTCATTTTACTCTGTAGACTTTTAAAAATATAATGTCTTTTTTTCCCCCATTTTGCAGGAGCTACCTCTTACTCTCTCTACAGATCTTGGTTTATTGTTAAAAATAAATGCCTGGCTTTAAAGTAACCTCCCACCTTTTGTGCTGTGCTTAGGAAAAGAAAGAAGAAAGTTAGCAGTAAAGAAAGCAATGACTTCAGCTGGCATGAGGTGGGAATGATTTAAAATACTTCCACCCAATTGAGAAGCAAATCCGTGCCCCTTTAAAGTTGAACTCTCAGAGCCTGCCTTGCACATAATTGGAATCAGTGTGAATATCACATGCAGCAAAATGAGAAAAATGTCACTAACTCATCTTTCTTCGGTGAAGAAATGCTTGCCTTTGTGCTCTAAGGGCTTGAAAAAGACCTGCTCAGATGACAGCAATTTCTTTCTCTATTCTCTTATTCGTGAATTCCATTTTCCAATACAATTATGGAAAGGAAGCCTCAGATCAGAAAAAGGTATGGGATGGTGCGGCTGTGTTTTCTTTGTAAATGTCCATTCACAAAATATTGGAGGATGCCTCCTGCATTAGTGAGAATGCCAGTGGCCTATAGCTGGATCACGTGGTGATAAGCGAGTGAGAACAAAGGGTGGTGCCAGGTGGCCCTGTATCTGAGGTCACCTGGCCAAAGCCCTCTAATAGTTTCCCAAGTGAGAATTAAACTTCAAAACCCACTGGGCACCCCACAATTCTGGTGAAGATAGGAGATGCGAGTACTGGGAGATTTCCTGGTTCAATTCTGTTTGGCTTAGAGTTGCCAGACAAAATACAGAATGCCCAGTTAAATCTGAATTGCAGGCAAATAAGAAATATAGCATGGGATACACTTATGCTGACGACTTCTAAAGTTTTATGACTAAATCTGGCAATCTTGATCTTAACATCTCCACATCTTGATTTGTCTTACAGGGGTAAAATCCCAAAATACGAATGACAATAATAGTATTGTTTATTTTAGAAGGCTGCTATGAAGACTTAATGAGTTCATTTTTGCATTAGAAAAGCAGCTGGCACATTGTAAATAATATCTCTATGTTTTTTCATTAAGATATAAAAAGTAATTGTGAGAAAAAATCCTGGGACCATGCCAGTTGAGTAGAGATCCATGCTTTACAAATTATCACTCCAACTGCCTTTGTCTTAGGGTCTTAAAGACTGACAGGGATCCATTGCAAAGACCAACCCACAGCCAGACCCAGCTTCAAACTAGCAAGTACAGGTTGAGGTGAGTGCTTTGGACCTGGACCTATCAGGCTGGGAAATAGTCAATGACACAGCTTGGCCCTTTCATAGGACTTCCAAAAAAAAGTGCCTTATTCTAGATGAAAGCAAAGAGCCCCATGGATGCTGGTATTTACAGAGGGAAAAGAGTAGGGTTTGTCTCATAGTCCATTTTCCACTCTACCAGACTGCTTGCAGCTGGATCATTAATCAAGAAATGTATGTCTTACCATTCTAGAGGTCAATATCAAGGTGCTGGCGTCTGCTGGCAGCCTTCTTCTGCATCATTCCGTGTTGGAGGGCATTCCATAGTGAGACAGAGAAATCTGCCAATGCAGGCTTCTCTTCCTCTAGTGGTAAAGCCACTAATACCATCATTAGGGCCCCACCCTCCTGACCTCAACTAACCCTAATTACCTCGCAAAGACCCCAACTCCAAATACCATTAATACATGAATTCAGGATTATAAACACATAAACTTTCGGGTGACAATCAAATCACTTCAGTTGGTCAAAAAAGGAATTTGAAATTTAGGTTTTCTCTTTTCAGGAGTGAAAGTGGAAATAGAGTAGAAAGAGTATAGATATTCTTGGGTTAAGATGGATTTTGAGATTTTCGTGTTTGATTCTCCCCTAGGATTAAAGAGTTTTTTCATCCTCCTGAGTGGATGCTGAACCCAAAACAGTTGGTATGTTGAGGACCATAATAAACAAGAGAAGAAGCCAGTGCCTTCGCATAGCTGGCAAAGCAGATGCCTGCAGTGTCGGCATCCCATATGGGCACTAGTTGGAGTCCCAGCTGCTCCACTTCTGATCCAGCTCTCTGCTATGGCCTGGGAAAGCAATGAAAGATGGCCCAAGAAATTGGGCCCCAGTACCCATATGGGAGACCCAGAAGAAGCTCCTGGCTCCTGGCTCCTGGCTCCTGGCTCCTGGCTTCAGATCAGCCCAACTGCAACCCTTTTGGCTATTTGGGGAGTGAACCAGCAGATGGAAGATCTCTCTCTCTCTCTCTCTCTCTCTCTCTCTCTCTGTAACTCTGCTTTTCAAATAAAATAAGTAAGTCTTTAAAAAAATAAATAGGAGAAAAAAATAAACAGAGTCTCTAATCGTCGGATCCACTGTGCTGGCCTCTATTGCAATGCTTATGCCTTCATTAGTCTTCCTAACCTATCCCTTCAAACAAGTATGGCAAGAGGATAGGCCAGCTGTAGGTGCTTTGTCATTACTGAGGGGTATGGTGGTCTCACAGCCAAGAAAAAACAGCACATGTCACAAGTGAGAAGGGCAACAGGGCTGCAGCAGGGGAATGGGCAGCCCCCTCACTAACCAGGAGGAGGATGGGTGAGGAAAGAGGAACCAACAGCTAGCAGAAGCATCGATTATTCATCACTCCAGGTCTGCATGACTGCCCTGGGCAGTGGGGCAGTTGGACCTGCTTCCTATTACTGGGAAACAGACCACAGCTGCTGAAAGAGCCAGGCAAGCTCAAAGAGCCAGTGGCCTCTCCTAACCATCACGCATGTAGTAGCACTTTCCATACCCGTGAGGTCCCACTCCTCCTTCCATTGCTTTCTGCGGTAGATTGTGTCTTTCCTGCCCCATCTCACCTGTCACCTCACTTCTCCTTGTTAACTTCTGACAGTTCTAGGACAGAAAGGGATATTCTCACCCTGGTGTCTCTCTCTAGTAGCTCCCTGTGCTCAACCTCGGGGCATGGAATGGGTGAAAGGAAATATAACAGTGACCCATTGGAGCTTTTAGCCCTTTCTGGGCTCTCAAGTGTCTTGCATGTAAGTGGTTTTTCTGGCCTGCCTTGAAGCAAGTGAACCTGGGTTTCACAGGCTTGTTGGTGGTGGTCTTCTCTTAGTTCAAATGTAATTATTTACCCTGAGCAAGAAACATTTAAGTAGTTTCTACCATATGCCTGCCCCACTACCAAACACTGTAGACTCAGTGATATGTCATTTAATATCCATTGAGCGCTGACCAAGTGCCAGACCTATCACATACTCTGTATTCAGTATTTCATTCATTTCACAACAAACTCTGAGGTAGATATGATTATGTATGCGCGTTTACTGAGCCTTGCCAGACAGAGGTTCATAAGTCAAGGGGAAACAGCTAATTACAATACAACATGAACATTGCATTCTGTCAGTGTCTCTGTACATTTAATTGGCAGCACTGTGCCACGGTAAAGAGTACAACAGGGACCAGCTGGCATGATCCTGCCCCCTGCCCCGCCCTGGGGAACTCTCAGGCTACAAAGAGGACAAGAGACAAGCAGGACCACAAAGCCTACCCAATAGCTCCTCTGGTCCCACCTAACCTGGGGTAAGCTTTCTGGAGGAAATCAGTGTTCTGGTTTTCCATGACAGAACATCAGGCTCTCTGGAACAGCACTATCTCATTATCTACCTCAGTTCTGTGGGCTCCCTTGCGTGGAGCTGCTCTGGCCATCCCTGTCAAATGCTGAACAGGGCTGGGGATCATCTGAAGTCTTCATGAGGCTGAGCCAGCCAACAGAGACTGGCCCTGGGTTAGAATCCCGCACTGTGTTCCATGCTGTCACTGTATAAAGGCCTTGGGTAGAAGCTCGGGGTGCACAGGAAGGCAAAGGGAGACAATGGACCCTGGTGCACATCAGGCTCCAACCTCTGCCTGTGGCACTGGAGACTCAGAATGACTGAATAAGTTGGTAGCATACCCTTGTCCTCTTGGCTCTCCTGCAAAGGTCTGAAGACCTCAGACACACAGGGATCTGTGCCCTTTTCTTGGCACTCAGGGACAGGCCTCTGTGACTGTTGGGCAGAACTAGCTCTCTGATGACAGAAAACACCCTTAATCACAGCTTTTTCTCCAGTTTCCATCACCAAGCCTGCCACACAAAGGTGACCAGCGAATGATGCAAGACAGGGTGGCTGCTTGGACAAATGGATAGACAGGTGCTTTATACAATCAAAAGGTGCCTTAGTTTGTGGCTGTTAAAGAAACCTGCAGGGACTAGTATTGTGGTATAGGAGGTAAAATTGCTGCCTGCAACACCAGAATCCCATATAGGTGCCAGTTCAAATCCCAGCTGCTCCACTTCTCATCCAGCTCCCCAGCAATGTACCTGAGAAAGCAGTAGAAGATGGCTCAAGTCCTTGGGCCTCTGCTACCCACATGCGAGATCTGGAAGAAGCTCCTGGCTCCTGGCTTCAGACTGACCCACCTCTGGCCTTTGTGGCCATTTAGGGAGTGAACTAGGGGATGGAAGATCTCTCTCTCATCTCTCTCTCTCTCTCTCTCTATATATATATATCCCCATTATAGATATATATATATATGTATATATATATATATACAACCCCTCCTCCCATAACTCTACCTTTCAAATAAATCAATAATTCTTAAAACAGAAAAAAAAAATCTGCAGACAAAATTGATAACAAATGAAGCTAACAAGGCCATCCACTGCCTCTGCCTAAAGTGCTGTCTGAGCATTGGGTCCACATCTTTGTACGCCTGCCTTGTTCTCTGCTTGTGCTGGACCCCCTGAGTTGGCTCTGCCCACTGTCTGCATGCTTTCTAGGCTTCTCTCCTTGCTCTGCTCTACTGAGGATGCACAGCTGTCATGGACAATCTATAGCTGATATCCGGAACCCTGAACACTCCCATCATCTCTCCCTACTGATGCTCTTAAATCAACACACATACTTCAATCCATTCTCTCTCTCAAATCCTGTGATTATAGTTTGACGGTGTCCCCCTAAAATTTCAAGCATCATGGATTTAATTCCCAATTCATATGCTAATAGTATTGGAAGTGAACCTTCCAAAGGTAGAAAGGAAAAGCAAAGTTCATTAGGTCAGGGCCCCCATGATGGCATCAGTGGTCATAAAAGAGGAAGCGAGTCCCAGGCTAGCACACTCTCCCAGTTTCACCTTGTGATACAAGGCACCAAGGTTTGATGCAGCAAGAAGACCCTCACCAGATACTGAGCAGATGCTGATGCTTTGCCCTTGGACTTACCAGCCTCCAGAACTGTGTACCAAATAAATCCTATTTTTTTTTTTATATTTTTGACAGGCAGAGTGAACAGTGAGAGAGAGACAGAAAGAAAGGTCTTCCTTTGCCGTTGGTTCCTCCTCCAATGGCCACTGCAGCCGGCACGCTGCAGCCGGTGCATCACGCTGATCCGAAGCCAGGAGCCAGGTGCTTCTCCTGGCCTCCCATGGGGTGCAGGCCCAAGGACCTGGGCCATCCTCCACTGCACTCCTGGGCCATGCCAGAGACCTGGCCTGGAAGAGGGGCAACCGGGACAGAATCCAGCGCCCCGACCGGGACTAGAACCTGGTGTGCCAGCACTGCAAGGCAGAGGATTAGCCTAGTGAGCCGCGGCGCCAGCCCATCCTATTCTTTATAAACTACATTGTCCAAAGTATTTTGTTATAGTGACAGAAGATTGACCAAGACACCTGTTTTCCCCTCCCTAATGTATACTTTCCAGCTGGGAAACTGCAACTACCATCTGCTAAGTCAAAATCTCAGAGCTGGCCTCAGCTGCTCCAGTTTGTTCATCATTGCACAATATGAATCACTGAATCAGGCAGATTTTGTTTTCTGAGTAACATGTAAGCTGCCTCTCCCGGCCAGCGATGCCACCAGGGGTCGTGTCAAGCACTCATCACCTTGCAGCTGTCTCTCAACTGGTTTCTCTGCCTCCAGAGAATCCTGGATTTCTCCATATCCTTCTTTGGTCTCTTGGCCTCTTTGGCCTTTGACAACTGTTTCTCATATGCTAACTTTTCCCAAAACACTCAACCTTCTCCCTATGCACAGACTAGATTACCTGGACCAACTGCAAGTCTTCAGACTCCCTGTGCCTTAAGCTATAATCTGTGTTGCCACTGGGGCTCTGTACATGCTGTTCCCTTATTCTTTGTATCTGGACTCTCTCAAGTCCTCAACCTAAGCTGTAGAAATCAGTAAGCCTCCTCCTCTACTCCTCTCCTTATCATTCTCACAGCACCTTCAAATCTATTGAAGGCAACTGGGAATACCTGTGCCGCCAGAGCCATCAAAAGGAAGAAAAAGCATATTTGAAAATAATCAGTCTCCCATCTGTTCCTTAATTCCCCAAACATCTTTCTTATTCACACATCTGCCCTTATCAAAACAAGATTTTGGCTTAAACTCGTATCAATGGAGCAAATGCTACACACAGTGTTGCCACATGGATGCAGGAAATGGTGGCAATGGAATGGCTTGGAAAAGGACACAGTCATTTAAGAATTGCCAAGACCCCAGGCTTGCTCCAGGTCACAGCTGATGCTTTCTTGTTCCTGTGTCCTTCATGCCTCATCCATGGCTGAGCTTGTTAGTGATGTTCCGCTGCTCTATATTGTGTAATGCAATTGTTAAGCTCCAAACTCTATACTTCCTGTGCCCGTAGAAGAATGACCCACCCTCTAGATGGGACAGCCCCTCCAAACCTGTTCTCAGTGCTCATGGTACCACATTACCTGCCTCTATGTCCAAGGTTTCTTCTGTTTCAAGTACTCCAGTAAAGGAGGTGGCACCTGGAGAACCAGTATTTGGTACAAGTATATTCCTCCGTACTATGCTCAGAATTATTAATGAGCACTGTCTCATTTAAACCTCTTTCATGGAAATACTTTTACCTGCTATTATTTAGGGACCCCCAAGTCCCACAAAGGTTAAGTGATTGCACACCATGACATGATGGGTGACAGACATAAATGCCACCCACAGTCCCAGGACTCCAAGCATTCAGCTCATGCAGCTGCCCCAGGTTTGCATCTCCACGCCACTGAATATCCATACCAACTCGCCATGCTCTTTTTCACATTAACTTTCTCCCAGCTTCAGAACTGGTGCTCGTGTGGGTTTCTATTATTTGCAGGTACTAACTGTGAGCAGGCTCTTAGGAAAACACCGAGTCGGTGCTTTGATAAGGTGTGTGCACCAGAAGCTTGCTATTCGCCTTTTCACCTTTCTTTGTCTTTTGACAGTGGATATGTTTCTAAGGCCCACTTTACTGCTGGTATTAACCGCATCCTATTTTTAGGAAATTACTTCTCAGGGTTCTTGTGATGCACCAGAGGCGACTCCCATCTGATGCGATTTCCATTACACAGTTTTGCTAGCAGATGTGAGGAGCCAGGAGATAAGTGGTAGTTTGAAGTGGCAGTGAGAAGCCTTTAATTGAGCAACAAAGGAGGAGGTTTTTGATATACTTCTCAAACACAGGGTCCAGAAAATAAGAAGCTGGAGGATTTGCACAGAAAAAAACCCACCTGGGCTGTTCACAAGCAGCCATTGACAGCTCTGTTATGCAGACGACTATGGAGGCATCTTAGGAAAGCTCCTGGAAGTCAGCTAGGCTGGCATCTCCAGGCTGCAAGTGGGTTTATAAAAGCACAAAAGCATAAGATAGCTTTACTGGAACCGGCGCTGTGGCATAGCGGGTAAAGCCACCACCTGCAATGCCGGCATCCCATGTGAGCGCAGGTGTGAGTCCAGGCAGCAGCTCCACTTTTTTTTTTTTTTTTTTTTTTTTGACAGGCAGAGTGGACAGTGAGAGAGAGACAGAGAGAAAGGTCTTCCTTTTTGCTGTTGGTTCACCCTCCAATGGCCGCCGCAGCCGGCACACTGCGGCCGGTGCACCACGCTGATCCGATGGCAGGAGCCAGGTACTTATCCTGGTCTCCCATGGGGTGCAGGGCCCAAGCACTTGGGCCATCCTACACTGCACTCCCTGGCCACAGCAGAGAGCTGGCCTGGAAGAGGGACAACCAGGACAGAATCCGGCGCCCCGACTGGGACTAGAACCCGGTGTGCTGGTGCCGCAAGGCAGAGGATTAGCCTAGTGAGCCGCGGCGCCGGCCCAGCTCCACTTCTGATCCAGCTCTCTGCTATGGCCTGGGAAAGCAATAGAAGATAGCCCATGTCTCCATTTCTGGGTCCCCATTTCTTCACATGTCACACACACAGGCTTCTGCAAGGCCCTAACAGATGGGACCTGCCTTCCATCCACATTCTCATCTCTAGGGTCGCTCAGAGCAACTTAAATAAGTAACTATCTGTTGAATAAGTAATAGCCACCAATTTTAAGCCAAACATCCTGATGGACCTATTTCAAAATGATTTTTTAAAGATTTGCTTATTTATATAAAAGGCAGAAGAACAAAGAGATGGAGAGACAGACAGAGAAAGATATCTTCCATCTGCTACTTCATTCCCCAGATGGCCACAGTAGCCAGGGGTTGGGTCAGACCAAAGCCAAGAGGCAGGAACCCCAGCCTGCTCTCTCATGTGGGTGGCAGAAGCCCAAACACTGGAGCCGTCATCTTCTGCCTTCCCAAGAGTGTTAAGAGGGAGCTGGGTCAGAAGCAGAACAGCTGGGACTGGAATCAGTGCTCCAATATAGCACTGATACAGGACGCCAGCATCAGAAGACCCCTGATGCCACGTGCATGGCTGCTCTTCTACAGAGCTGATATTTTCCAAAGTGGGTTGAAGAAAGGGCACCGGGCCACAGACACCAAAGTCAGAGAGTGCTTTTCTGGGAGCTGGAAAGGAAACCTATGGGGAAAATGTACCTCTTTTTTAGGATCACGTGCTTCATTAAGCACAATCTCTGTGACCACCAGCCAAGTGAAATGCAGCAATACAGGCTGAAATGGGACTACAAAGACATGTAATGCCCACCAGTGTTAATGTCATCCTTACTTTTAGAAGGGCACATCTCGTGCAGTGGGATTTCACCCTATACCGTGGGTCAGAACATAGTCTGAACAGAAGTTTCTCATTTTACAGATTCCATGAATGTGAAAGAAAATGATCTCTAGGCAAAATGCTTTCAGTGTACTCTTATTTTTTCCATGTTCTCTGATTACAAATTCTCCCCACAAGCCCAAGAGGTATGCTGCTCTGGGAAAGCTTTTGGTCTGGAGACCATGTTTATGCAAACAATTTCTGGATATACACGTATACACACAGCTGAGGAGAAAAGCATTTGCTAATAAATGATTAACAATAGTCAAAGCTAAATGCTCAACATGAATGCAAAGGAGCTGGGTTTCTTTTTTTTTATATTTGCCAGAAGAGCTTAGCAATCTGAAAATGGAATGAAAACAAACAAGGTTGTCAATTCAACTAAGCAAAATATTTGAATGGTGCATTTCCCACAGATTTTTCTCAACTCCCTTTTCTAAATCTCAGAGCCAAAGAGCACAATCCTTCGGTGACAGGATAGCACTGCGCCAGGTACCAAGGTTGGGATTGGGATTCTCTTAGAGTGGGTACACAAAACCACCTCTCTCTCTCTCTCTCTCTCTCTCTCTCTCTCTCTCTCTACATGCATACTCTCAACTTGGTGATACTATCACAAGAATCTGCAGATTGTGTATATTAAGATATATTTGTTCAGGAAATATAGAACTTACAAACTTTGGAGGAGTCATCTTTATAGGCACCCTCGGTGGGCAAGGACAAAGGCGTGAAGAAAGATGTGCAATGGCAGAAAACCTATTAAACTGGGTCAGAGCCAACAGGAAGTGGGGGGACAGAGGGGAGAAGTAAGCAGCTGTGCATTCAAATAGAAATGAATGGAAAAATTGCCCACTATACTATCTTCAATATGCTACCACACAGATGGAGGTCTGAGATTTGGTGAGTACGGGTGGAAATTTCAAGGACAATATTTGACATTCTGGAAAATACATTCACTTAAAAGTATATGGTATTTGATAGAGGAAAAAGTTTAAAAATTGAAAATATATGTATATGCATAATATGTATTCTAAATGCCCATGTACGTAACATGCTAAAAATTATGCTGTGGTCACAATTTGTATATCATGATTTTCTCTACTTCTTAGATTATATATTTTCCCATGCCAGTAAACATTCCTGAAAACAGAATTGTAAAGAGCTAATATTTCTGCTTATGGATATGATTTACTTAACTCCTACCCTGTTATAGAATATTGTTCTTGTTCTCTTTGCTATGAAAAATGTGCAATGAACATCTTCGTACAAAATACTTGATTAAGGATTGACCATGGGGCAGATACCTACATGCACCAATTCCCTTCAGCCGGATCCTCAGCACTCTGCTGCCTTACTTCATACATCTTTGTGGGTGTATCTGATCATTTCCGTAGGATACACTCTCTGAATTTGCAAAGCTGAGTAAGATTATACAAACTTTTTATGTCTTCTGAAGCATATGGCCAATTTTTTTCTTCAGAAATACTGCATCAATATTTTCTTCTTTCAATAAATGAAAATATTCATATCATTAAACTCCCACTACTATGATATACTATTTTTTTAGTTTCTTCAATTTGATTGAACGAATCTGGCTTTCATGAACTTGCATGCCATTTGTAATTCTTCATTGTTAATATTTCTATTTCTCCATATTAACAACAAGGGCTCAAGTGCCAGAACACGTAACTTGCACTGTGGCACCAGTGTTACTAGCTCTGTGGCTTTTAGTCACATAATTAACTTCTCTGTGGCTCAGTTTACCCATGTGTAAGTGGTTGTATCTACTTCATTGAAGTGAAAGTGAAGATTTAATGCACTAAAACAAAGAGCATAGAAAGCTACTTGATGAGTGGAAAGAGCTCAATACATGGTAACAATTGGCTCTCATATACAGAAGCACCTTGACTGTGTACTGAGTGTAGTTGCAAGTCTGATCATTCCTCCCACATCTGTTACATGGTCTGATCCTCCCAGTATGTCAGCAGGTGCACATGGCCACAGTGGGTCCCCCTGAGAAACAGATGAAGAAAATAGAACTCAGAAGGTCAAAATACCTTGCAGTTTAGTTACAGTGTTGAGGTTGATACATGGGCATCCTGAGGCTGTGTTTCCCATAGTAGCAAACTTGATTTCAGACTATTGATGGCAATGAAAAAGAATAGCAAAGCTGAGTGTATTACAGATAGATATAGATATAGATATAGATATAGATACAGATACAGATGTAGATATAGATATAGATATATAGATATTTCATATAAATACATGATACACATTCCACATGCATATTTTATATATATTTATTTAAAAGGCTTTACTTGAATTTGCCCGACAGCCACAGTTAGAATTTTTACAGCTGATATTTGGAAGCGGATGACAATGGAAACAAGCTTGGGGGCCCACATTATGACACAGCCTAAACCACAGCATCCCATACCAGGGTGCCAGTTCAAGTCCCAGCTGCTCCACTTTTGAACCAGCCCTCTGCTAATGTGCTTGGAAAGGCATCCATAGATTGCCTGAATCCTTGGACCACTGCCACCCATGTGGGAAACCCAGATGAAGCTCCTGGCTCCTGACTTCAGCCTGGTCCAACCCCGGCCCTTCTACCCAGTTGGGGAGTAACCACAGGATGAAAGAGCAATCTTGTCTCTCTGTCTCTGTGTTTGGAGAAGGGGAGGAAGAATGATTGTGTCACTGTGCCTTTTCAAGAAATAAAATAAGCCTTTAAAAAAGAAGCGCCGGTGCGGCACCTCACTAGGCTAATCCTCCGCCTTGTGGCACCAGCACACCGGGTTCTCGTCCCAGTCAGGGCACCGGATTCTGTCCCGGTTGCCCCTCTTCCAGGCCAGCTCTCTGCTGTGGCCAGGGAGTGCAGTGGAGGATGGCCCAAGTGCTTGGGCCCTGCACCCCATGGGAGACCAGGATAAGTACCTGGCTCCTGCCATTGGATCAGCGCAGCACGCCGGCCGCGGTGGCCATTGGAGGGTGAACCAACGGCAAAGGAAGACCTTTCTCTCTGTCTCTCTCTCTCACTGTCCACTCTGCCTGTCAAAAATAAATAAATAAATAAGAATCAAGCTCAGTATTTGGCACCGTTCTTCCCCTTGTGATTACTGATACTGAAAATAGCTGCAGAGCAGCTGAGGGGCTGAATGGGGCTCATGGCATCAGCGGGCTGTGGGAACCTAGACTGGAGATCAGAGCCTGCCCAGCTCAGCAGTATCTAGTAGGCTATGTGGACTTTTGCTCAGGAGTTATAAGGGCTATCCCTTTGGAGTAAGAAAGAATTGAAATGAGTCCCAAGTTTTACTCATCATAACCAAATTAAAATAAGACATTCTGCCACAGCCTAGCTACTTGTGAGAGTGACCATAGATCCCCTATGGATAAACATAACATCATTAAGAGCCTCTAATTACCTTTAACTTTTTCAATATGAGTTTCAGCCTTCAAACAAAAATCATTATGTATATAAGAACAGAAGACTGGACTAGAAAAGTAAATAGAAACGATGATAGAACAAGGACACAGTACACTGGAGGGGGACTGGAGGAAGAGTCGAGAACATTAACAAGCAGACAAAATGCATCAAGCTTCATATTGACAAATAGAATTGTTTTGCACTGAATGTCTGTGCCCCAAAATTCTTATTCTTGAAACACTAAACCCTAAACCAATGGTTCTAAGAGGTGAGGCCTTGGGGGAGTGGGTAGGTTTACGTGAGGTCTTGAGGTCTGGGCTCCCATGACAGGAGTGGTGGTCAGCAGGGAGAGATTTCAGAGCTTCCTGTGGCTGCCATGTGATGGCACAGTGAGAAGGTGCTGTCTGCAAGTAAGGGAGAGAGTGACACCTGGAGCCTCTTTGGTGGGCCCACTGATCTCAGACACCCACCTTCCAGAACAGTAGGGAAACTAACATAGGTTCTTCAAACCACCCAGTCAGTGGGATTTTGTGACAGTAGCCTGAGCAGATTAAGACAACTAAAACTAATACTGAAAACAGACCTAGGGACATTGAAAATAAGACTAGTGAAAGCCAAAGGCTAAGAGTGTAAGAAACATGGCCTTCAGTGAGCAATCGTAAAGCTGACAACTAATTTCTTTGTAGGAAGTAAAAAGGCCAGAGCCGTGTGTCTAAACTCACCAGAGGGGAAGAACCACCCTGCAGGAATTCTATCTCATGCAAAGTAGCTTTAAGAAAAAGAGGTAAAATAAAGACACGTTTACCAAACATTTAAAAAGATAATTTACCTCCAATAGACATGCACTAAAGGAAGTATTAAAAGGAATTGTTTGGGCCAAATGAAAATCAAATCACATCTGTTAAAGTTCAGATATTCAGGAATGACAAAGAGGTAGACAAGTTTAAACAATTGATAATATAACATGATGCTGCTGATGAAAATGTAAGGCTATTAAAATGCACAAAAACAGTGGCACAGAAGTTGATAGGGTGGGTGGAATTAAAGTGTTCCACAATTGTTGCATCATCAAGAAAGAAAAACCTAAGAAATACTGTATTTTAATGTGCCAAGGTTGTGTGTTGTAATATCTGGACCAGCCACTCCAAGTACCAGGCATCCGTGATGGCGTTTCCATTCCCAGGCAAGATCAGTGTGTTTCAGAGCCTGAGTTCCCAGGTACCAAAAATGACTAGGATAGCACTAGTGCCCAATCCATCAGGGACCACTAACTTCTCACTAGCTTAACCTGAACTTCCCCTACTTTACTAACCGCGTGCCCAAAACACATCCCAACCACTGTAATGTGCAAACTGCAGATAGAGTGGATTGTCTCTAGCACTGAAAACCCCAGAGATGAGCCCCAAAGCAGCAATTATCTAGTATTTGTGGAAGTCAAAAGTTGGGATAAATGAATGTGAACTCAACAAACCAGAGAACTCCATCTGTGGTAAACGACCCCCATGGAGAACACTGAACAAGACGGTATATTTGGAACCAGAGGAGAAATCATCATAACTCAAAGTCTACTATACATCATGGAAATTTCAACTTTTTTTTACTAAGAACAAAATAAGGACTAGGATAAAGAGCAGAATACATATCTGAAACCAAATAATGAACTGTATGTCTGAGGAATACTCGCTGACCTTAGCACAAATGGTGGAGACAAGAAAAGTATGCAAAGAAACAAACAAAAAAACAAAAAAACAAACAAACAAACAAAAAAAACAGTATCAAGGTTTCCATGAAAGAAGCTTGAAAAGGTAAGAATATGGGGGAGGTGCTGTGGCACATCAGGTAAAGCCGCTGCCTGCAGTGCCAGCACAGATTTAAGACGCAGCTGCTCCACTTCCGATCCAGCTTTCTGCTAGAGCCTGGGAAAGCAGCAGAAAAAGGCCAATGTCCTTGGGCCCCTGCGCCTGCATGGGAGACCTGGAAGAAGCTCCTGGCTCCTGGCTCCAGCCCTTTTGGCCATTTGGGGAGTGAACCAGCAGATGGAAGATCTCTCTTTGTCTCTCCCTCCTCCCTACCCTCTCTATAACTCTGCCTTCCAAATAAATAAATCTTTAAAAAAATGCAAGTAATTTTCAGCAAATTAAGCGTATGAAGACCACTTCTAACTTTATTAACTATGAAATACTTACAGAAGACTGTTTCTAAAAGTTCATTAACAGGGGCCGGTGCTGTGGTGCAGCAGGTTAGGTGACAGCCTGTGGCTCCAGCATCCCACATGGGCACCGGTTCCTGTCCCTGATGCTTCACTTTTGATCCAGCTCCCTGTTAACGCACGTGGGAAAGCAGTAGAAGATGGCCCAGGTGCTTGGGCCCCTGCACTCACAAGGGACACCTGGAAGAAGCTTTTGGCTCCTGGCTTAGGCCTAACCCTGCCCCCATTGTTGAGGCCTGCTGAAGAGTGAACCAAAGGGTAGATGATTCTCTCCCTCTCTCTCTCTCTCTCTCTGTGTGTGTGTGTGTATGTGTGAGTGTGTGTGTGTGTGTGACCTTCTCTCTCTTGGTAACTTTGCCTGTCAAATAAAAAATAAATCTAAAATAGTAAAAAGAAGCCATTGCTGTGGCATAGTAGGCTAAGCTTCTGCTATGGCATTGGAATCCCACATGGGTGCTGGTTCAAGTCCTGGCTGTTCCTCTTCTGATCCAGCTCTGCTATGGCCTCGGGAAAGCAGCAAGAGATGGCCCACGTCCTTAGGCCCCTGCACCCACATGAAAGACCCTAAAGAAGCTCTTGGCTTCTGGCTTAGGATCTGATCAGATCAGCTCATCCTTGGCCATTTTGGCCATGTAGGGAGTGAATCAGCAGATAGAAGATCTTTCTCTCTGTCTCTCCCTCTCTCTGTCTGTAACTCTCTCTCTCTCAAATACATAGGTGAAATATTTTAAAAAATAAATAAAAATAAAAAACAAATAAATGTAAATAAAGCAATCTCATTTGTAAAAAAAGGTTCATAAAAAGTAGAATTAAAAGATATGTTAGTGTATTTTGCTGCAAAAATTTGAAAACCATGAATACATGGAAAATGTGTATTGTGAAAAACAGAAGAACAAATTTGAAATTTTTTACACAAAAGTAAACATATCATTTAGTTCCATTACCCATGATCTTTTTGAAGTACCCTCCTATTCTTGCACTGTTCAGACACAATACTTCTTGACGCAGAATGAGACACCTAGTTAGTTGGCTAGTTAGTTTGTGTGTTCACAGTAAACATACTACAACACAGATTATACATTATAGATAGTATTATGAAACAATTACATACAGTTATATACAGCTATGTATGGAAATGGAAAGAAAAAAATACAGTTCTTCCAAGATTCTAAATTAACCAAAATGTCAAACAAAAGAATTTACATACAAATCATTAGAATCGAGTGTTTTTAACTTCAAAGGTCAGTAAAGCAGCAGAGTAGACAGCTCGGAACTTTTGTGCCTTCAAAGACACATAAGAAAAAAGACAAGCAGCAACTGTTCAGAGCAACTTAGAACTGTGAATGGGAATGAAAACTTGGACACCAACCAAGTGAGAGCCGGATCAAGAAACAGACCAAGCCTTGCTGTGTTTTCTCTGTGGTGGCTGCTCCCTCGCCCTGGCTCCCCAGGGCTTGAACACAGAAGCCCACATTCCCCAGGCTGGTTCCGAGACTGCAGAGCAGACCTCCATCAGTTTGGGTTGTTGGCTCTGACCTGTGTTGGGACCGCCAGGAGGACCACTACACACTGCTTGTTACTATAACATAACTTGAACTTCTGGAACTCCTGGCACTTCCAAGGACAAAATCAACTTTCCTAGGCCCAACGTAACCAACACCCATGGACACTGACACCAAAAGCAGCATGAGCAGATCATCAGTTTTGATCGTGAGTATGAGAGATAAAATATATTTAAGATAATAAAACATGGCATTTTATTTGAATTTTAGAAATAGCTAGCATTATTTACATTTGATTCAGGTTTGTTACAAACAGATATAGTTTTTTTTCCCCCTATGAGGACCAGTATCCAGCTTGCAGAATGAGAGATGTAACCCCAATGCTCAAAGGAGGCCTTTAATTCATCATCTTCCATTGACAACAATCAAGAATAATACAGAGTAAATGTAAATGCCTAGAATAGAATTATATGCATGATTCTCTTGGGTGACATAAGCATCAGGACAGAAACTCTTTGTCTACCTAGTTTCTTTATCCGTTTCTGTTTCTCTTTCGCTTTATTAACATCTCTCCTCCAAGTTTACAATTTAACCTGTTTATATCTCTTTGAGCACTGCAAAAGTTTTGCTGAAAAGAAAAATGCTCAGCATCACTAATCATCAGGGAAATGCAAATAAAAACACAATAGGATACCTATCACCCCATTCCGGTTAGACTGGCTATTATCAAAAAGACAAAAAATAGCAATAGATAAGGAGACAGCAGAACACTTTCATTTTATTGGTGGCAATGCAAATTAGTACAAACATTGTGGAAAACAATGTGAATATTCCCCAAAAAAACAAGAATAGAATCATCATATGATCTGGAAATCCCACTCGTAGGTGTATATCCAAGAAAATGAAATCAGTCTGTCGAAGTCGTCCACACTCCTCTGTTTATTGCAGCACTATTCCCAATAGCCAAGCACGGGAAACAACCCAAGTGTCCATCCACTGAAGAATGGATAAAGGAAATATGGTGTATATAGACAATGCAGCAGTATTCAACTCTTACAAAGGAGGGCATATTGTCATTTGCAACAACGTAGATCAAACTAAAGTCATTATGTTACATAAAATAAGCCAAGCACAGAAAGACAAATACCACCTGATTTTTCTCATGTTTGGAGTGAATTCATAGAAGTTGGGAGTAGGGGGCTGGCACCGTGGCATAGCGGGTAAAGTGGCTGCCTGCAGTGCTAGCATCCCATAAGGGCGCCAGTTCGGGTCCCAGTTACTCCACTTCCTATCCAGCTCCCTGGTAATGTGCCTGGGAAAGCAGGAAAAGATGGCTAAGTGCTTAGGTCCCTGCACCCACATGGGAGACCCAGAAGAAGCTCCTGGTTCCTGCCTCCAGACCAGCCCAGTTCTGGGAATTTTGGCCATTTGGAGTGTTAACCACCAAATGGAAGATCTCTCTCTCCATCTTTCCAACTCTCTGTGTGTAACTCTGACTTTCAAATACATAAATAAACCTTAAAAAAAAAAAAGAAGCTAAGAGTAGAATGATGGTGAGCAGAGAGTGGGGGAAGGAGGGAGGGTTGATTCACAGGTATTAGGTTGTAGTTAGCAGAAAGAAGTTCTGGAGTTCTGTCGCATACTAGGGTGATAGATAATGACAATGTCCTGTGCATTTTTTTTCTTTAAAAAGGCCAGAAGAAAGGACTTTGAATGTTCTCACCATAAATATATGATAAATGTTCAAAGGCATGATCAGTTTGTCCTGATTAAAGCAGCACACAATATACATGCTTCAAAACATCACATGATATCCTACAAATATGTACAACCTACAAGTGTTATATTAACATTTTTTAATTTTCACTGAAATTTTAAAATTTTAAAATTTTGTGTCTCGGCCGGCGCCGTGGCTCACTAGGCTAATCCTCCGCCTTGTGGCGCTGGCACACCGGGTTCTAGTCCCAGTCGGGGCGCCAGATTCTGTCCCGGTTGCCCCTCTTCCAGGCCAGCTCTCTGCTGTGGCCAGGGAGTGCAGTGGAGGATGGCGCAAGTGCTTGGGCCCTGCACCCCATGGGAGACCAGGAGGAAGCACCTGGCTCCTGTCATCGGATCAGCGCGGTGCGCCGGCCGCTGCATGCCAGCCGTGGCGGCCATTGGAGGGTGAACCAACGGCAAAAGGAAGACCTTTCTCTCTGTCTCTCTCACTGTCCACTCTGCCTGTCAAAAAAAAAAAATTTGTGTCTCTTGCTTATACTTGCTCCATATAATGTATAATAAAAGATACCTAAATTTAATGTAATTAATTAGGCAGGTAATGATATACATAGACTTAAAGTTATTATCTTAATCTTTCTTTCCCATTTTTGCTATATATTCTACAATCATTTTCTTCCTTGCTTTCTTTTGGATCCATAAAATAATATTGCTGTTATTCCATTTGTTTGTTAACTTATAAATTCACTCTTTCTCTAGTGCTTTCATGGCTTTTGGACTTATTACTTATAAATGAGTCTCATATATATTTTCATAGTACAAATATCTTAAAACAATGTAACGCTTTTAAAACTCCCACATAGAAACCTATAATTCTTATTTATACACTTTAATTCTACATTGACACTAAAATTTATGATACATGGTTTTTGAAAGTCAGTATAAATTTAGGTTTGCCTCCTCACGTACATACTATTCCCAATAGTCTCCATTCATTTCTGTGTTTCCATACTTCACCTAGGATTATTTTTCTTGTTCTCAAATAACATCTTTTAGAATTTATTTAAGATCATCTAGTTATGAATGTTCCACTCTTGTTTCCTTTAAGATGTCATTATTTTACCTTCATTTTGGAGGGTGCTTTTGACATAAAATTATATGTTGAAATTTAGTCATATGAACACGTTTAAAATGGTGCTCCATATCTCTGACTTCAATCATTTCTATTGCAAACATCTTTGTAGCTCTTTGGTGGAAATGTTTCATTTTCTCTAACTCATTTAAAACTGTCTCATTGAGTGCAGGTTTTAGTAGTTCTACTCTGATGCACCTAGTTACATATATAGATACATACATATATATACATACATATATACATATATATCTTACATTTATTCTTGAAACTGTGTTTTGATGTTTTATTTGGTGTAGGCGATTATTTGCCTCAAATATTGATGTATTCCATTCTCACTCCCCTCTCCTTCTGGGACTCTATTTACGTATAAATTAGTCATTTTCTCTGTTTTCCCTGGGCTGTTCATGTTCTTCTCTATATTTTGAAAATATTTTTCTCTCTGGGCTTTAATTGGATATTCTCCATTGACTGTATAGTTTTCCCAATTTTCTCTTCAGATAATTAAATATCACACTGTTAGTATTTAAACGTATGTATATAAAGTTCCAGCTGATTCTTCTTCCCAGAAAGGATTTATTTTGAATAGATAACCCCAGTCTAGTCTGGACTGAGCTTTTTTGAAGGTGTGTTTCAGGGTTTTATGAGAGCTGGCTTTTAACAATTACTCCTAATAACAAAGTTACTCTTCCACCTACTAGCAGAAGCAGGGTGTTTATCAGAGACCATCCTTTTTGGCCAGCTCACAATTTCCACCTCCTCAGCCAGGTCAGATTATTTAAATCTCTGATAATCTCCCTACTCTCAGATCTATTGTTTTCCTCTTGCCTTCTGAACCCCTCTGCCTAAATATTAGCAAAGGTACTAAAAGGAAAGACGGTTCTACATAGGTCCATACACTTCTCTTTCAGACATCTTGGTCTATCCTCACCTAACAGCCTTGAAATCCAGGAATCCACATTAATTTTTCAACCCTAAGTGGCTGCACAAGTCTCAGCTTGGTTTGCCAACCTTTAGCCACTGCTTTCTGCTTAGCTTCTGACTCTCAGACTATAACAGAGAAGTTTCAAATGCCTCAATGAGAAACTCCCTGTGGAATATTACCCCATCTCCCTCACATCCAGACCTCTTCATTTCTCACTGGCTTAGTGGTCCTCCAATGCCTTCAAAGAGATTTGGTTTTGTATTTTGTTTTCATTTTGTGCTTGTTCTCAGTGGGAGAAGTGGTCTACAACAAGCACTCTGCTCTTACTGGAAATGGAAAATGAAAAGGTCACTAGCTCATACCATTAATATTCTAAGAGTAGTTGAGTTCTCGAAACACGCTCTGTGGAAAGCCAGCTGCATGCTCCATTTAATATCTAGTAATATCTAATCTATTTATTCCCTCCCCTCCCCTCCCCCCTTGCCTTCCCTCCCCTCCTCTTCCCTCCCCCTCCTCCCCTCCCCCCCTTTCCATGTTTTCTCTTCCTATTTCTTCCCTTCTCTCTCTCTTCCCCAGTTTATATGTCCACCTGACCATTTGTCCAAATGACCATTCCTCTTCTTCCTGCTATCTTCAATCTGTGAAGATGCAGAGGGTCACAATTTATTCTTTCTTACAGGATGACTATTCACCTACTCAGGGGTCTGAGCTGAACATTAACCCCTCCTATTGAAGAAACATGGATGTCGTTATACCATTAAATCTTCCTTTGTGACTATAAAAGCTTAGCAGTGCTGTTTAATCATTTAACATCTAGTAACATAAACAGCACAACTGGACACTCCCTTACCCTATGTCTTGGCAATTGTAGCAGATTCTCTGGAGTGCCAATCAGATCCTCCCTACAAATCCAAGTATATATATCCCAACTGCTAGAAGCATCGAATGCTGACAGCTCACAGCTATATGATAGGCATTGCTGTCAGCTGCAAGAAACAACCATGCCAAGGTTAAATGCCTACCAAGGAAGCTGCTACAGGGAAACCAAGGCCTGATCTGACCCCTGTAAAGATCTGGCATAGCTCAAGAATGTCCCAGAGATGCTCTGGGGCCTTAAACGAGAATACATGGCAGATCAGCTTCTCCCTCCACCTAAAACTGGCTTCTCACTTCTTCACAGGGGGATCATCTGTGATCATACCCCGAAAAGCCTTTTCATGTCCCATGGAATCTCAGAGTACATTTTCAGTGCAAACAAATGCATTGACCTAATGTTTGCTGCCTAAGGTTTGCTGTGACCACTCAGTCCTGGCCTGCACCCCAGCTTGATGACCCTTACTACAACATCATCTTCAACTCTAGACTGATGGCATCCAACCTCAGAAGCAATCTGAGTCAAAGCAGGAAAAAAAAAGTTGCTCAGGAAGTCATGACATGCCCTCCTCTGCTGTTTTTGAATCAGCCCAGCTCTGGAGTTTACAAGATAAACACAGTATAATGAACACCAGGAATTAATTGGAGCGAAATGTCTATTCACCAGCGTTGTTATTGAGTCTGTTATAAAAACAGGCACACAAGTGCATGTGGACTGAGCAGATAGGAGTTCAGGACAGACTGTTGAGTTTCCATCTGGCTATCTGCAATGATTTCTGAGCTCAAAAGAGCACTAATTATAAGTAACTTGATATAATCTTGCCTCCTAGAATCGGTGATGATCAGACACACCACAGAGGAAAATGTAGAGTGAAATTTCACTTCAGTGAAAACTAAAAATAACAAAAATACCAATATTAGTACATTAACTGAAGACAGCAAAACGCTCAGCTATTAGGTATCAAAAAGTCTGACAAAGAACTATTGGTTTTCATGGGCTCCATGAAAGCAATTTGAGCAAAAGACAAGCTAAATTTATTGCCAATTTTTTGGTGGAAATCTGGGGACCTATCAATGAATCATCGATTTGGAGAGTAGTCAATATGTCCGAGACACAGGATTTACATTTAACCAGCTTGCATCAAATGCTTAGTAGCCTATATTACTCAAACTGCTTCCTTTCTGTCCTTGTTTCTTTTTTCAAATATTTTGCATTCCATACAAACTCTATTAAAACTCTAGTCAAACTAAGATTATTTATATATATATATATATATATATATATATATATATATATATAAAAGACCTAAATGAAAGATCTATGCAAGTGAGATCCCAGTGGAAAGAACGGGCCATCAAAGAAGGAGGTACCTTTCTCTGAAGGGAGGAGAGAACTTCCACTTTGACCATGGCCTTGTCTAAATAAGATTGAAGTCAGCGAACTCAAAAGGCTTCCATAGCCTTGGCAACTCATGACTAGAGCCTAGGGAGATTACTGATGCCATAAACAAGAGTGTCAATTTGTTAAGTCAACAACAGAAGTCACTGTGCACTTACTCCTCATGTAGGATCTCTGTCCTTAATGTGTGTACAATGTGAATTAATGGTATAACTAGTATTCAAACAGTACTTTACACTTTGTGTTTCTGTGTGGGTGCAAACTGTTAAAATCTTTACTTAATATGTACTAAATTGATCTTCTGTGTATAAAAAGAATTGAAAATGAATCTTGATGTGAATGGAATGGGAGAGGGAGCGGGAGATGGGAGGGTTGCGGGTGGGAGGGAAATTATGGGGGGGGGGGATCCACTGTAATCCATAAGCTGTACTTTGGAAATTTATATTTGTTAAATAAAAGTTAAAAAAAGATTACGTTTCCTCTGAGTCCTAGCACATTTAATCTGTTTGTGAAAGTTATATTATAAAAATTTATTGTTAAAAAGTAAATGTTCAGCTGGCGCCGTGGCTCACTAGGCTAATCCTCCGCCTTGCAGCGCCGGCACACCGGGTTCTAGTCCCGGTCGGGGCGCTGGATTCTGTCCCGGTTGCCCCTCTTCCAGGCCAGCTCTCTGCTGTGGCCAGGGAGTGCAGTGGAGTATGGCCCAAGTGCTTGGGCCCTGCACCCCATGGGAGACCAGAAGCACCTGGCTCCTGCCATCGGATCAGTGTGGCCGCGGCGGCCATTGGAGGGTGAACCAACGGCAAAGAAAGACCTTTCTCTCTGTCTCTCTCGCTGTCCACTCTGCCTGCCAAAAAAATAAAAATAAAAAATAAAAAAAAAAGAAAGTAAATGTTCAGGATTAGTAGTAAGATATAATGAATAAGGAAAATCACTACTTTGTTAAATCTTCACAAGACTGAAATTCAAAGGCAAAATTTGAAAGTGGTAACATTGAGAAATTTAAGAAAGCTTTGCCATGGAGAGCTGTCGAAGTCATGCAGGCTTCTTTTGGATCTCCATCTTCCTTTAGAATAAGGGCAACAAATATAATGACTTTCTGCCTACCCCTTAGATCAGTGCTTTGTAAACAGTAAAGAATCAACAAAGAAATATTGTTTGAATTAATAAAAGAAGGACTGGATGAAAGCATAGGACTAACTTTCCCCTTGAAGTCAAAGAAAAGAGACACATCAGATTTATTTAGGAATAGAAAATAAAACCCAAGTACTATCCTAAGAAGGGCATAAAGCTCTTGTATGTTCAATTTTCTATTCATGGAAGTGAGAGTCACTACAGCAAAGAAGTCATAAGCATTCTAACAGGTGGTAAAGCTAATGATGGTATAGATAGAAGTAGATTATCCATGCAGCATATTCTGATGACCTTGTTTTAAGAAAACAGAACAAAGATATCATCTTAGAATAAACTTGAAAAAGAAAAACAGTCATTAAATACAATATCAATAAGAAATAGAAAGTACCTAGGTGCTGGCCCTGTGGTGCTGTGAGCTAAGCCACCTACAACGCTTACAGTGCTCATGTCAGAGCACCGGTTCAAGTTCCTGCTGCTCCACTTCCAACCCAACTCCCTGCTAATGTGTCTGGTAGGCAGCGGAGGTTGGCCCAAGTACTTGGGCTCCTACCACCTGTACGGGAGACCCAGAAGGAACCTCAGGCCTCTGTCTCAGGCCTGGCCCAGCCCTGGCGGTTGCAGCCATTTGGGTAGTGAATAGTGAATGGAAGGCGGATTGACAGTTTCTCTCTCTCTCTCTCTCCCTTTCTTTCTTTCTCTCTCTCTCTCTTTTTTTTTTTTTTTTTTTTTTTTTTTTGACAGGCAGAGTGGACAGTGAGAGAGAGAAACAGAGAGAAAGGTCTTTCTTTGCCGTTGGTTCACCCTCCAATGGCCGCTGCGGCTGGCGCACCGAGCTGATCCGAAGGTAGGAGCCAGGTGCTTCTCCTGGTCTCCCATGCAGGTGCAGGGCCCAAGGACTTGGGCCATCCTCCACTGCACTCCCTGGCCACAGCAGAGGGCTGGCCTGGAAGAGGAGCAACCGGGACAGAATCCGGCGCCCCGACCGGGACTAGAACCCGGTGTGCCGGCGCCGCAGGTGGAGGATTAGCCAAGTGAGCCGCAGTGACAGCCTCTCTCTACCTTTCAAGCACAGGAAGAAATCTTCTAAGAAAGAAATAGGAAATACCTAAATCCACAAAATATGAGCACATGAAGAAAACATCAGATACTATAAATATTAGTTCAAGACTAATGAAGAGATTGGACACATTGAATTTATGAAAGGGTCAGAATCTGAAAAGTAGGTTTTCTAACCCAAAGAAACAAAATAAAATTCCTTTGCATTGAAAAAACACCAAGTTGTCCTGTCATCTACAGGGGCACACTGAACTCTGTTTGTCATCTACGAAATGATAATGTGGTGCTAGACAAGAAGATCTTAGGTGCTTTGAGGGAAATCACTGTTGATACGGGGTGTTAGAGGAAAAAAAATGTGAATGATGGGCCGGCGCCGTGGCTCAATAGGCTAATCCTCTGCCTGCGGCGCCGGCACACCGGGTTCTAGTCCTGGTCAGGGCGCCGAATTCTGTCCGGGCTGCCCCTCTTCCAGTCCAGCTCTCTGCTGTGGCCAGGGAGTGCAGTGGAGGATGGCCCAAGTCCTTGGAACCTGCACCCCATGGGAGACCAGGAGAAGCACCTGGCTCCTGCCTTCGGATCAGCACGGTGCACCGGCCACGGTGGCCATTGGCGGGTGAACCAATGGAAAAGGAAGACCTTTCTCTCTGTCTCTCTCTCTCATGGTTCACTCTGCCTGTCAAAAAAAATGTAAATGACAAAATTTTCTGTAGCTACTGGATCTCAGTCAATTCAGGAGGGGTGCAAGTAAAATCATACACACACACACGCACATACACAGTCACTTTATTCATGACTTTATGACAATTAAGGAGAGCATCCAATTTCTCTATAGGAGTCATACCTGAGTGGGTAATGAACCTTTTTATTGTCACCCCAGCAGTGAATTTTTGAAATTTATGTTTCTACCACCTTTGTAAGGTTATCATTTTTCTAAGAGTCAAATGAGACTTACTCTCTGATCTTTCTCCTACCCCCTTTTAGGATACATTTAAGAATTAAAAAGGGAACATTAGCATAGCAATTACAAAGCCATAGAGTACAAAAGAAGGGAAAGAAAAAAGCACCCAGACAATTGGTGAATGTACACTTGACATATTACACAAATTGTGTACATAAGTCACAAATTGTGATTAACATTTCTCCATGAAATTGAAGAAGTAAAATATTATAAAGTAAGATGAAGCAAAATATGATACCAGGTCTCAGACAAAAATCATAAAAGAAACAAAAAGAAGCAACATAAAGATTCCAAGAAGTTGTTGGGAATGGCAATATTGTTATTTTAATTTCCCCATTCCTCTAAAACACAAACACAAAAACTAGAACAGCTAAACAAAAACACAGAAACAACATATTTTGAAATTTGGTGAGCAGGTATCCTACCAACCTCAGTATAGAAGAAAGGAAAATTCATTAACGTGCACAAGATCCCCTTGGAGAGAGACAACAGAGGGTGCTGTGTTCATGAGAATGACAAGGAGCATTTACTACAAACAAGTCCATTAAGAAGAGCAATCAGAACTTGGAGGGAGCCCTGAAGTGTCCAGTTCAGACTACCTCTGTAAAAGACCTTGCAGAATCTCAGAATCTGCAGACCAGGATACCATTCCAGAATCTATCCCGGTGCCAAAGAAAAACGACTGGGCATAGAACTTTCAGTGAGCAATAGAAGGAAATACAAAGGCAGACCCAAATATAACCATGAGTGGAAGGATAAAAACCAGATCTTAGCATGAAACTGTATTTTTATCTCTTTTGAAAAACAGCAGAAATAGGAACTCAGGAGAAATGCAGCTGAAATTGTACTGTTATTCTCATTTCAAAGGTACTGGAAACTTTCATATAATCAAACAACCTCAACAAGCCATGTTTACAACATTAACCAAGAGAACTCAAGAAATTGTTGTAGACATTGAGACAACATAAAGTGCAATTAGAAAATAATCAAAAATTAAGTGATCAAGTAAAGGATTATTTGACAAAGCAGGCACTGTGGCATAATGGGTAAAGACCCTACCTGCAGCACTGACATCCAATACAGGAACCAGTTCAAGTCCTGGATGCTCCACTTCCAATCCACTCTCTGCTAATGAAATGGGGAAAGCAAAGAAAGATGGCCCAAGTATTTGGCCCTCTATGTGTGGGAGACATAGATGAAGCTCCTTGCTCCTGGCTTCAGCCTGGCTCAGTCCTGGCCTTTACGGCCATTTGGGGAGAGAATCAGTAGATGTAAGATCTCTCTCCCTCTTTCTCTCTGTAACTCTGCCTATTAAATAAATAAGTAAATACATCTTTAAAAAATCTTTTAGAAAAAGGATTATTTGAAAAGTGAGGTGATAGAATTCAATAAAGATATGTAGAAAAGTAAAACATCATGTTAGAAGTGAATAACTAACAAAGACAACACAAGTTGAAGTAAGTATAATAAGCTGGTGCCGCGGCTCACTAGGCTAATCCTCTGCCTTGCGGCACTGGCACACCAGGTTCTAGTCCCAGTCGGGGCGCCGGATTCTGTCCCAGTTGCCCCTTTTCCAGGCCAGCTCTCTGCTGTGGCCAGGGAGTTCAGTGGAGGATGGCCCAGGTGCTTGGGCCCTGCACCCCATGGGAGACCAGGAGAAGCACCTGGCTCCTGCCTTCAGATCGGCATGGTGCGCTGGCCGCGGCGGCCATTGGAGGGTGAACCAACAGCAAAGGAAGACCTTTCTCTCTGTCTCTCTCTCTCACTGTCCACTCTGCCTGTCAAAAAAAAAAAAAAAAAGAAAGAAAGAAAGAAATAAGTATAATAGATTATGACTTTTGATCAAAATTATAAAAAAAATGAAGTTCAAGCAAAATGGATCCAAAAGAAATTAGCCAATACAGAAAAGAAGCAAATACACATTGATGTGGAGTTCCTAAAAGAGAATACCAAAGCAAAAAATGAAGCAAATAAAAATAGAAATCACATTTTTATGAATTAAAAAATTATATGAATCTTGACATTAAAACAACCACAGACTTGCTAAAATCTACTATTATAAGAAGTAAGATACATTTCATACTGAGATTATTGTACCATAAAAGGGAAAGAAAGAGGGCCCAGTGCTGTGGTGTAGCTGGTGGGGCTGCTGCCTGCAGCGCCGGCATCCCATATGGGCTCCGGTTCCAGACCCAGCTGCTCTGCTTCCTATCAGCTCTCTGCTGTGGCCCGGAAAGTCAGTGGAAGATGGTCCAAGTCCTCGGTCTCCTGCACCCACAAGAAGTTTCTGGCTTCACATCAGCCCTGCTCTGGCCATTGCAGCCATCTGGGGAGTGAACCAGCAGATGGACGATCGATCTCTCTCTCTCTGTCTGTCTGTCTCTGTCTCTGCCTCTCTTTCTCTCCCTGCCTCTGCCTTTCAAATAAATAAATCTTGACTAAAAAAGGGAGGGGGGAGAAAGGGAAGGAAGGAAGAAAAGAAAATCCACTGGGATTTCTGGCAGAGGCTATTAGAACTATTGATAGCTTTCTATCACAGAATATTTAAAATATTCTAGAAAAAGGCCAGAAGTCAGGTACTTTAAATCCAGTCAAACTGGTGTTCAAATGTAAAAATCATAGGCACAGTTTTATTTCTGTGCAAAAATGCAGGGACTATTATTTCCATGATGAATTCCTATGAATCTGAAGAGAGAGCTCCAGGAAATCTAAATGACTAAAATTACATCAATGTAAGAGAGGTTGTAAACAAAATATTTATTTTCCACAGAAGCGTGCCATGGTTGTAAGGGATACAGTACAATGTATGCTGGTCTGACAATGAGGATTCAGGTTAACTGTCAATAACAGTTCATCCTAGTGGTTAAGCTACTAATTAAGCCACTGGTTAATACAGGACACCTGTATCCCATATTGGAGCGCTTGGTTCAACACTAGTACCCGGCTCCTGACTACAGCTTCTTGCTAATTCACCCTAGGAGGCAGCAGGGCTGGCACCAGTGGTTGGGTTCTTGCCATCCACTGGGGACTTCTACATTGAGTTCTCAGGTCCTGGCTTCATCAGCGTTGGCCATTGCAGGCATTCGCGGAGTAAATCACCAGATGGAAAAACAGAGTGCCTTTGTCTCTCTCCATCTGTCTCTCTCTCTCTCTCATGCTCCCCCTCCCATTATCACTCTCTCTCCTTCTGAACAAGATAAAACAGATGGGATTGAATGTCCAAAATGGTGCTCCTCTGACAAAGATGTCGCCCTTCCACAAAAGCAGTGAATATACTGGCAAACAAAATGAGCCATTAATTACTTCAGAAATCTGGAAATTACCAAAGTCACAGAAAACTGAAAATAATTTATCCGAAAGAAATTGCTGATCCTCTGTAATACAGCAGGGCACGCAAACTTTTAACTCGTGCTGTTCCCATCTCCCCTTGCACCACCAGAGCAGTAATCTTCTAACTTGCAAAGCCAGCATTCTTACAGCCAACCCAAATGACTTACTTCATATGAAATTCCATTAAATGCACACACATCAGAGCACAGTCAGTATTTTGTCAGAACTCCTAGCTCCCAGGAAAAAAACTCCTGACAGGTATTGTGGCTGTTCAACGTAACTGAGAGCAACTCATCTGGAAGAACAAAAAAGCCCTACCCTTAGGAGAATACCAAAGCAACAACAATTTCTTAACAACACTGCAGCTTCCTAAGGCTATGATGTGATTTGCTTGTGGCAAACAAGAGTCTAGAAAGGAAAATAAAAGGATATGATGGGGAAAAACGATATTAAGGAAGTTAAGAGCTCTGACATATTCCTCGAGATCTCAAAGGCCATACTCACATCCAGGAAAGATCTAGTAAAAGATAAAAACCACTCACCACTGACTAATCTTGAATCCCTCCAGGACATGCAAGCTGGGGCTATCCTGTAAAGCGGATGAAGTTTGAACTTGTGTGCCTTCTCACATAAGGAGAGGAAGATAGGTAAGATATATATATATATTTTTTTTAAGATTTATTTTATTTACTTGAAAGACAGAGTTACAGAGAGAGGTAGAGACAGAGAGAAAGAGAGAAAGGTCTTCCATTCCCCAGATGACCACAATGGCTGGAGCTGCACCAATCCAGAGCCAGGAGCCAGGAGTTTCCTCCAGGTCTCCCACACGGGTGCAGGGGCCCAAGACTTGGGCCATCTTCTACTGCTTTCCCAGACCATAGCAGAGAGCTGGATCGGAAGTGGAGCAGCCCATCTAGAACTGGTGCTCATATGGGATGCTGGAGCTTCAAGCCAGGGCTTTAACCCACTGCGCCACAGCACCGGCCCCTGATAGCTAAGATATTTAAGAAAACTTTCTGGGGCCAGCGTTGTGATGTAGCAGGTAAAGCTACTGCCTTCAGTGCTAGCATCTCAAACAGGAGCCAGTTCGTATCCAGGCTGCTCTGCTTCCAATCCAGCTCTCTGCTAATGCATTTGGGAGCACAGCAGAAGATGGCCCAAGTCCTTGGGCCCCTGCACCCATGTGGGAGACCTGGAAGAAGTTCCTGGCTCCTGGCTTTGGCCTGGCCCAGTCCAGACGTTGAGGCCATTTGGAGAGTGAACCAATGAATGGAAGACCTCACTCTCTATCAGAATGAGGTACCCAGGTTCCGTAAGACCCCACTCCCCTACCCCCTCTCTTTCTCTGCCTCTGCCTGTCAACTCTATAACTCTGATTTATAAATAAATAAATGAATCAAAAAAAAAAAAGAAAGAGAAAATTTTCCCATCTTTGTCAGCTTACCACATCACAGCGAGCTAGAGAAAAATCCTGGGAAGCTGCACATAATTAAAACAATTTTTTATCTGAACAGGGGAGAGGCAGGAAGAGTAACAGAGACAGACCTTACAGACAGAGAAAGTGCCTATCTGCTGTTTCACTCCCCAGATACTCACAGCTACCCTGCCCAGGCTGGGCCAGAGCCAAAGCTGGGACCAGGTACATAATCTAGGTCTCCCACATGGGTGCAGGAACCCAAATATTAGAGCCATCAACACTGCCTCCTACAGTGTGCATTAGCAGGAAGCTGGAGTCAGAAGCTGGAGCCAGGAAGTGAACCCAGGTACTCCAATGTGGGATGCAGCTGCCTTAGGCATACCTCAATATTTGTAAGATTAGGCAATGCACTCTTTCTATTGCAAAAAATGTAGAATCTACTGAGGCCAGGTAATTCCTTAAACAAATCAATAGCAGCAATAAATGAAATAAAAACACAAAGCCCAACATGAACAAAAGCCTGGAAAAGGGAAAGGGACTTGATCAGAGTTACTGCAGTAAATAACCCAAAATATTTAGTTTTCAGCAAAAAGAAATTACCAGAAAGGCAAAGAATCAGGAAAGTATGCTACCTACACACAGGGGAAAAAAAGTATCCCACAGAAAAGCTCCTGAGATGGTCTGCATTTCTCACTTATTAGACAAAGACTTCCTAGCAGCTGCTACAAATATATAACTAAAAAAGGTAAAGAATGAAAGAAAAATATGATAAATACATCTTGTAAAACAGACAATACCAATAATAAAATTGAGTGGAATATCTCAAAATTTATAATGAGACTCAAATGTTTGAAACACACCAACTACAAAGACTGGAGTTGAAAAATGCAATTCAGAATTTTAGAAGTCACTAAAAGGGAGCTAATCACAAACCCAAGTAAGCAGGAAAATAGAGTGAAGTTGAATAGAGATCAAGAAAGGTGGCCCAGATCAGAAATGAGGGCGAATGAGCAAATCTCCCAAAAGAGTAACTAATATGGAAGACTCACATTGTGTAGTTTCAAAAATCACTACAAAGCTGCAGTCAACAAGACAGTGTGGTGGTGGCATCACAATGGACGTATAGAGGAAGGCAGTAGAGAGTAGAGTAGTAAACTGTCCCATTTACACAGTACCAAGACAATTCAATAAGGAAAGGCAGTATTCCTAACAAATGGTTGTAAGACAACTGCACATCCACATACAAAAGAATGAAGTAGATTTTCTTCCTCATACTATTAATTCAGAAATATTTCTTCGCATAGGTTCATCTGACATAAATTATTGAACTAGATGAGTTAAAACTTCAGAAATTCTAAGCGAAACAATATAACCAGGATTTTCATGAAGCTGGATTAAACAATGATTTCTTAGATGTGTAACTAAAAGCATAAAGCAACAAGTGAAATAATTGGATTTCTCAGATCTAGAAAAAATTATGCTGAAATTCGTATGAAGGAACAGGAGACCTCAAATAGCTAAAGCCATTTTATAAACAAAAACAAAGTTGGAGGCATCACAAAATCAGATTTCAAGAAATACTACAGGGCATTTATAACCAAAACAGCATGGTACTGATACAGATAGACGATGGACAGACCAATGGAACAGAATAGAAACTCTGGAAATCAATCCAAGCATCTAAAACTAACTTAGATTTGACGAAGGAGCTAAAACAAATCCCTGAAGCAAGGACAGTCCCTTCAACAAATGGTGCTGGGAAAACCAGATGTCCACATGCAGAAGTATGAAGCAAGACCCCTACCTTACATCTTACACAAAAATCCATTCAATATGGATTACAAATCTAAATCTTTGTCCTGACACCATCAAATTAATCAAGAACATTGGGGAAACCCTGCAAGACATTGGCACAGGCAAAGAATTCCTGAAAAAGACCCCAGAGGCACAAGCAGTCAAAGCCAAAATGAACAAATGAAATTACCTCAAATTGAGAAGTTTCTATACTGCGAAAGAAACAGTCAGGAAAGTGAAGACACAACCTACAGACTAGGAGAAATTATTTGCAAACTATGCAACTGTAAAGGATTAACAACTAGAATCTATAAAATGATCAAGAAACACCACAGAAACAAAACAAACAACCCAATAAAAAGATGGGCCAAGGACCTCAATAGACATTTGTCAAAAGAGGAAATCCAAATGGCCAACAGACACATGAAAAAATGTTCAGGATCACAAGCAATCAGGGAAATGCAAATCAAAACCACAATGAGGTTTCACCTCTCCCTGGTTAGAATGGCTTACATACAGAAATCTACAAATAACAAATGCTGGAGAGGAAGTGGGAAAAAGGGCACCTTAACCCACTGTTGGTGGGAATGTAAACTGGTAAAGCCACTGTGAAATACAGTATGGAGATACTTCAAAAATATGAATATAGACCTATCATCTGATCCAGCCATCCCACTCCTACTCCTGGGAATTTACCCAAGGGAAGTGAAATTAGTAAACAAAAGAGCTATCTGCACCTCCATGTTTATTGCATGTTTATCAATTCACAATAGCTCAAACATGGAATCAACCTAAATTCCCATCAACCAAAGACTGGATAAAGAAATTATGGGATATGTACACTATGGAATACTACAAAGCAGTAAAAAAAAAAAAAAATGAAATCCAGTCATTTGCAACAAAATGGATCAAGCTGGAAAACTTCACACTTAGCGAAATAAGCCAGTACCAAAGGCACAAACACCATAGGTTCTCCCTGATCTGTGAGAATTAATAATTCTCCTAAAATTAAAGCTATAGAAGTGAAATGGACACTTTTATAAACAATGACTTGAATTGCCCTCATCCTGACTGTCTGAGGGATAGCTTTTTATTGTTATCTTTTACCTTGTATTTCCTTTTTTTTTCTTTGACAAAGGAGCTAAAAATCAATCCCTGGTACAAGGACAGTCTCTTTAACAAATGATGCTGGAGAACTGGATTTCCACATGTGGAAGTATGAAACTAGACCCATACTTCCACCTTGCAAAAAAAAAAAAAAAAACCACTAAAAATGGACCAGAGGCCTGAATCTATGAGCCAATACAATAAAACTATTAAAGAACATTGGGGAAACTGCAAGACATCAGCATAGGAAAAGACATCTTGGCCAAACTCCAGAAGCACAGGCAATCAAAGCCAAATTTGACAAGTGGGATTACATCAAGCTGAGAAGCTTTTGCACTGCAAAAGAAATACTCAGCAAAGTTAAAAGGCAGCCAACAGAATGCATGAAAATATTTGCAAACTACAAAACACATAAAGGGTTAACATCCTGTATCTATAAAGAGCTCACAAATTTCAACTTCAACAAAACATGCAATCCAATTAAGAAATGGGCATAGGACTTAAATAGGTGCCTTTCTTTTTCCTTTTTTTAAAATATTTTATCTATTTGAGAGGTAAAGTACAGACAGTGAGAAGGAGAGACAGCAAGAAAGGTTTTCCATTCACTGGTTCACTCCCCAAATGACTGTGAAGGCCAGAGCTGGGCCAATCTGCAGCCAGGAATTGGGAGCTTCTTCCAGGTCTCCCACCTGGGTGCAGGGGCCCAAGCACTTAGACCATCTTTTACTGCTTTCCCTAGCTATAGCAGAGAGCTGATTGGAAGAGGAGCAGCCAGGTCTTGAATTAGTGCCCATATGGGATATGGTATTGCAGGCAGAGGATTAATTTATTGCATCACAGCACCAGCCCATAAACAGGGATTTTTCAAGAGAGGAAATTCAAATGGGCAGCAGACGCTTCAGAAAACTAGACACCAGGGAAATGCAAGTTATTTCACATTGAAGTTTCACCTCACTCCAGTTAAAATGGATGTCATACAGAAATCAACAAATGATAAATGCTGGCAAGGATGGGGGAAAAGGGCATCCTGGCCCACTGTTATTGGGAATGTAAACTGTTGCTGCCACTGTGAAGATAGTATGGAGATACCTCAGAAATCTGAATACAGACCTACTATATGATCCAGCTATTCCACTCCTGGGAATTTACCCAAACCAAAAGAAATCAGTATTTGAAATCAGTATTTGAAAGAGTGATCTGTACCCCCATGTTCATTGCAGCACAATTTACAGCAGCTAATATATGCAATTAACCCAGACGTCCATCAACTGTTGACTATCTAGGAAATTATGGTATATGCACACTATGGAGTACTACTCAGCTGTAAAAAAAAATGAAATCCTGTCTTTTGCAATAAGATGGATGCAACTGTAAACCCATTATACTTTAGTGAAATAAGCCAGTACCCAAAAGACGGATATCCTATGTTTTTCCTGATACTAGATAACTAATAGAGTACCTGAAATGTGATGCATTGGAATGAAATCAACATTTTGAGATTCGATGATGGTTTATAGCCCTTGTTTCTTCCATTGAGGAACAGTGCTTTGTTTTATTTTTTCTTTCTCTTCATGCTACCTGTTGAACTCTTTTACTTAGTGTTGGGTTAATTCTATTATCGTTAAGTAAAAATTAAGTGTGGGAACGTGAGAGGGAGGAGGAGGTAGGGTTGGAGCATAGGCAGGATTTGGGGTGGAGGAGGAAGTGTCACTATGTTCCTAAATCTGGATATATGAAATACATTAAACTTGTATAACTTAAGTAAAATTTAAAAAAGAAAGAAAACCATATGATCACTTACAAATAAAGTTTAAACCTTAAAAAAATATGAAAACATAACAGATTTTAACATGTGGTACCTCTACAGTGAGGGAAGAAGTAAATTGGAAGGACAGTGCTCTTCTTCGAATATACTAATTTTTATATTCTCTTTTGTTATTAAAAGTAATCAACATAACACACAATTAAAAAGTTATCTCTACAAATCAAAAAACAACTATACAAATATTCCAAACTGAGTATTTAGTTGGAGGCATAATCATGCAGAAACACTATCCTGGGTGACTTTAAAACTGTAACTTTGGAATATTCATATTCCATGGGATATACACTAAGGACACAAACAATTGGACATATATTAAACATCCCTGCCAGAGGTGTTGGTATTGTTATCAGGATGCTGTTGTTTGCATTGCAGTGTGAAATAAAAACTATCAATCATCACAAAGTTTAGTTATTAAAATCTGAAGCCCAACTATGAACTCACAAAGTAGCATTTAAAGAAATTTTTTAAATCTAGCCACTGGAAACACCTAAAAACAATGGTTGTTATGGTATCAGTAAACACATCTCATGCCCAGAGGACTTTCTCTAAATAGTGTTTCATAAGATAAACCAAAATTCTTTGAAATTCCAGGAGCCAGTGTGGCTCAGTGAGTTAAGACACCACTTGTGATGTCTACACCCCGCAATGCCAGTTCAAGTCCTGACTACTCTGCTTCCAATTCATCTTCCCATTATGACACCTTGGAGAAGGCAGTGGAGGCTGGCCAAGTGTTTTGACTCCTGCCACCCACATGGACGACCTGGATGCATTTTCTCACTTCTGACTTCAGCCTGGCTGAGACATGACTGCTGCAGTTATTTGGGGAATGAACCAAAAGATGCATGATATCTCTCTCTCTCTCTCTCTCTCTCTCTCTCTTTCTCTCTCTCTCTTGCTTTGCTTTCAAGAAAATTCTACAAAATGGTTCCAGGTTCCAGATCTGGAACAAAAAAATAAAGAAGTTAAGGCATTATTTTTACCATCAGAAAGAAAGAAAAATGCCAAATACTACAAAGCTCATGTCAAAATGACTCATAAACCAAGTTTAATCAGATTTTGCTGGGCTGGCGCCATGACGCAGTAGGTTAATCCTCTGCCTGCAACAACAGCATCCTGTATGTGCACCGGTTCCAGTCCCTGCTGCTCCTCTTCCAATCCAACTCTCTGCTATGGCCTTGGAAGGCAGAGGAAGATGGCCCAAGTCCTTGGGCCCCTGCACCCACATGGGAGACTGGGAAGAAGTTCATGGCTTCAGCACATTGGCACAGCTCCAGCCGTTGCAGCCATTTGGGGAGTGAACCAATGGAAGCAAGACCTTTCTCTCTGCCTTTTCTTCTCACTGTCTGTAACTCTACCTCTCAAATAAATAAATAAAATCTTTAAAAAAATAAGATTTTACTCTGCACAAATTATAAAAATGTGACCATTAATTAAGTTAGTGAGTGCAATGTGTTGAAACATCTCAAACTAGTCTAATTCCAAGAGTTCACAAAGTTACAAAAGCAACAGCAACTAAACAAATCAACATACCTCTGATTGCTACCCTTTAGAAGATGCTGATGAAACAGTTGATTATTTGAGGGGGAGTGGGGGGAGAAACAAGAATTAAGCATATATCTTGCATTTCCTATATGAACTATATCTCAAAATAATAAAATAATAATAATAGTGTGCTTTCATAAACTCTTCCAGCAAACAAGCAAACAAGGAACAACAGACATGGAATATCAGCAATTTGCAATCCCCAGTGAATTAATGGGTCCATTATTCAACTCCCTCTACTCCTCTTCCCACCATCCCTCCAGCCTCTCATAATCACTATTCTAAGTTCAGATTGATGCTTGTTTTTTGACTTCCATTTATGAGACACCACATATGGTATTTGTCTGTGTTTGGGCTATCTCAATCAACATATCCAATTCCACCCATTTTGTTGCAAATGTCAGATTTTTTTTTAATTTTTTTTTTTTATTTTTTGACAGGTAGAGTGGACAGTGAGAGAGACAGAGAGAAAGGTCTTCCTTTTCCATTGGTTCACCCTCCAATGGCTGCTGTGGCTGGCGCACTGCGCTGATCCGAAGCCAGGAGCCAGGTGCTTCTCCTGGTCTCCCATGCAGGTGCAGGGCCCAAGCACTTGGGCCATCCTCCACTGCACTCCCTGGCCACAACAGAGAGCTGGCCTGGAAGAGGAGTAACCGGGACAGAATCCGGCACCCCGACCGGGACTAGAACCCGGTGTGCCGGCGGCGCAAGGCAGAGGATTAGCCTATTGAGCCACGGCGCCAGCCTGCAAATGTCAGATTTAAATATGGCTGAATAATATTCCATTGTGTATA
Source organism: Oryctolagus cuniculus (assembly GCF_051225735.1). Taxonomy (NCBI): domain Eukaryota; kingdom Metazoa; phylum Chordata; class Mammalia; order Lagomorpha; family Leporidae; genus Oryctolagus; species Oryctolagus cuniculus. The sequence continues at coordinate 122,860,395 of NC_142869.1, read as the reverse complement.
GGTACAATTTTTTTTATCCATTTAACTATCAAGGAACACCTAGGTTGATTCTACTATTGGATATGAATAGGGTGGCAGTGAACATGGGAGTTGATAGGCTAGATCATATGATCCCTCTGTTTTTATGTTTGGGGAGATACTATTGTTTTCCATAATGGTGTTACTAATTTGAATTTCTGCCAACAATGTGGAAGAATTCCCTTTTCTCAACATTTTTTTGTCTTTTTGATAATAAGCATTTTAATTGGCGTGAGATAGTATCTCCCTGTGGTTTTTGTTTGCAGTTACCTGATGGCTAGTAATATTGACAATTTTAATAAAACTATTGGCTGTTTCCATTTCTTCTTTTGAGAAATATCTATTCAGATCTTTGCCCATCTTTAAACTGAATTGTTTTTGTTGTTGCTGCTGAGTTTTTTGAGTTTCTTATATATTCTGGATATTTAATCCTTTGTCAGCTCAAAATTTTGAAAATATTTGCTCCCATTCTGTCAGCTGCATCTTCTCCTGTTTCCTCTGCTGTGCAGGTTTTTCTCAGTTTGCTATAATCCCATTTTTCTAGTTTTGCTAACTGGGGACCTCTTACAAGTGAGGTGGCATTTTCTCTTGCAGCTTTTAGAATTCTCTCTTCACCTTATGATTTCTCATCCTGATTGTCAATGCAAGGACCTTTGCTGCTCCTGTCTATTTGATGTCCTCCATGCCTCCTGTACTTGGGTTTCCATATTCTCAATAATAATAATTCTTGAAATTTTTTTGTTATTGTTTTGTTGAATAGGCCTTCTATGCTTTTATAAAGAACCTTTATTACTTTTTTTTTTTTTTGACAGGCAGAGTGGACAGTGAGAGAGAGAGAGAGAGAAAGGTTTTCCTTTGCCATTGGTTCACCCTCCAATGGCTGCCACGGCCGGCGGGCTGCGGCCGGCGCACTGTGCTGATCCTATGGCAGGAGCCAGGTACTTATCCTGGCCTCCCATGGGGTGCAGGGTCCAAGCACTTGGGCCATCCTCCACTGTACTCCCTGGCCACAGCAGAGAGCTGGCCTGGAAGAGGGGCAACCGGGACAGAATCCGGCACCCCGACCGGGACTAGAACCCCGTGTGCCGGTGCCGCAAGGCAGAGCATTAGCCTAGTGAGCCGCGGCGCCAGCGTCTATGCTTTTAGAAACTTCTTATCAATTGGAAATTCATTTGTTTAATTGTATCCCAAAGGTCTCAGAAACTGTCTTCATTCTTTTTCAATTCTTTTTGCCTGATTAGGTATTTCAAGATACCTGCCATTAAGTTCTGCTTGATCTACTCTGTGTTTTCTATTTGATTTACAGATTGATTCACCTGTAATTTTTTTTAAAAAAATTATTTTATTTATTTAAAAGAGTTACAGAGAGAGGTAGAGACAGAGTGGGGTCTTCCGTCTGCTGGTTCACTCCCCAAGTGGCTGCGACGACCAGAGCTGAACCAATCCAAAGCCAGGAGCCTCCTCCGGATCCCCCACATGGGTTTAGGGGCCTCCTCCACTGCTTTCCCAGGCACATTAACAGGGAGCTCTATTGGAAGTGGAGCAGCTGGAACTTGAACCGGCATCCATATCGGATGCTGGTGCTTCAGGCTGGGGATTTAACCCACTGCACCACAGTGCCAGCCCCTGTAATTTTTCTGTTTTGCTCTTTTTTCTTTTTTTAAGTTGATCAGTCAAATCCTTTTGTAAGATTTATTTTTATTGGAGCCAGTGCTGTGGCGTAGCCTGTAAAGCCACCGCCTGCAGTGCAGGCATCCCATACAGGTGCCAGTTCTAGACCCAACTGCTCCACTTCTGATTCAGCTCTCTGCTGTGGACTGGGCAAACAGTAGAAGACGGCCCAATCCTTGGACCCCTATACCTGCGTGGGAGACCCAGAAGAAGCTCCTAGCTCCTGGCTCTGGATCAGCACAGCTCTGGCTGTTGCAGCCAATCAGGGAGTGAACCAGTGGATGGAAGACCTCTCTCTCTCTCTCTCTCTCTCTCTCTCTCTCTGCCTCTCCTCTCTCTGTGTAACTCTGCATTTCAAATAAATAAAAATAAATCTTCTTTTAAAAAGATTGAAAAGCAGAGTTATATAGAGAGGAGAGAGACAGAGAGAGAGATTGTCCATCTGCTGGCTCACTCCTCAAATGGCCACAATGGTGGGGGCTGAGCCAGGCTGAAGCCAGAAGCTCAGAACTCCATCTTGGTCTCCCATGTTGGTGTCAGGGGCCCAAGCGCCCAAGCCAGACATTATGGTACATATGCAGTGAAACCCCGTTTGACATTGGAGCAACTCAGATTCATCATAGAAGTATTATAATTTAATTAACATTCTTGTTTTCCCCCACATCCATTCTTAATGCATGCTAGGAAGCTACATGCAGAGAAAGCTCAAGATATGCAGTTGCCAGATGTCCATCAAAGTGTCACAAATGACCATCATGGCCATATCTCCTGTCAACGTCACTCATGCTTTAAGTCACTGAGAAAGTCCCAAACCAGGGAAAAATACATGTCACATACTCTCTCTACTGGCCTGTTCCTGCCTTGGGATGTACTTCAATAAACTTTTGCTTTACTCTCCCTACTTTCATCTCTCTGAACTATAATACATTACTCCACCAAAGAAGGAGAGTCAAGGCAAGCTGGCCACTGCTAGTGAAAAAATCATGCATAAATCTCCTAATTTCTTTATAAGCTATATATCTTTATTCCCTTGGATCTCTTTAAACATCTGTCTAATCATTGGTTTGGGTTCTTTATCAGGTATTTTTGTCCATCGCCTTTTCTTTGGAGTCTGATATTACAGCATCAGGCATTCCTTTTGAAGCACCATATTGCCTACCATTTCATACTTTGAGGGCAGGTGCGTGTGCCCCTGCCTGTGTACCAAGGTGATGTGAGGGCAGGAACCAGCTGCAGCAGAACTGGGACATGTCTACAATAGGCATGCTCAAATACCTGCACCAACCACGGCAGAGGAGAAATAAAACGTCAGTGACAAGGAGTTCACATCTCTCTTTGTTGTTACTCTCAGAAGTAAGGAGAGTGAAGGAAAGGGCCCCACATCTGCACAGCCCAGAATCTTGCTTCTTTGATCCTGGGAGCAGGACCCACCTGATGTTGTCCTCTGTAATGCAGAATACTGCTTGGGTGAAATGGATCAGAAACCTGTTGCTACTGGGTCTAGTTGGGTTTGTGAGGCTGAATTCCATTTTTGCCAGAGTGAGGGTGGGGGCCTGTGGGACCACAGTATTGGGGATAAGCAAGAGTTTCTATCTCCTAAAACAGTATGAATTCTGACAGTGACTCCTGTCTCTCAAGATGGTGCCTCACTGTCATAGCCTGTCCTCTGGGTATCAGAGAGAGATAATAGGAGCTCTTTAACCAAAGCAGAGCCACCATGTGCACCCCAGGTAGCTGCCCTCTCTGGGATCCAACCCTGTGATAACTGTGGATCCTTCATCAGGCTAAGATTTTTGGTGCCCAACATCCCTAGAGATGAGGCACATGGGGCTCTTCCACTCACCCTTACTCCTACAGTGGAGGGTTTTTCTGGCCATGGGACCAAGGCCACTGTTGCTGGTGCTCTTTGTTTCTCTCCCTAGGCTGCAGCCCAGGTTTCTGTCTGCTATGTGGTTCCAGTGTCGCCCTTGGATGCTGAACCCAAAATGCAATGATTTGCTTGTCATTTTGGTTCTTTTTGGTGGAGGATGAGGACAACACTGGATGCCTGTATTCTGTCATCTTACAGAGAACCTGAATCAAAGTTTTAAGAAAATTATAAAATACTAAATAATCATTAAAATGTATTAATGATATCATCCAAACTAAAAAAATTAAAGTCGCATCTAATGAAAAACTTTATATAATTCTGCATGTAATTTAGCAAACCACTCCTAAAATTCCTACAAATGTGCTTGATAATGTTACTAAATTTATTTAAAAAGAGAAAAATATTTAGAGCACCTTTTCCTACCAGATAGTGAAACTGCTTTGCTTATTAATATTTCTCAAAATTAATGAGCTTTCTTGGCTCTTGCCATGTATTCTGAGAAGAATTCTGAATACTGGCTCAAATAGATCAGGCAACGTGGTAAAATTAAGGATTTTATTCAGTGAGAGAAATGCATAGGAGAGTGAGGGCTTTATCTAATGGAGAAAGAAAAGTCTAGAGACTAAGTTGGGGTCCATACCAAGCTGAGAGCAGTCAAGGAGCCACGTCCAGCGAGCAGCCACAAGTAGCGAAGGGAAGGCAGAAAGACAGAGACCAGTTTTGGAGCACTCCTCACCTTTTATATGCTTTCCAAAGTGGGAGTGGTTGCATAGTCTGATGGGCAGGTGGGCATACAGATGTGGTCAGGTAGGGGCGTGAGATCACAAAGGGAGCGTTGTGAAGGTGAGGTCTTCCAGCTCACAAACCTAATCAATTTTATCCTATATGTCTGCCTACTTCAATAGTAAAAATAAAACTTACTCCCTAGCTACTTATTTGCCCTGCTTTTAAAACAAACATCCCTTCTCTAAGTACTGTATTTATCTTTTTTGACCTTGGTTAAACCCTTTGTGTAATAAGATCAATAACAAATCTCCCGCCCCTGTTCAGGGTTTTGCTTTTCCATTATATGTGTGACAAGGATGCAAAACCCATTTGAAAGCCCATGTTGTCTGCCCTTGTTGAGGTCTTTGTTTAAGAGTAATTGAAGTGTAACCGTTTACTATCACTAGAAAGGACACGCTAATTAGTTGTCAGCCTCCTGGTTGCTCAGAGAGGGTTTGAGCACCTGGCCTATCGAATTCCCATTGACAGGAAGGAATGAAGATGCTCATGGCTAAACCCCAGTCTTTTTCTTGTAAGCATGCACTCCCTGGCTAACAAGAAAGCATGCTCCACCATGGTCACTAGGTATCACTTCTTCCCAGGGCTTTGTTGACAAATGAGATCATGGCGGACATTAACGAGCAGTGAAACACACCAGCCCTCACTGTCGCTTATTATTGGAGGTCAGTGATGCTTATTATTGGAGGTTCCTTCCAGCCATGTTATCTGCAAATAAATTATTTGTGATCAAAGACAGAAAGAGTACATGGAGCAGGTGAGCATTGCCTGTCTTCTGGGAAGTTAGCTGTTTTAACATCATCTCCAAAAGATGCCTCCAGTGTTGAATTAACTCAACTGCAAGAAGATTGCTGTAAACCAAGCTTTACTCATTTTCCCTGTTCCTCACTGTGCCTAACCCACGCTGCTTTAATATCCAAAGGAACTGCTATAATTGGCTAAAGCCTGTGGTGAGTTCATTCATTCATTCATTCAATATTTACTAAACATTTAATATAAGCTGGATATTGTTCAACATCCATGGAATATAAAAGAAAATCAATCAAGTTGATCAGCCAAAATCATTATCTTCGTGTATATCTAATATGATACACTCTGTTACATAAATTATATTTATATAACTAATAGTAGTAGGAGTTCAGTAAAGAGTTGGACTAGATCTCTGTGGATGAATTGTACCAGAAAGTGGAAATAGAATAAGCATAGAGGACCAGAGTAGGCAGCTACCCTATGTGATCTTATTAGTGGAGATGGATGGAGTTCATGTCTTCATGAAAGAAAGAATTCAGGCATGAGACAGAGAGCAATGGTAAGCAACGTAGCAAGGCTTATTGGGGTAGGGCATCTGTCAGAATGGATGGGACAGAATCTGAGAGAGAGTACTCAGTCACTCAGACTGGGGAGAGCAGGGTTACATGTCTTAATGGAGAGAATACACCTGCCAGGTCAGGCGAGTGGCTCAGCAGAGAGCTCAGTGCTGAGCCTGCAGTCTGTGTTCAGACTGGACTTATAAGGGAAAGGGGTCCAGTTAGTCCTGCCTTTTTTCATTCCCCTCCCCCTCTCCTCTTCCAGAACAAAGGGTTTGGTGAGTGTGCATTAGGTGAAATTCCTCCCCAGGTTTTACTACTCATTGCTTTCAGACTGGGTAGGCCACCTGGCACCAGGCAGAAGCGCTTCCCCTAGGGTGCCTGCCTTGGAGGAAGGCTGTGAAGGTTTAATTGTTCAATGTTATCAGGCCAGGAAACACACTTGGTGTTTAGGAGAGAGAACTCTCCTGCAGAGTGCTTCCTGGGGAAAGGACTGAGACCACCTGTAAAGTTATCTGAGTAGGGGCAGGAGCTTTCTGCAGATGCTTTGTTCTCCTTCGGCCACTCTCACACCCACATAGGCTAACTTGTAGCTTCCGACCTAACAATCTCTTCTTCAATGGGAACCTTCTTCATGTTGCTCTCTTTTTGCGTACGGAACACTGTAGTACACAAGTAAAGAAATCAGGACAAAAGCCACAAGAAATATGGTGCCAACCCAGGACAGCAGTCTGTGTGCCTCTCAAACACCTAGTTTCTTCCTTTGCCCTCAAACCATTTCATCTCATTACTAATGAAGCTTCAATACTATAAGGAAATCAGTATTTTAGGTTTCATATGGTTCTCTGACTTTGATTAATTCTTAAGCAAATGCAGTGGTTCTCTCTTACCTACAGTTTTACTTCCTAGACATTCAGGTACCTATGGCCAACTGTGATCCAAAATTATTACATTAAAAACTCCAGAAATAAACAACTCATAAATTTTTAATTATAAACTGTTCTGAGTAGTGTAATAGGATCTCATACTGCTCTCTCAGTGCCACCCATAGCATGAATCACCACTTTGTCCAGCTTATTTATGCTTAGCATTTGGTTATCAGAGGGACTGGAGTGATATTGCAGTGGCTGTACTGACATTACCTGGGTTTTGCATAGTTACAGGCCCAAAGCACAGGAGTAGTGGTGCTGGCCATTTGAATACACCAAGGAGAAGCCATAAAGTGCTTACTTTTGTTAGGTAGGAAGTCAGATATGAGCTTATGTGTATGTGACAAATGCCTAAGGAGACATCTATGTCTAGCATATGCATCTCAAATTCATCCCAATAACCTTCCAGGCGCAGTCCAGTGTCTGCATCCTGCCCTGGAGGTCCCCGCCCCTTCTGCCTGATAATCTTCCAGGTGCAGCCCAGAATCTGCATTTCAAATATCCTGCCCGGATCCGGACCTTCCAGGAGGTCCTGCTCTTCCTTCCTGTAACAGGGCAACGCCATCCAGGCTTCCTTCTGTCTGATAACTTCAGGGGGAAAATTCAGATAGGAATTTTTCATATTTACATTCAAAAAGTCTTTTGTTCCAGGAGGAAAACATGTGGGAAGACAAAGACCCATCTCCTTAAAAACCCCCGGCCTCAACCAGACTGTGTGCTCAGTTCTCTGCCTCTATGCTGAGCCGTCCACCTGGCCTGGCCAGGTGTAATCTCTCCACTCAGCCATGTAACCCGACTCTCCCCCAGTCTGAGCGACTGGGCACTCTGTCTGGAGAGGTGCCCATCCATTCTTACGGATGTCCCTGCTCTAATAAACCGTGCTATTTGCTTTCCACTTACTCTCTGTCTCACACCTGAATTCTTTCTTGTACGAAGACAAGGACCCTGCTATTCTCCAGTAACACTTTGAGTGCAAACATAAAAGTTGTATTATCTTGCTATTGAAAGAGACAGAGAGACAAAGAGACAGAGAGAGAAAAGAGAGCATATTCACGTAACTGTTAGAGTAGTATGCTGTCATAGTTGCTCTATTGTATCATTAGCTATCATCCATCTATTATTGAGTCTAATTTATAAGCTGAACTTTATAATAGTTGTGTATGTACAGAAAAAAAAACAGTATACTTAGAGCTCAGTGTTATCTGAAATTTCAGACACCCACTGGGGTTCTAGAACATATCCTCTATGGATGAGAGGGGGCAACTCTATCCATGTATTCATTTCTTGTCATTCCACTTAATCTTATAATAATATTCTATTGCAGCTATTTGATATCTCTGCTTTTGGGTAAAGGAACTGAGAGTCAGGAATTTTAGGCAATTACGTGAGATCAGACTTCAAGAAGTGAGTGAGACTGTTTGAAGGCCTAGGTCTTCTCAGTTCTCATCTTGTGCTCTGAACTGTGCCACTAGATTCTGTGCTCTTCATGATGCTCTCAGATACTCAGAACGGGAGCCAAGATGATAACGTCGCAACCCTCTCTCTCTAGCGGTTTACAATCCAATACTCATTAAAACAAACAACTCAAGACAGACTATATTTTTTATTAAATAAAACCCTCAAATCTTGACAACAACAGCAAGTAATCTGGGAAGTCCAATTACAAGAAAAGAGCACACGCTCTGTCCTGGGTAGGGTTGGGATTGGCCATGAGACTTGAGATTTGTAATTCATTGGAAAGAAAAGGAACTGCGAATTCTTGCTGGTTGGGAGAATACACCTAAGTTATTTTGCCAGAGTTGAAGTTGTAAATGCAACCCAACAGAAAGCAGATGCACTGATTCCCTTTCTTTTCTCACACTACATGTTCTTGCAGGAAGGTCCTATTTCCCACTCTCCTTAAGCCCATTATATTCAACTGTTCATGCAACATTAGCTTTCTCTAAGGAGCTGGGCAGGTCAGATTTTTGCCCTGCTGAAGGAGCAGAGCTTATCTCTCCATGTGAGGTTCAGACTGGTAGAACCAAAGGACCCAGCAGCAAGAACAAGTGGATCCCATGAGAGAAATTTCCACTGTGCTTCCAATCCAGAAAATACACTTAGCATTATTTTCCAGGAGAAATTTTGTTTTATTCCCTTCCCTTTCCTACATCACAATATCTTGGCTTCCATGATGAGGTTTTTATTCTGGTAAATCTGTTTTTGCCATAGAGTCCTAGAAATTAAAGCCCAAACAGTCCTACTAACAATGAATCTGTGTTTCAGATCAAATAGCCAATAAGTCATGAAAGAGGAACTGCACTCTGAGGTTGATAGGAGGGAGAGATCTAGAATCAAATAGAAGGCATTTGCATCATGGAGACACCCTGAAGTCACACCTAACTCTTCCTTCCCTTCATCTTCTCTCAGAAACACTGTCCTGTGGATCTTTCTGTTGACTGACCTTCCGTTCCCACTGCTATGCCCCATTCCAGCCCGTGAGTGGATAACAGCAGTGGTACCTTTTTGATCCGCTATCTCCATTCTCAAGTATATTTGGCATCTCTGTTCTCCATTTCTGCATTATTTGGTTCACATTTCAGATGCTACTTATAATAGGATTGTGTCCTAATAAAACCATCACTAGCTGAAAACATTATGTCAGAATTACATTGAATATGCTTGATCTACCAAGCAACTGAGCTTAGCCTAGCCTGCCTTAAACATACTCAAAACACTTATATTATCCTACAGTCTGGCAAAATCACCTAAAACAATGCCTATGTTATAATTAAGTGTTCGATATTCCATGTCATTTATTGAGTACAGTAAACTGTAGGATACAGTCTCAATGGTTTTCCACAGCTAGGTAAAATCACATAACACAAAGGTTATTTTATAATAAAATGATGAATATTCATGCCATTTACTGAGTACAATAAACTGTAGGGTAGAGAATCAGTGTTTTCCCATGGTGATTGTGGGCCAGCTGGGAGCTGTGCTCACTGCCTCTGCCCAGCATCTCAAGAGAGGATGCTATTGTGTACTCCTAGCCTGGGATTCAAATTCAAAATCACAAGACAGGATTCTACTGAATGCGTGTTGCTTTTGCACCATCGTGAAGCATAAAAATTATAATTGGAACCATCACAAGTTGGGGACCATCTTTCTAAAGCTTGAAATAGCCTTGAGTACAGAACAAGGAAAAGTTCCAGAGGGACTTGATCTGTGCCTCTTCTCTGTCCCCATGCCCTCCCCCTCACCCCACTGTGCAGCAACACCAGCAAGTTTAGTGACAAGTGCAGCAAGCCCCTCTCAGCTATTATTTTAAAGCCTGTGCTCCCCAGGCCTTCCCTAGCTTACCAGGCAAGCCTCACCTCCCATATTTCCCTCTCTTTCCTCTCTACCTCTACCCTGCCCAGCTCAGAGTATCCCTTGTCTCAATGTATGTAGAAATGTGACATGAGCTGTTTGCTACACCATCTCTGTCTTGTGCCTTATCATCTTGGTCTTGTCTCCTCAAGTACTAACATGAGTAATGTTTTGTTTTGTTATGTTATGTTTGCGGGTAGGTCCATCTGCTTGGGACAAGACCCTTCTCAGGAAAATGGCTCCAAAAATAACAATTATGGAACAGGTTATTATCCAAATTATTTCTCAACTGGTTGCTCCATCATGTCCAAGTATGTGGCCATTGCTGCTGCATTCTACCCAAGAGTGTTCTGGAGGCATTTCCCATCAGTCCAGCAGGAAGGCAGCATTAACAGGAAGCTGGATAGATCCATCCCAAGCTTAACCCTGGGCCTGGATATCCCAGAGCACTGTGAACTCTATGTGTCTACCCCTTCAGCTATTAGAAGCAGTCAGGCCATAGAATTTTGTTAATGAATTAATGGGAAACCCATCTACCCATCTACTCTGCCAGCCTGCTACCCCAATAGGGTTTCCACTAATCATAAAGAAATGAACCCTTAAGTACCCATGGGAATATTTATGGGAGCTTAAGGAGATATATTCCTTTTAAGATGAGAAAAGAGAGTATTCTTTTTTCCCCCAAAGGAACCTTTTATTTAAGGAATACAAGCTTCTTGTTTTTCATACATACAACTCTAGGAATATAGTGATTCTTCCCACCATACCCACCTTCCCACCCACACTCCCACCCCTCCTTCTCCTCCCTCTCCCATTCCCAGTCCCATTCTCCACTAAGATCCATTTTCGATTAATTTTATACTCAGAAGACTAACTCTGTACTAAGTAAAGCATTCAACAATTTGCATGAAAAAAAAACCTGTTCCTCAACAGAAAAGAGAGTATTCTTACATAGGACATCTTCTACCAGAATATGTCACTAGTCAAAAATAAATAAATAAATAAGTGTGATCACACAAGCAGGTATGAATATGTCAAGTCATTAATATTGGCTTCCATGCAGCAAATTGCTTGTCATGCTTCGTTTATGCTCATTTATGACTCAACTGGAGTATTTGCCAAGAGATGCCATAAATATACTTTACACAGCTCTCTGGAAGCTTTCATCTCCTGTCGCAAAAGAGTCTGACACAGGTGCTTGAGCCCAGGCAGAGGAAAGCAGAGCAGGGTGGGAGAGGAAGCCTGAGGGGTGGAGCCAGAAAGTAGGGAAAGATTGTCTACTTTATAGCAGGAGCTATAAAAATTCATGAGTTTGAAGCAGGCTTGGATTTATGCATTGAGACAATTTTGTTAAACTAAATGAAAGCTAATCTGTTGTAAATCTTCTGAGTTTTCAGTGGTTCTACAGAAATTTATTTACAGTAACTGAGCATAAGAGGAAACATAATGGACATGCTGGCCCTGATGCATCTGAGGCTGCTGTGCACATGAGAAAGAGGTCTACCTACATTTAGAAGGGTTTGCCTATGGAGGCGTCTGTTAGCTGTGTATTCTGACCATGCAATGGATTGAACTGGTCTCCCATCCCAATGTTGCTGACATGGCCTGCATGAGGTTGCTTTTCTATGCCACTTTACTTATGTGCCTAAGTCTTTAAACATTCTTCCAAGGTGGATCTCCTGCCCTATCTCTGATCTGAGCCAGGAGTTCATCCACCAGTGACCTGCTGACAGACAAAAGCAATCACACTACAGACACCTGCTAGGTAAGCTGTTCTATGCCTCTCACAGTTATTCTTGACATCTCACTCCCAACCCCATCTTTGTCTGACCCTGGCACCCAAGATCTTTCACTCAAAAACCCTCTGATTGAGCTGAATTTTGTGAACTCCCTGAAATCAATTTATTAAGCCATTGATAGCCAATAGAATCCAAGCATGAAATCATTTGGTCTAACTTTTCTATTGCCACTTTTCACTGCAAACTCCCTTCTTGTCTTTCAGTGACATTCTGTGCAGATTTCACAGGCATCAGTCACTTTTGGTTATTGAAAATTAGCATAATCTGAACTTCTTCCCTTACATCAGATGACAAATGTTCTTTTCCCCATTTGAACCACTCATCTGGCCACAGAAATGCAGAATGGGGATGGGGAGAGAGGTTGATTTCTTCACTCCTGCTCCCTTTGCTCTGCAGAAGGCTGAGAGAGCTGGCAGCAATCATCCTGACTTACTGCTAGAGGGTTCCATCCTCTGGAGGCCTCCGCTCTTCACTGGACCCTTAAGGATGGTGTCCACAGTCTTCTTGGGTCTGTGCTAATCCCTTTCCCAGCTCTTTCCATTGATGATGACTCTCTCTGGTTCCTGCCAGTGTCCTACCCCAATGCCTCATCTATTGGTGGGGTTCCTCTGCTCCATGCCATGGAGGCAGCTCCAGGGATACAGCCCTCCCCCACTCTGGGATGCATCGGGGGAGCTGGTGCTGTCAAGGCCCCTGCATCTCCCCTGCACACCTGGTTCTCAGCCAACTTGCCTGTTTCTCTGCATGTGCAGCAGTCTCTTCTGTGTTTCACCAACTGCTCCACTATCTCGGAACTCCCGGAATTTTTACCCAAGGCTGAGTCCTAATTTCCCTTCAGACAAAGCACAACACTGGGTCTACAGATAGGCTGGCAATCATCTTTGAACATTCCACTCACCCTTATGGGATCAGTGGTTCCCTGAATTCACACAGCATGCTGAATTCTCTTCCATTTAATTAGGGATCATTTTGTAATATGTTTGTCACTTTGTCCACCTTCCCAAGTAAACTGCCTTCCTTGAGGATAAGGACGAATCATGTATAATATTGTCATTTAGCTCTAACCATGCATGCAGGACAGTTCCAGATACGTAGTCACTCATTATTCATTTCTTGAGTGAATAAATGAACAAATCACGTGTGTAGTAACCTCCAAAGAAATGAACAAAGCTACCTGGATTCAGCTTGAAATCAAGATGAATTTTTGGTCCAAAAAGGTGAAGAATAACACTAGGGTAAGTAAAGACTGAAACCAGGCACTCAATGTGAACGAGTGAAATGGACTGCACACTAGACAATGAGGAACAGTGGAGATCATTGCCACTAAAGTGAGCATGAGCTATGCCCAGAGGCAACCACTCTCTGGCCCTGGCTAGTATGGCATTGAGGAAATGTGATCCCAGAATTGCTAGGTCTGATTTAATAGAAGATATAGGTGGGTTTTAAGGTGCATTTTGTGGATTTAAAAAAAAAATGCATTGCCTTTGTGAGCTAGATCTGACCTGTGCACTCATTTTGTGCCTGTGATGTAAATATTTGTTAAAAACCATGCAACTGAGCAAACAATGGTTGCCTATGGTAAGACTGGTCACCTATGGGGACAGAACTGGCTGAAAATTCTCCATGAATGCAGTTCAGGAAACTTAAAGGGGATTCTGACTCTTTTTTTTTTTTTTTTTTTTTTGGACAGGCAGAGAGAGAGAGACAGAAGGTCTTCCTTTTTCCATTGGTTCACCCCCAAAGTGGCCACCACAGCTGGTGTGTTGCAGCCAGCGCATTGCGCCAATCTGAAGCCAGTAGCCAGACGCTTCCTCCTGGTCTCCCTTGCAGGTGCAGGGCCCTAGGACCTGGGCCATCCTCCACTGCACTCCTGGGCCACAGCAGAGAGCTGGACTGGAAGAGGAGCAACCTGGACAGAATCCGGCACCCCAACCAGAACTAGAACCCAGGGTGCCGGCACCACAGGCGGAGGATTAGCCTAGTGAGCCGCAGCGCCGGCCGGGAATCCGACATTTTTGTCAACAACTCTTAGTTCTAGAGTTCACAATCAGCCCAAAAAGAATATGTTCATAAAGGATCCATGTCTTTGAAATCATGTTTATTTTCACTTCCCATTAGACTCTGGGAAACTGAGACATAGAAAGGATTTTCACCAGAGCCAACTCCTCCCATGGAGTGCCTCCCTAGGGAGGTCCTCCCATGAGTAGAACACCATGGCTTTTCTCCTTGGCTATGATTGGCTGGAGAAGGAATTACAATCAGCTTAAACAATAGGGGCACACTCCATGAGCAGAGATTAGTGTGACACTTGTCCAGTTAGACCCCTAGTTACGCTGTGACAACCCAAACCACCCAAACCATAGTGTCCCTCTTGGACACTATGAAAGTGTCATCCATCCAGATAACCCAGGAAGACACAGCCCATTCCTGCTCTCAAGGGCCATGTAAAATGATCTGTTCCCCTGAGTTGCTGCAGAATCTTCACCCAAACATGCACAGTCCTCAGGACTCCCCATGCTTGGAAATAACAGAAGGACAGGCCATGTGAAGATGGGGGGCTTTCCGTAGCTCCTCATTTCTCAGGGTCCCCAGACTTAGGGCTACAGGTAAACATGTGAACTCCAGATAAATTCCATGCAACTGGGATATGAGCTTGGCTCTTCTGACCTTAACTTCAGTTATTCCCTTTCATCTAGCTGTGATCCCATAACAGAGCTGCCCACATGTGTAGAAGAGGACTTACCAGCAGGTGAGACCCTATAGATTTATGAGCTGAAAAGTGTATGAAGGACAACAGTCTTGGTATATTTTTCCCATCCAAAATTTGTCAGGAAAGCACAATAGGAAGTGCCAGGGGGTGACAAGGTTGAAGGTGTCAGGTCTGGTTTGTCCTGATGGCTCCTCCTTCCTACGTGATACCTTCAACGCATTGGTCATTTATCTCATTTAGGTCCTTTAGGTCCTGTTCCAAGTCCAGTAGAGTAGATGGAAAACATTTTGCACACTTCCTGTGGCCAGAGTAAGGCTCGTAACCTTTTATACTAAGTTTTATTTTCTGCAAAACAGGGCAATTTAACCCCCGAGCTGCCAATATTGACATAATATTATATTAATATATTCTTATGCATGGGAATGTACATTTATTTCAACATCATTTGTTAAAAAGCCTGTATTTTCTCCACTGTGTTACCTCTTTTCCTTCACCAATGATCAGCTGACTATATATGTGGGTGCTTAGTTTTGTTCCATCCATTTGTCTATTTTATACCTATCATCTTGATTACTACAACTTCACTGTAAGTCTTAAAAGTAGGGTACTATCAGTCTTCCAATCTTTTCTCCTTCAATATTATGTCAGCTTGTTAATATTAATATAATATTATGTGCTACAAAATCCAACCTTTACCTCCAGTCCCAACTCTGCCATTTCCTGAAGAATTAGCTCAAAAGAGACTTGAAGTTTTCCCCATCCAGATGGGCACCCAGACATGCTGGGTAATTGGCTGAGTTCCCCTTTGAGCCCCCTGAACTACATTCATGGAGAAGGCCAGCCAGCTCCACCTCCACAGGCAACTGTTCTTAGTACCAAAGAGAACAGGGCAATTGGCCTCCAGGTGTAAGATCTGAAAGCATCAGACATGCCTCAGCTCCAAGGAAGATTGTGCTGGAAACATACCTCCCGTGTCCTACTCTGCCTGTGCATGTGTGGGACTCACACAGACAAAATCCACTACCTCCTTCCTCAGCACTCAGTGGACAACAGCGGAGGGCTTGGCAGGATACCCCAGCATTTCTGAAATGAGGTGATCTTTTGGGTGAAGGTCTCTAAAGTCAATGAAGAAAGAGCTTGTTTCTGAAACAACAAAGATCAACTCAAAACCCAAGCATCCAGTGGAAGAAATGTCCTGAAATAAACATTCCCACAGGAGGCCAGCACTGAAACTCCCAAGTCACACTCAGGCATAGGAACCAATGGACTTCCCGAGGACATAATTAGGTGGTGATGGGGCCGGCGCTATGGCATAGAAGGTAAATCCATCGCCTGCAGTCCTGGCATCCCATATGGGCACTGGTCCGAGTCCCAGCTGCTCTACTTCCAACCCAGCTCCTTGCTATGGCCTGGGAAAGCATCAGAAGATGGCCCAAGTCCCTGGGCCTCTGCACCCATGTGGGAGACCCAGAAGAAGCTCCTGGCTCCTGACTTTAGATCGGCACAGCTCTGGCCGTTACGGCCATCTGGGGAGAGAACCAGTGGATGGAAGACCCTCTCTCTCTCTCTCTCTCTCTCTCTCTCTCTCCCCGCCTCTCCTTCTCTCTGAGTATAACTCTGACTTTCAAATAAATAAATAAATATTTAAAATAAAAAAAAAATAAATTACATGTTGAGGCCACAGACCTCAGCCCCGGCAGGAGCAGTTCATGAAAGGCATTTATCCAGAACCATCACTCCGCTTAAGCTCTGCCAGAGATGTGCCTGCCTGCTTCGATGTGGGCAAAGGGAGAAGACAAATTAATATTAATCAAATTCCAGCAATAAGCCATGCTTTATATCTGTTCCTACACTATCTTTAACTGTTCTGCAAAATAGATATCAATATCTCATGTGCGCTGACTACATGAAAATTAAATTAAAATAAACTGAAGTCTCATAGGCACATGTTGTATGCAGTGTCATGGAAAAGGACTTTCAGATTTGTTTTATTTATTTATTTGAGGTAAAGTTACAGAGAGAGAGACAGACAGAGAGAGGGATATCTTCCATGTACTGGTTCATTCCCTAAATGGTCACAGCAGCTGGGGCTGAGCAAGGCTGAAACCAGGGGCCAGGACCTCCATTCAGGTCTCCCACATGAATGCAGGGGCACAAGCACTTGGGCCATCTTCCATTGCCTTCCCAGGCTCATTAGCAGGGAGTTGGATCAGAGGTGCAACAACAAGGACTCAAACCAGTGCCCATATGGAATGTTGGCGTCACAGGAAGCAGCTTAACCAGAGATGCCATAGTGACAGCACCAGGTCTCAGCTTTAGGAATGGAGTAAAGGAGTTCGGGGGTTGTGGAAAGGATACTCTGAGGGTACAGGGAGGCAGAGAGTGGCAGTGTTTGCCGAGGGGAGGAAGACATGACTGCAATGCAAAGGGATGGAAATGCATTCTACTCTCTAGAAGAAAAGAAGAGTTTAAGAAGCCCCCACATGAGACCCTTCAGTCTCTCTCACACAGCAGAGGGCTCTTGAAGGAAAGGAGAGTTTCCCAGATCGCAGGGCCCTGAGTGAATGCTGAGTTAATTCATTATTTCAATGTCCTTTTTTTTTTTTTAACTTTTATTTAATGAATATACGTTTCCAAAGTACGAAAAATGGATTACTATGGCTTCCCCCCCCATACCGTCCCTCCCACCCACAACCCTCCCCTTTCCCACTCCCTCTCCCCTTCCATTCACATCAAGATTCATTTTCGATTATCTTAATATACAGAAGATCAGCTTAGTATACATTAAGTAAGGATTTCAACAGTTTGCTCCCACACAGAAACATAAAGTGAAAAATAATAGATGATTTTTTTTAATGATGATGAAATCAGATCAGACCTATTGTCATGTTTAATCCCAGTGAGAGTCAAGTTGGGAGTTGATAGTTTCTTTTTTTTTTTTTTTTTTTTTTTTTTTTTTTTTTTTTTTTTTTACAGAGGATCAGTTTAGTATGCATTAAGTAAAGATTTCAACAGTTTGCACCCCCATAGAAACACAAAGTGAAATATATTATTTGAGTACTCGTTATAGCATTAAATCTCAATGCACAGCACATTAAGGACAGAGATCCTACATGAGGAGTAAGTGCACAGTGACTCCTGTTGTTGACTTTACCAATTGACACTCCTGTCTATGGCATCAGTAATCTCCCTATGCTCCAGTCATGAGTTTCCAAGGCTATGGAAGCCCCTTGAGTTCTCCGACTCTTATCTTGTTTAGACAAGGTCATAGTCAAAGTGGAGGTTCTCTCCTCCCTTCAGAGAAAGGTACCTCCTTCTTTGAAGACCTGTTCTTTCCACTGAGATCTCACTCACAGAGATCTTTTGCCAGAGTGTCTTGGCTTTCCATGCCTGAAATACTCTCATGGGCTTTTCAGCCAGATCTGAATGCCTTTAGGGCTGATTCTGAGGCCAGAGTGCTATTTAGGGCATCTGCCATTCTATGAGTCTGCTGAGTATCTCACTTCCCATGTTGGATCACTCTCCCCTTTATTTATTCTATCGGTTAGTGTTAGCAGGTACTAGACTTGCTTATGTGCTCCCTTTGACTCTTAGTCCTTTCATTATGATCAATTGCGAACTGAAATTGATCACTTGGAACAGTGAGATGGCATTGGTACATGCCACCTTGATGGGATTAAATTGGAGTCCCCTGGTATGTTTCTAACTCTACCATTTGGGGCAAGTCAGCTTGAGCATGTCCCAAATTATATATCTCTTCCCTCTCTTATTCCTACTATTATGTTTAACAGGGATCACATTTCAGTTAAATTTCAACACTTAAGAATAACTGTGTATTAATTACAGAATTAAATCAGTCATATTAAGTAGAACAGACAAAAAAACTACTAAGAGGGATAATGTATTAAGTTGTTCATTAACAGTCAGGGCTATGCTGATCAAGTCACCGTTTCCCATAGTGTCCCTTTCACTTCAACAAGTTTCCTTTTTGGTGTTCAGTCAGTTGTCACCGATCAGGGAGAACATATGGTATTTGTCCCTTTGGGACTGGCTTATTTCGCTCAGCATGATGTGTTCCAGATTCCTCCATTTTGTTGCAAATGACTGGATTTCGTTGTTTCTTACTGCAGTATAGTATTCTAAAGAGTACATATCCCATAATTTCTTTATCCAGTCTACTGTTGATGGGCATTTAGGTTGGTTCCAGGTCTTAGCTATTGTGAATTGTGCTGCAATAAACATTAGGCTGCAGACCGCTTTTTTGTTTGCCAATTTAAATTCCTTTGGGTAAATTCCAAGGAGTGGGATGGCTGGGTCGAACGGTAGGGTTATCTTCAGGTTTCTGAGGAATCTCCAGACTGATTTCCATAGTGGCTTGACCAGTTTGCATTCCCACCAACAGTGGGTTAGTGTCCCTTTTTCCCCACATGCTCGCCAGCATCTGTTGTTGGTAGATTTCTGAATGTGAGCCATTCTAACCAGGGTGAGGTGGAACCTCATTGTGGTTTTGATTTGCATTTCTCTGATTGCTAATGACCTTGAACATTTTTTCATGTGCCTGTTGGCCATTTGGATTTCCTCTTTTGAAAAATGTCTATTGAGGTCCTTGGCCCATCTCTTAATTGGGTTGTTGGTTTTGTTTTTGTGGAGTTTCTTGATCTCTTTGTAGATTCTGGTTATTAACCCTTTATCTGTTGCATAGTTTGCAAATATTTTTTCCCATTCTGACGGTTGTCTCTTCACTCTCCTGACTGTTTCTTTTGCAGTACAGAAACTTCTCAATTTGATGCAATCCCAATAGTTGATTTTGTCTTTGACTGCCTGTGCCTCCCGGGTCTTTTCCAGAAACTCTTTGCCTGTGCCAATATCTTGAAGGGTTTCTCCAATGTTCTCTAGTAACTTGATGGTGTCAGGTCGTAGATTTAGGTCTTTAATCCATGTTGAGTGGATTTTTGTGTAAGGTGTAAGGTAGGGGTCTTGCTTCATGATTCTGCACGTGGAAATCCAATTTTCCCAGCACCATTTATTGAATAGACTGTCCTTGCTCAAGGAATTAGTTTTAGATCCTTGATCAAATATAAGTTGGCTGTAGATGTTTGGGTTGATTTCTGGTATTTCAATTCTGTTCCATTGGTCTATCCTTCTGTTTCTGTACCAGTACCATGCTGTTTTGATTACAACTGCCCTGTAGTATGTCCTGAAATCTGGTATTGTGATGCCTCCGGCTTTGTTTTTGTTGTACAAGATTGCTTTAGCTATTCAAGGTCTCTTGTGCCTCCATATAAATTTCAGCACCAATTTTTCCAGATCTGAGAAGAAGGTCTTTGGTATCTTGATTGGTATTGCATTGAATCTATAAATTGCTTTTGGGAGAATGGACATTTTGATGATATTGATTCTTCCAATCCATGAGCATGGAAGATTTTTCCATTTCTTGGTATCCTCTTCTATTTCTTTCTTTAAGGTTTTGTAATTTTCATCGTAGAGATCTTTAACGTCCTTGGTTAAGTTTATTCCAAGGTATTTGATTGTTTTTGTAGCTATTGTGAATGGGATTGATCTTAGAAGTTCTTCCTCAGCCATGGCATTGTCTGTGTATACAAAGGCTGTTGATTTTTGTGCATTGATTTTATACCCTGCTACTTTGCCAAACTCTTCTATGAGTTCCAATAGTCTCTTGGTAGAGTTCTTTGGGTCCCCTAAATAAAGAATCATGTCATCTGCAAAGAGGGATAGTTTGAGTTCTTCCTTCCCAATTTGTATCCCTTTAATTTCTTTTTCTTGCCTAATAGCTCTGGCTAGAACCTCCAGAACTATATTGAATAGCAGTGGAGAGAGTGGGCATCCCTGTCTGGTGCCAGATCTCAGTGGAAATGCTTCCAACTTTTCCCCATTCAATAGGATGTTGGCTGTGGGTTTTTCATAGATTGCTTTGATTGTATTGAGGAATGTTCCTTCCAAACCCAGTTTGCTTAGAGTTTTCATCATGAACGGGTGTTGTATTTTATCAAATGCTTTCTCGGCATCTATTGAGAGAATCATATGGTTTTTCTTCTGCAGTCTGTTAATGTGGTGTATCACATTGATTGTCTTGCGCACATTAAACCATCCCTGCATACCAGGGATAAATCCCACTCGGTCTGGGTGGATGATCTTTCTGATGTGTTGTTGCATTCTATTGGCGAGAATTTTATTGAGGATTTTTGCATCTATGTTCATCAGGGATATTGGTCTGTAATTCTCTTTCAGTGCTGCATCTTTTCCCGGCTTAGGAATTAAGGTGATGCTGGCTTCATAGAAAGAATTTGGGAGGATTCCCTCTTCTTCAATTGTTCTGAATAGTTTGAGAAGAATTGGAGTTAGTTCTTCTTTAAATGTCTGGTAGAATTCAGCAGTGAATCCATCTGGTCCTGGGCTTTTCTTTGTTGGGAGGGCCTTTATTACTGTTTCAATTTCTGTCTCAGTTATGGGTCTGTTTAGGTTTTCGATGTCTTCCTGGTTCAATTTAGGTAGGTTGCATGTGTCCAGGAATCTATCCATTTCTGATAGGTTTCCCTGTTTGCTGGCATACAAGTCCTTGTAGTAATTTCTGATGATTCTTTTTATTTCTGTGGTGTCTGTTGTTACATTTCCTTTTTCATCTCTGATTTTATTGATTTGGGTCTTTTCTCTTCTTTTTTTAGTTAGTTGGGCCAATGGGGTGTCAATTTTGTTTATTTTTTCAAAAAACCAGCTCCTCATTTGGCTGATTTTTTGTAATGTTTTTCTTGATTCAATCCTGTTGATTTCTTCTCTGATTTTAATTATTTCTCTTCTCCTACTAGATTTGGGTCTGGTTTGCTGTAGGTTTTCTAGATCCTTGAGGTGAATAGAAAGCTCATCTATTTGGTGCCTTTCCAATTTCTTGATGTAGGCACCTATTGATATAAACTTTCCTCTTAACACTGCTTTTGCTGCGTCCCATAAGTTTTGGTATGTTGTGCTGTTATCCTCATTTACTTCCAGAAAGTTTTTGATTTCTCTTTTGATTTCTTCTATGACCCATTGTTCATTCAGGAGCATGTTGTTCAATCTCCATGTGTTTGCGTATGCTCTAGGGATTCCTGAGTTGTTCATTTCCAACTTCATTCCCCTATGGTCTGAGAAGCTGCATGGTATGATTCTAATTCTTTTGAATTTGCTGAGACTTGCTTTATGGCCTAGTATGTGGTCAATCCTAGAGAAGGTTCCATGTACTGCTGAGAAGAATGTATAATCTTTAGCTGTAGGATTGAAAGTTCTGTATATATCTGTTAGATCCATTTGGGCTATAGTGTCGTTTAAATCTACTGTATCCTTGTTGATCTTCTGTCCTATTGATCTGTCTATTTCTGAGAGTGGAGTATTGAAGTCCCCCAGTACTATTGTATTGGGGTCTAAGTCTCCCTTTAAGTCCGTTAACAAATCTTTTAGATAAACCGGTGCCCTGTAGTTAGGTGCATATACATTGATAATTGTTATATCTTCCTGTTGAATTGATCCCTTAATCATTATGTAGTGTCCCTCTTTGTCTCTCTTAATGGTTTTTGTGGTAAAGTTTATGGTGTCTGATATTAAGATGGCTACGCCTGCTCTTTTTTCATTTCTGTTGGCATGGTATATCTTTTTCCAGCCTTTCACTTTCAGTCTGTATGGATCTTTGTTGGAAAGATGTGTTTCTTGTAAGCAGCAAATAGATGGGTTTTGTTTTTTAACCCAGTCAGCCAAACGGTGTCTTTTAACTGGACAGTTCAGGCCATTCACGTTCAATGTGACTAATGATAAGTGGTAACTTTGCCCTGCCATTTGCCAAAGATAAGTTCTAATATATGCTTTGAATTCCCTGTGATCTTTTGCTGTGAGCTTTCCTTCCTTGGTTTCCTTCCTTTACCTTCTTTCATATTGATGACCGTGTTTCTTTGTTTCTGTGTGTAACACATCTTTAAGCATCTTTTGCAGGGCTGGACGAGTGGCAACAAATTCTTTCAATTTCTGTTTGCTATGAAAAGTCTTTATTTCACCTTCATTCACAAATGATAGCTTTGCAGGATATAATATTCTGGGCTGGCAGTTGTTCTCTCTTAGTACCTGGGCTATATCTTGCCATTCCCTCCTAGCTTGTAGAGTTTCTGATGAGAAGTCAGCTGTGAGTCTGATTGGAGATCCTCTGAGAGTAATCTGACGTTTCTCTCTTGCACATTTTAGGATCTTTTCTTTATGTTTCACTGTGGAGAGTTTAATTACAACGTGCCGTGGTGAGGGTCTCTTTTGGTCGTGTTTATTAGGGGTTCTGTGAGCTTCCTGTACTAGGATTTCTCTGTCCTTCTCCAAACCTGGGAAATTTTCTGCTAATATCTCACTAAAAAGGCCTTCTAATCCTTTCTCCCTCTCCATGCCTTCAGGAACTCCTAGAACCCGAATGTTGGGTTTTTTAATAGTATCCTGAAGATTCCCGACAATATGTTTTAGATTCCTAATTTCCTCTTCTTTTCTTTGGTCTGACTGTATCCTTTCCTGTTCTCTGTCTTCTAAGTCCGATATTCTCTCTTCTGCTTCTCCCATTCTGTTTGTAAGGCTCTCTATTGTGTTTTTCATTTGATCTATTGAATTCTTCACTTCAGTCACTATCCCAGTTTCCTGTTGTACTAGTTGTTTCGTTTCATTTTGATTCCTCCTTAATATTTCATTTTCACGAGAGAGATTTTCTATCTTGTCCATTAAGGATTTCTGTAGTTCAAGAATTTGTTTTTGAGAACTTCTTAATGTTCTTATCAATTTTTTGAGATCTGCTTCTTGCATTTCTTCTATGTCATCATCCTCATAATCTTGAATTGGGGTGTCTTTTTCATTTGAGGGCTTCATGGTGACTTCCTTGTTTTTATTACCTTGGTTTTTGCGTTTGTTATTTGTCATATTGGAGATATTTGGTTTCTTCACTGTGGTGCTTTTTCTTGTTATACTATGAGTCTAGATTAAGTGGACTATCTGTTTTTGATGGAGCCTTAGGGCTTGAGATGGGTGTGGCCTGAGAGCTCTGTTTGGTGTGCCAAAGGTGACACTCCCAGGTTAGGCGTGGTAAACCTCTCTCTCTCTCTCTCTCTCTCTCTCTCTCTTTTTTTTTTTGATTCAACAGGGAAGTTATTCTGCACAGCTGAACAAAGTTGGAGGTAGTTAGCAGGCAAAGGATATACCCACAGGAGCCAGAGATCAGAAGCTCTTTCCCAAGGACCACACAGGGAATCTGTTCGGCCCTTAGAGTGGGCTCAAATTCTCCTTCAGTCTCCCACTGGGTTGCCAAAGTTACGGAATTGTAGCATCTCTGGAGAGTGCTCACGTGAATTCCGTGAGTTCTCTCCCCCACCGTCTCTTTTTTCACAGTCTCAGTTCAGTAGCACCATAAATTTACTAAGTCCTAATCTCCTGTTAATTCGCCCCACCCAGAGTCAGGTTTTACTGCTAGGCTCAGGGCCGGTGCAGACCTGAGGTCACTCTGCTTATGACGTATGTCCAAGATGGCGCCTGCTCTTTGTCTTGCTCGCCCTTGAGAGGTGAGCGGAGAGAGAGAAACCCGTGTCCGTACCAGTCACCTTTTTTTTTTTTCCCTCTCTCTCTCTTCCAGTTAGCCTGGTGAAGTCCCCCCCGCCCCGGGGGTCGTTCCCTCTAGTCTCCTCTCTCCGCTTGCCTGCCGGTGTCTCGGGTTATTGAGGTTCGGCTCACCTCGCGTTCCAGCGCTGGTGTGTTGAGTCTGCCGCTGATGTCCCGAACTGTGGGCTCCCACGCTCTCCACGCAGGTCTGCTCCCCTTCCAGCGCCGATGTGTGGACTCGGAGCCCTGGACTTCCCAAGTCTCCCCGCTGTTGCACTCCCCTTCGAGCACTTGCGCGCAGACCCTGCAGCTTGCGCAGCTCAGTCCCGCGGCTCGGCTTCTGCGGCTCAGTCCCGCGGCTCGGTCCTGCGGTTCGGCTTTCGCGCGGTGGGCGACCTTGTTCTCCCAGTAGGTCCTCCGATTCACGCCCACTGGATCCAGAAGAGTTTTGTCTGCAATATTTTCCTGGTTCTTTTTTCTGAGGCTACCGTAACTCCCCTTTTATTAAACTAAATTTTCCGGGACTATCGGTGCGCGCCCTCACTATTCCGCCATCTTGGCTCCGCCCCTTTCCCCATTCTTTCAATGTCCTTTTGTGGTTAGGATACTTTTTTTTTTTTTTTTTGATAGGCAGAGTTAGACAGTGAGAGACAGAGAGAAAGGTCTTCCTTCCATTGGTTCACCCCCCAAGTGGCTGCCACAGCCGGCACGCTGCTGCCGGTGTGCTGCGCTGATCTGAAGCCAGTAGCCAGACGCTTCCTTCTGGTCTCCCATGCGGGTGCAGGGCCCAAGCACCTGGGCCATCCTCCACTGCACTCCCTGGCCACAGCAGAGAGCTGGCCTGGAAGAGGGGCAACCGGGACAGAATCTGGCGCCCCGACCGGGACTAGAACCCAGGGTGCCAGTGCCACAGGCGGAGGATTAGCCTAGTCAGCTTGAGCTGTATATCAGATGGGACCAAGAGTCCTTAGAAAGAGTTGGGTCGGTATGCAAAGCTGACTGCATTTCTTGCTACAGATTACATTAGGAAATTTATTAGAATTTTTTGTCACCCTTAGTGTATGAGGGTACTTAAAATAATTATGGGAAAACACAATTTAAAAACGAGTTTATATTTGATACAAAAAAATTCGAATCCATGCATAGCTTTTTTGTGTTTTTTAAAGTAAATTTTTCCCTCATTAACACTTTACTTTTTATTTCATTTACAATCTTTTTATTTATATAAGGTGAACACAGTTTTTGTATATCATATGTACAGATCTAGGAGCATAGTGATACTTTCCACCCTACCCTCCCTGCCTCCCACCTACACTCCCACTCTTCCTCCTCCTTCCTTTTTTATTCTTTCCTCTTTCTTTACATTGATCTACTCTCAGTTTATTTTGTAGTCATAAGATTAATCCTCCACTAAGTAAAGGATTCAACAAATAGTAAGAAAAAAGAAAAAACACTGTTCTTCAACAGTGGAGACGAGGGCTGTAAACAATAGTCAATTATCAAAATTTTAATTTGCTCATATACATTACACTTTATTATACATATTATATCAGGGAGAACATATGGTATTTGTCTTTTTCACTAAGTATAATGCTTATCAGTTGCATCCATTTTGTTGTGAAAGACAGGATTTCATTCATTTTTACAGCTGAGTAGTATTTCAATGGATATACAACATTTTAATAGAGTTTTTCTGAGATTTCTCTGGTGTTTATTTGGGTGCAGAAACTGAAGCCCGGAAGGGTTAGGACACCATCCAAGGTCACAGCCACAATGAGAGGCCCCCACCGCCCCCATTCCAAATCTATGTCCTTTCCTCATGGCCCCCACAGTCTGAGTTCCCCAGCCCTGGCAATACCTCCCTGCCTCAAAATAACACCGTGTTGACAGACTGAGGTCTGACATGGCACATGAGAAAACAGGAATTGTAAAGGTCAAGTTCACCGTGGAAGTATTCATGATTTACATCTCATTAATCACTGTGCTTCTTTCAAAATGAACTTATCAGGAGACAGGAAGTTGAAGCTGTGAGAGGCAGTGGAGCGTGAGAATTCCTACTGATTCCTGTGATGGTTTTGAGAATTCCTACGGATTCCCGTGAAGGTCCTGGTGACAATTCTTTGCCATCAACTGTGTGCCCTGCAGTTCAATCCAATTCTGACACTCACCATGCAGAGTAAGTGCAAACCCATGTGTTACAGTTAAAATTTTTCCTGGGATTTCCAATTGCAAGTTTTGAATGTCCCTAAACCACCCCTACTTCTATCCAACCAGCCACAAACTCAAAAGCACTCTATTTCCACCTGAAATGGGAAGACCGCAATCCACTTCTGATGCTAAACACACAGAATTAGTGTCAGCTCCCATAAAGAGCTTGGAACTTCCTAAGAAGTCCAAGTCCCTTTCAGATGGAAAAAACGATTCTCAGGAGCCACCTGCTTGTATTTTCATCTGTTTTCATTTTATTTGAAAGGCACAGACACACACACACACACACACACACACACAGAGAAGAGAGAGAGCGAGAGAGAGAGAGAGAGAGAGAGAGATCTTCCATGCACTATATCTCTCCCCAAATGCCTAAAATAGCCAGAACTAGGTCAGGCCAGAGCCAGGAGCCTAGAACTTCACCCAGATCTCTCACACTGGGTGGCAGGTACTCAGGTATGTGAACCATCATCTGCTGCCTCGTAGGATCTACACTAGCAGGAAGCTGGAGCAGAAAAGGTGCCAGGATTGAACCAAGCACTCTGTCCTAGGGTGCAGGCATCCCAAGTCAAGACTTCAGTGTTTGTAGTAAATGCCCATCCACAACCCACATTTCCAGCTGACCAGCTATAAATTGGTGGGTCCCCCCAATCTTTCAGTCTTAGTAATTCACTACAATGACAGAACTCATTGAAAGTGCTGTACTTATGACTACGGTCTTACTATAATGGATCCAGAACAGGAACAGCCAAATGAAGAACACATAGGCAAGGTCTCCGGGATAGGCTCATGGAATCAGAGTATATCATACTCTCAGTACACAAAAGCATTGCCACTCAGGGAGCTCCAGTGTAGCTACTTGTACAGAGCTTTTCATGATATAGATATGATTGTGTCAATCATCCTTCCAGCTTCCTGCTGAGACCAGATTCCTGATAATGCATATCACAGAAGGCAACAGTGATAACTCAAAGAACTGTATTCCTGCCACCCATATGGGAGCTCTGGATTGGCTCTCCAGCTCCTGGCTCCAGCCAGGTCCAGTTCCAGCTGTTATAGACATTTGGGAAGTGAATCAATAGATGGGAGCTCTCTCGTCTCTGTCTCTGTCTCTCTCTCTGCATGTCTCCCTGCATCTCAAATAAATTAATAAAAGTAAATGTTCAACAAATAAATCATTGGCCATGTGACTGAACTCAACTGTGTCTTCCCTCCACTCTCAGAGATCAAAAGGCTGGAAGTTCCAATCATGTGTTTTCTCTTTCTAATGACCAAATCCCATCCTGAAACTATGTAGGGACCTCCATAGGTCCTCACGATTTAGCAAAGCAAACGCTCAAGTCTCATAAGAAATACCAATGGTTTTGAAGCTGTGTGCCTGGAACTGTAGTCAAAGAGAAGACTTCTACTTCATTGTGCCATTCTTTGAGATGGAGACAACATAACTGAAGGGAAAAAGGGACACAGAAGGAAAGCCAGAGGCTCTCCAACATGAGCACGCAGTTATGAGTGAAAAACAAATGGTCCCTGCCTGAGTCCAGGGGTTCTAGGATGAGTGAGACAGCCCTAGCTCCACCTTTTGCTGACTGAGGGACTTCAAGTAACTTGCTAATCACTCTGGGTGCATTTTCCACATCTGTTAATAGGCCTACCTTCAAAGTCTTGTTAGGGAGATTTAATAAGATGATCACATAGTTGTGCTTAGAAGAATGTATATCATCATCATCATCATCACCATCATAATTTTCAAAGTGGAGAAGGCAGACAACTTTTCTGTGAAATACTTAATTTCCTATAGAATTAGCATCAGTAACTGAGTCATATTATAGTTATGCTATTTAAATTGTGAGTCATAACTTACAGATGAGTCATAAAATCAAGTTATGGATTGACACCAGTATTCTTGAAGACTAAAAGAGAATAAATAGAATAGGCAACAACAGAAAGCTTTGCTTTCTAAAAATTTGGCATCCACTGCATATATGCATATATATGTATGTATGTATGTATGTATGTATATATGCGTGTATGTGTGTATATACACACGCACACATGTTTGGGTTCCACACATATATAGAACAGATATGTTTTACTGGGTCACAGAGGAAAATGCATTTCTTTACCTGAGCTGTTGTTTCAAGGCACTGGACTAAGAGCGAGGCAGAATGGCATCAGAATCATCCTTCACTTTCTAATATTCAAGCACAGGGACTGGCACAAAATGTGTGCTCTATAAAAAGAGATTAATGGGTGGATGCATACAATCAGGCTCTGAATGTCCTCACTGAGCACGAGATATAAACTAATGCTACAGGAAGACAGAAAACATATCAATTTGGGATCTTATTCTCTAGACCTGCAGAATTAAAGCCATCAGAACACAGGAGCAGGTACCATGCAGAGCCAGTTAAGCTCCTGTTTCGGGTGCCTGCATCCCATATCAGAGCACCAGTTCAAGTTTCTAGCATTCTACTTGTGATCCCACTCACTGCCAATGCACCTGGTAAGCTGCAGATGATGGCTCAAGTTCTTGACCCCCTGCCACCCATCTGAGAGATTGGATGGAGTTCCTGGCTTTGGCCTGGCCAAGCCCAGTTGTTGAGGCCATTTGTAGAATGAACCAGTGAATGCAAATTTCTCTCTCTCTCTCCCTCTCTTTCTGTCATAATAATAATAATAATAATAAATAATAAATAAATCTTAAAAAATTTATAAAATCAATGGAGTATTATTTCATTTATTCCTGAGATATGAAATAGGCATCTGCTTATGTTTCTAGCACAATTTTAGGGGTGGAAGATAAAATCCTAAGGAAAAAACTGTCTGGGTGGGACTTAAATTCTAGTGAGGGGACAGAAAGTCAAAATGAGGTATACAGTGAAGAAAACGTCCAACAGTGATTAATTCTACAAGGAAAAATGAGGCAGGAGAAAGAGGAAGGACCCCAGCTGCTCAGTTCAAAAGGAAGGTCAGAGAAGTCTCTGAGGACAGGCAGAGGAAAGCAGTTTGGGCCACACAGCTTGGCCTGAAAAGAGCAGCATGAGCAAAGAAGATAAAAGGGCCCATGTGGAGAAATGTGAGGACAAGCAAAAAGGTTGCTGTGGTTGAAAACGAGAGCGCGAGGAGTTGGTGCACTGCATGTGTGTGTGCATGCATCTACACGTGTGTGCAATTCAGGTACCTAAATGCTATCCATCATAAGATAGGGAAAGAGGAAAATGTTAGCCTTGGAGGAAAAAGAAAATGTGGAGTGAGTAACTGTCATGTCCCCGTGACAGTGTACCTCTTCACTTTACCCCCATGGTGGCCACCACAAACAATAGCTAACATGCTGATGAGGGTCTTACAGACTTGTGTTTGCAAGCACACTCCTCAAGAGCCTGGGAGGCTCACCAAGGAGAAAGCCTGCTCAGAGACTGAAATAATTTGCCCGAACCACTTGATGGAAGAACTTGGTTCTTTAAAGAGCGCTATGTGTTTTTTCTTAGGATGTATTTATTTGCAAGACAGAGTAACAGACAGAGATAAGGAGAAACTGAGGGAGAGAGAATTCTCCCATCTGCTTTTTCACTTCCACAATGGCCACCACAGCCAGGGCTGGGCCTGGCAGGAGCCAGGAGCCAGGAACTCCCTCTGGGTCTTCCACTCCCATGTGAGTGGCAGGGGCCAAAGTAGTTGGACTACCACCCACTGCCCCTTCTCAGGTGCTTTATCAGGAATCTGGGTCAGAAATGGAGCAGCCACAACTCCAACTGGCACTCCAATATGGAATGTCACTGGCCCTGCCCCCACATGTGAATGACTTCATCACAATGTCCCTGCATGGAGGAAACTGGGAGGGGTATTTCTGATTGAGTCAGGCTTGAACATGTCTAGGCTGAAAGAGCAGAGGTTGAAGTAAGGGTCATTGCAAGCAGTGATCATTCCAAGTGGTTTTGCCTAAATTAAAGCAAGGTAGCCAGAGCCTGGGAGGCTGCAGAAGGCAGCAGTATGCATAGGACTGAGGCCCTCAGGCAATTCTGCACCCACTCCCTCTTTGCTACATGCCTGCTGCCTGACAATGGGACAAGGGCAGCTGCCTGGATCGCCATGGCCCGGAGAGGATTCACAAGCAGTGCAGCCACCCTCGAGGAAAGCTGACAACTTTCTGGTCAAAGAGGAAGGGCTAAAGGCTCAAGAAGGCATCCCCTGGATGATCCTGAGTGTTGGGACACAGTGATTGTCATGGGGGTGGCCTAGGAGTTTCAGTGTCCTGTCTTTGTCTGCTCTCTGCTCTGTCTGTTTAAGAACAACCGTCAAGTGTAACCATCACATCTTTGAACTGACGAATCCCAGGTGCCACCCACCAATGTCTCTGTGCACCCTGAAAACCTAGCAGGGGAAGAAACTCCTCACCTGAGTGAGAACAAGCTGCTCATGCACACATGTGCCTGATTACACAAGGAAGGACCACGCCACTGCAGCTCAGACATCCTACACCCACAGCAATATAGAAGGTTCTAGAAGACTAAGAGAAGAGCAATGGGTGCCAGAATGCTCAGTATCTGTTAAGCAATGTCTGGTAGAAATGTATAATAAGGACTTTAACCTTGCCTAAAAAAGAGGCTTGACCTGTGTCCTCAGCTACCAGGAAGTGATCTCCAGGCCACTTGAATGTCATGCCTGCAGGATCGGCTGGTGTGCCTCAGGGGCCTTGAGTCACACTGGACAGTTCAGAGTGTGACCTGGAGAGGTGAGGACTGACCATATTACACAGTGATAACGTGACCTGTGATGGGGCTTCTGGTCATGCAGCATCAGTCAACATCTGGAAGGGCTGAAGACTGAGATCTCATGGACTACTAATCAATCATGCCTGCAGGAGGGATCCCTAAGTAAAATTCTGAACACCAAGGCCCCAGGGGCTTCCCCAGTGGGCATCCGTACCAGGAAGAAGACAACTGGAAATTGTACTTTGTACCTTTCTGGACTATGTCCTACACATTTCTGCCCTCATTTGGTTCTGGTCTGTACCTCTCCCCTCTAATCAGCTATAACTGGAAAGATAACAGCCTTCCAGTGAGTTCTGTGAGTGCTGCTAGTGAATTGTTGATGCAGCAGGGGTCTGGGAACGCTCTAAACCTGCCGTTGATGTCAGAAGTAAGGGCAATTTCTGTAGACAGCTCTAAGTGTACAGTCAGCTGATTCTCTCACTCTCTCACTAAAGGAAGAGGCTTGGGATCCATCCTATCAGACCTCCTCTTGGCTGTCTATGTCATTGCAGGTGAACCACTGGCTCTTGAGTGTCAGCAAAAGTGTTTATCAAATGAACATGGCAGAGCAGAGGAAAACAGCAGCTGAGGTGCCTGGGCCATCCTCTCTGCAGAGCTCTTGGCTCCTGGCTTCAGACTGGCCCAGCTCTGGCTGTTGTGGCCATTTGGGGAGTAAACCAGTGGATGGAAGATATCTTCTCTCTCTCTCTCTCTTTCTCTCTCTCTTTGCCTATACCTCTCTGTAACTGTCTTTTAAAATATAAAATAAAAAGAAGTTCTGGTGTTGTGTTGTATAGAAGGGTCACTATAGACAATGTACTCAGAATTTTTCTGAAAATAACTCCAAGTGAATTTTGAATGTTTTCACCACAAAAAAAATGTTAAATGCTTGAGAATAAAGATATGTTTACCCTGAATGGACATTGCATAGTGTATACACGTATAGAAACATCAAAAATACCCCATTAGTATGTGTATTTTTACGTGTCAATTAAAATAAAATGAATAAAGTGTCATGATGACTTCAAGTAGGCTGCTATGAATCAGTGTTACAATCAGGGAGAGCCACAGAATAAATAATGGGAGTCCAGAAATCATCCACCATACTTGTTCTCTCCTTCTGATCTTATGAAACAAGCCAAGCTCACTGCTAACTTCCAGACCCTGGCTTTATTGTTGCCCATTGTTCTGGAAATAACTACCAAGTCCCTACCTGTGGCTGGGTTTTTCCCATAGTGTTGCTTTCTACTCAAATGTCTTCTCTTTCCAGAGGGTCTTCTCTGATCCCATCCAACTTAGTGCCCCATCCATTACCTCCAACCATATCACTCTGTTTTATCTTCTTCATAGCAACATCATTGCACAAGGTTTCCTGATCACTTCTTGATCTGGATGATCAGCGTCCAACTGTCCCTCTGGAATTAAGTTCCAGAGGAATATGGTCACTAGGGGTAATGGTGGATGGTGCCACTCCTACCTCTACCACTTCATTCCTAAGCCTGTGAATCCTGTCTGTTGGAGAAACAGCACCACATTTGGACACTGATTCAGAACATGCACAGTCTTCTGGAAAACCTTGCCTGAGCTCTACAAGGTAACATCACCTACTTTGTACCACAACTGAGTCTTCAAAAAACCTTTCTATCAGACCATCTGTTCAGGACAGTGGGAAAATGATAATACCAGGGAATTTCAGGAGCATGGATCCATTATCACATTTATTTGGCTGTGAAGCAACACATCAGAAACAATGCTGTGGGTAAGGCACTCTGAATAAGTGGTCAGAAGCACTGCAGGTAAGGAAGGGGATTCAGTAACCAAAGTGTTTATTCCTTTAAGAACAAAACACTGCCCCTTCTACGATGGACGTGTCGCATTGCAATTGATCTGCCATTAGGTCATTCAACCCAGGGAATGATGCAATATCAGAAGTCCAATGTTGGTCTTTGTTCATCACACATCGGGTACTACACAGTGGCTGCAACCAGGTCAGTCTTGGAGACTGGAAGTCGTTTTTACTGAGCCTGACTTTAACCTCAGCCTTGCCACTGTGTCCACTTTGTTCATGGATGCTTGGTACAACGATGGGGCAAGGAAAGGCATCCCTCTGTCTTCAGAGATGGCTTTCAGAGGTGAACTTGCTTCCTGATAGACCTGGAAATTTGTAGGTCTGGAAGCTGTTGGCAGACAACCTGCAACCACAAGGGGGAGCCAGATTAAGGTAAAGCACACACAAAGAATGAAACCAGGCCCTGCTAACCTTACCAGGAAGCTGAAATCTCTCAGTACTGGGCCATCAACTCCTAGGGATGTTTTGCATGAACTAATTACTACTTAAGCTAATTGAATGAGTTTGTCTATTGACTTCAACCAAGCACATCTGCATCCTGCCTAATGCAATTGCATGGCCCCTGGTTTCACCAAACTATTAGCCCTGCATCACCTATTTCATTCATCCATCCATGCATTCAACAAATACATCACCTCCTTTGCATCATCTGCTCACTGGGGACTTGGAATTAAGTCTCCAGTGGTAGCAGGAATATGTGACCCTAGTCTCTAAGCTCAAAATCTAGAAATAAATTAAATAATTTTATTAATTTTTTTTAAAAGATGCAGGGTATGGAAATAAGTGCTGTAAGAATAACAGTATAAGCTATAGAATAAAACAGAAGGCTAATTAATGAATTCTGCTATAGGTAGGGAAAGAAATATTTCTAGAAGCCTCCACAGAAAACATGAAGCTGTTGAGTCTCCCACATAGAATATTCTCTCCAGTTACAGAGGAGGTAAGGTAGTTCAGGCAGAAGAAGTAAGTTCAAGGGCTTAGCATTGTGAAATAGCAAGAAACAGCTCAGGGAATGACAAGGAGCTCAGTATGATAGGAGTGTGTGTGTGAGAGAGAGAAGAGAAATGTTGGCAGACAAGACTGAAAAGTTGTGATGGTGAGGATATAGGCGGCTCTGCATGCCATCATTAAAAACTGTGAAGACCTTTAAGTAGGAATTTTCCATTCTGAAGTTTCTCCCAAAGTCACCCTTCCTCCAGAAAGTCTTCTGTGATTTTTACATTAGCCCTGAAATGCATTTTATCCTCTTTGGTAGCATGCAACGCTAAAGCATCATGCTGAGTTCCAATAGCCAGAGAGGGCCAGAACTAGTGTACTAGTGCCTCACTTCTTTGTCTGTATAAGGGATTCCTTAAGGTTGGTCAACTGTGACTGAGACTCCCTAGTGACTTCAAATTCAACTCCTGTGCTGCTAGCCTTTGAAATAAACTAAGAAAACTTCCAATATTTATTATCATAACGAGGGTTCTTTGTGACATGATTCCAAGGAGATATTGGCAAGAATGAGACACTTATTTTGTTTGATGCATTGAAATTTGCGTTTATTTTATAAGAACATAGCATCATTCTCCTTAGAATTTTACGCCAGGCAGGGCCAGCATTGTGGTGTAGGTTTAAGCCACCACCTATGAATGCTGGCATCACATATAAGTGCTAATTAGAGTCCCAGCTGTTCCACTTCCCATGGAGCCCCCTGCTTATGCTCCTGGGAAGGTAGCAGCAGATGGCCCAAGTGCTTGTGTCGCTGCCACTCATCTGTGAGACCCAGATGAAGCTCCTGACTCCTGACTTCAGTCTGGCCCACCCCAGGCCATTGCAGCTATTTGGGGAGTGAATCAGTGGATAAAAATTCTCTCTCTCTCTCTCTAATTCTGCCTTTCAAATAAATTAATAAATCTTTTTTTAAAAAAGAATGTGGTCATGTGGTTGTGATGCTGGACCAATTGTTAAATGGTTTAAAACTTTTTTATTACTTCCTTCAATAGATTCCTGATGATTTTTCCCAGGCCCTGAGAGATTAGCAAATGCCACAAGATGATGTGTCCCTCCTACTGCAGCCTGGCTGGTCTGGTAAAGACTCCCTGGTCCTCAGCTTCTTTCCTGTCCAAGTGCCTTTGTTCGAGACAAATGTCCCTCCTTCTGCTTGCCCCTTGGCTCCAATAGGTAAATTCCAGATACAGACATTGAGCAGTTAGGGTCAAGATTTTAACAGATGCAGCCTCACAGGTATAAGTCAGATGCAATCACTTTTTCAAGGAAGGCAGAAACTGCATGTGGAAGGTGTATGTGCATCAGTAATTGCAACAGATAAATTCTCATATATTCAATATGGGAGATTGTGCCAATGATTTCCAAAAACACACTGAGCTACTATTCTATAAATTCTATGCTCTCATAGTTTGTTCTGCAATTTATACTTAATTCCCAGACTGTTTAAATGAGCTAAGCTTCCTTTTACAGTTCAATTATATCATAAATATATCTTTAAGAACATTTACAATATGCTTTAGAGTTGACAACGATTTCATCGGTGACAGCTGATTAGATCATCACATTAAATCAGTGGCTGTGTTGCTCTTATTCTTCTTTTACAGAGGAAGAAACCCCGAGAAGCACACTGTCCATTACCACACAGGTAAGTGACAGAGTCAGAGTCCAGGGCTCCCTGTTTTCCTCTCTGTGCCATGATGGCTCATCCTCCTGCCCTGATGTCAGAGTTCAGATCTTATGCCACTATTCTTTGCTGCCTCCCTGTTCTCCACTACTTTTATCTCCAAATATCTTTCACCTTCCACCTAGCTTGTTCCATCAGAACCAGGGTCCCACTCCTTTGTCAGCCTCATCCCACACTGAGCTACCTACCTCACCCTTCCCACCCACACCAAGACGGTGCTCTCTTGCCTCTTCTTTACAAGTGGCCTCTCTCCTCTGCTCACTAGAAAATGTCCAGATGCACTTTTTACCAAAACCAGCATCATTCATGAACCAGCTTTTGCAAAGCAAGTCCTGAGCTGTGGTTGCAAAGACAGATAGGATGCAGGGTTTTCTCTAAAGAGTGCATAATCTAGTTTGGGAAGAAGTCAGAAAAGGTCATAGCATTATTCTATTGCTCTTCCTAAACTTTGGATGCAGATTGAGAGATTACAGTTTAATCAGCTGAGAACGATGACAATCTTGGCCAAATACCCAATTCACATTCAATGCTGATCAACTTTCAGCACCCCATTAACATCTCAGTGACAATTTATCCCTAAGCCTAATTAACATCTGCATGACATTCTCTACACTCTAGATGAGTGCCCTCCTACAAGCAGTGCATTTTTCAAAGGGTTTAAGCAGCTAAAATACTCTACCTGCTTTATAATGAGACATGTCCTCTTTATACTTCCTTTGCAAAGTGGGCGGGGTTTGATCCACATTCATTAACATTCTTTGGATCAGTGTAACATGCATTTGAAAAAGAGGGGGCTCCATGTCCATGATCCAGAAAGATTGGGTGGGCTTTGTGGTGCAGCAAATTAAACTGCCTATTAGAACAGCTACATCCCATATCAGAGTAGTGATTCAAATCCCGGCTACTCCACTTCTAACCCAGCTTCCTGCTAATGTACCTGGATGATGGCATAAGTACTTGAGTCCCTTCCATCCATGTAGAACTGCTTGGATTTCCCAGCTCCTGACTTCAGTCTGGCCCAGCCCCAACTATTGTGGCCATTTGGAGATAAACCAGTGGATGGAAACTCTCTCTCTCTCTCTTTCTCTCTCTCTCACTGTGTCACTCTGCCTTTCAAATAAATCAATTCTAAAAAAAATGAAAGAACACAATGTCCCTTTCAAAGTTACTGTCTTGCTATTATAACTCAACCCAGCTTAGAAAAATCTTGGAAGGGCTGGATCCCATTCCAGTGCAGTTTGCTATGCAAGGACTCCTAGGTACAGACAGTGATTGCCTTTAGAGACAGCAGGGTGTAATCGTATATGGAAGAAAGGATAGTTCTTCTATAAACAGCAATGGCCTACCCTTTTAAGGATAGTGGGTACATCTCTATTATGATTTGATGCATTGAGAATTTGGGCACCTGCCTAAGCAAAGATTTTGTTGGCATAAGCTCAGATACACTGAACAACTATTTTCCTTATAGCCTAAAGATATTTTTATATAGTAATTTTAAAGTCCTTGTGTTCTGACTAAGACCCATTGGTCAGATCTGAAATTTCCTATCTCTGGCATCATGCCAGCACTCAAAAAGTTTCAGATTGTGGGGCATTTCAACTTTGGCTTTTCTGATTAAGAATGTGCAAATTGTATGGGCAAGGAATAAAAGGAAAAAGAATGGGCACATAGGAGTTTGTAATTAGGGAGCCTGCTCTAGTCTGAAGCAGGGAAAGGAGGTGAGAAACAGTTTTAAGCTGAAAACTTTCAAAAAGTAAGAATTGTGCTGGAGATGGGAGAGAGTTGCTTTGAGAAGGAAAAGCATTGTCGAAGGCCTTGGGGCAAGGAACAGCTTGGCATATTCAAGGATATTCACAGTTGGCAGTGGGGTTAGAATAGGTTGCCAGGGGGCAGCAGTGAGCCCTGGCCTGAAGCACTCAGCTGGAGCCACATCAACATAAGGTCTTAAAAGCAAAGTACAGATTTGGGACTCAATCCTAAAGAAAGAGAATAGGATGGAAGGATTTAGAGAAGGAGATGCTATGATCTGATTGCCTTTCCAAAAATAGATGGTGTAGGGGAAGGAAAGTCTACTCAACACTGGTTGGGTCACTAGATAGGTCTAAAAATAGAAGAGACAGAGATTTAAAAGAGAATGTATAAAAACTTACTTAATAGAAGTTTTACATGCAATGGGAGCCTTCAGAAGTGAAGACCCAAAGACCCAGGACAGTTGTCTATTTTTATCTTGGGTTCAAGGAAGAACGGACAGCCAAGTAGAATCATGATTGTACTAAAGCAGTTTGACCTAATAATAGTCTGAAGAGGGGGAAACCTAGCAAGGAGTGTCTGAGCTGATTTATTTGGCCTCTCTGCTTGGCATTCCTTTCCCAGGATGCAGAGCAGGACCCCTCTGCAACAAGAGTGTTTTGTCCTTCTATCAGACAAAGCGGATCAGAGAAGTGATTTACAGCCAGCTCCTACACAGACAGGTGGGGGAACGTCAGAGTAATGTGAGTGGTTTGCGTGTATGTCTGTGTGTGTGTGTGTGTGTGTGTTTATGGCTTGTTTTGGGGAAAGAGGGCTCTAGTGTCTATTGCTCATAGAATTCTAGATTCTGTGGCCTGCCTTGAGTGGAGAGAGAGAAGCAGGAGAAACCAGAGTGGAAGAACACCAGAAAGGTCTTGCTTCTCAACCTTCAATTTCCTTCAGTTCAAAGTACTCAGCAGGCCAACATGCCATACTATGGGGTATTGTGTTCTGAGCCCTGATAATGGTCGTGAGTGCTACACAGAGGATAGGTAGGAGAGGGCAAGTGGATGCACATTACAGCAGATAAGGAAAGGAAGACGGCAGCCTGGACTCACTCCTGGGAGGTGTGTGGATTGAGTCTGGCTCAGTGCCAGTCTTAGGCACAGTCCAAGTGTGCCTGTTCTGTCTGATGTGATCTTCAGCCTTCTGCAGACCACTGAGTGGGTCCACAGGGAATTCCTGCAGTTTCCTGCAAGTATGTGCATTTATAGAGGGCTGAGACAGTCTAGGGCTACACAAATGGGCAAAACCCATTTAGAGCATTGAGGTGCAAAAGTGGTTACAAGGATTAAAGAGAAGTGTGTGGACACTGTGATTCAGGACCTGGGAGGTAGAAAGACTTCAGCACATACTGGTTAGCATTTGTTTAATTGTGTCTTCCCTTCTGAGAGCCACACTATGACTTTGAGCTCCATGAAAGGAACAGTGAGCCTCATCAACTCTTTATTTCCAACCTGGAGTGAAATTTGTGGTATATATCTGAATAACAGTGAGTAAATTAATTAATTATGCTTCAAATGTTTGAAAGATAAGAATTTTGGCTTGAGAACATCCTGTTTCCTTTATTGTACTCTACAATGTTCTGGGAACTTAAAATAAATCCCACAGATGTTATCAAGGGGAGAAAATACCTCTAGATTATTCATCAGAAAAAGGATTCACATCCATAAGATATAAGGAACTCATAAAACTCAACAACAAAAGAAGCAAACAATCCAGTTAATAAATTGGCAAGGATCTGAACAGGTATTTCTCAAAAGAAGAAATAGAAACATTCAACAACTATATATATTTTTTTTTTGACAGGCAGAGTGGACAGTGAGAGAGAGAGACAGAGAGAAAGGTCTTTCTTTTGCCGTTGGTTCACCCTCCAATGGCCGCCACAGCCGGCGCGCTGCGGCCAGCGCATCACGCTGATCCGAAGCCAGGAGCCAGGTACTTATCCTGGTCTCCCATGCGGGTGCAGGGCCCAAGGACCTGGGCCATCCTGCACTGCACTCTCTGGCCACAGCAGAGAGCTGGCCTGGAAGAGGGGCAACCGGGACAGAATCCGATGCCCCAACCGGGACTAGAACCCGGTGTGCCGGCACCGCAAGGTGGAGGATTAGCCTAGTGAGCCACGGCGCCGGCCTCAACAACTATATTTTAAAATGCTCAGATCACTAGCTATCAGAGAAATGCAAATCAAAACCCAGCTCTGTGGTGCACTAGGTTAATCTGCCTACGGTGCCAGCATCCCATATCAGCAGCGGTTCTAGTCCCAGTTGGTCCTCTTCCAGTCCAGCTCTCTGCTGTGGCCTGGGATAGCAGTAGAAGATGGTCCGAGTGATTGGGCCCCTGCACCCTCATGGGAGACTAGGAAGAAGCACCTGGCTCCTTGCTTTGGATCTACGCGGCTCCGGCCATTGCAGCCATTTGGGGAGTGAGCCAACGGAAGAAAGACCTTTCTCTCTGTCTCTCTCTCTCATTGTCTGCAACTCTACCTGTCAAATAAATAAATAAAATCTTTTAAAAAAAACAATGAGGTATCACCTTACTCCAGTTAAAGTGGTTATTATCAAAATGACAAAAATAAAGGTTCTTTAAATATATGGAGAAAAGGCGCTGCTTATAGGCTAATGGGAGGATGTGTATTAGCACAGCCATTATGGAAGACAGTTTGGATTCTCTAAAAAATTAAAAATATGTCTTCCATATGACTCAGCTATCCACCTTCTGGGTATATATCCAAAGGAAATGAAATCAATATATTAAGGGGGCTAGCACTGTGGTTAAGCTCTACCTGCTGTGCCAACATCCAATATAGGCATCAGTTCATGTCCTGGCTGCTCCTCTTCCTATTCAACTCTTTGCTAATGGCCCAGAGAAGCAGTGGAAGATGGCTCAAGTGCTTGGGCCTCTGCACCCATACAGGAGACTGGGAAGAAGCTTCTGACTCCTGGCTTTGGGCCAGCCTACTTCTGGCCATTGCAGCCATTTCGGGAGTGAACCAACAGGTAGAAGATTCTCTCTCTCTCTCTCTCTCTCTCTCTCTCTTTGTCTGTCTCTCCATCTCCCTGTCTGTAACTCTGCCTTTTAAATAAATAAATCTTTAAAAAAGAAATTGGCATATGATAGAGATACCTTTATTTTGTGTTCATTAAAGCACTATTCACAGTAACTAGGTTGAATAGAATCAACCTAGGTGTTTGTCACTAGATGAATGGATAAACATATTGTGAGGTGTGTACATAATGGAATGCTATTCATCCATAAAGAAGGATGAAATCCTGACATTTGCAGCAAAGAAAACAAAAAGAATAGGACTGAAGTTCATTATATTAAGTGAACTAAGCCATAGAAAGAAAAATATCTCAGGGCCAGTGCTGTGGTGCAGTAGGTTAATCCTCCGCCTGTGGTGCCGTCATCCCATATGGGCGCTGATTCTAGTCCTGGCTGCTCCTCCTCCAATCCAGCTCTCTACTGTGGCCTGGGATAGCAGTAGAAGATGGCCCAAGTCCTTGGGCCCCTGCACCCATGTGGGAGACCTGGAAGAAGCTCCTGGCTCCTGGTTTCAGATCAGCCCAGCTCTGGCCATTGTGGCCATTTGGGGAGTAAACCAACAGACAGAAGACCTATCTCTCTGTCTCTCCCTGTCGCTGTCTGTAACTCTACCTCTCAAATAAATAAATAAAATCATTTAAAAAAAGAAAAATACCTCACGTTTTCTCATGTATGGAAGGTTTTTTTTTTTTTGTTTTTTTGTTTTTTTTTTTTTTAGATTTTTAACTTTATTTATTTGAGAGGCAGAGTTACAGACAGAGACATCTGCTGGTTCACTCCCTAAACGGCCACAACAGCTGGAGCTGGGCCAATCTGAAACTGTTAACGGTGAATGGCAGGGTTCTTGTCTTCACGCAAGAAAGAAATAAATAAAGAAATAAAGTAAAATAGCACAGTTTATTAGGGAAGGGACATCTGTAAGAATGGATGGGCACCTCTCCAGACAGAACCTGAGAGAGAGTGCCCAGTCGTTCAGACTGGGGAGAGGGGAAGAGCAATGTTACATGGTTGAGTGGAGAGATTACACCTGGGCAGGCAGGTGGGCGACTCAGCAGAGAGGCAGAGGGCTGAGCATGCAGTCTGGTTGAGGCCAGGGGTTTTTAAGGAGATGGGTCTTTGTCTTCACACATCTCCTCCTGAAACAAAAGACTTTATGGATGTAAATAGAAAACTTCAGGGAGAAAACTCAGATAGGAGTTCATCTGACAGGGGGAAGTCTGGCTGGTGCCACCCCCGTTAGAGGAAGGGTAGGGAGGGCGTTTGAAGTGCAGATACTGGGCTGCACCTGTAAGGTTATCAGGCAGAAGGGGTGGGGACCCCCACTTGGCAGGTTATCGGGTAAAAGGAACAAGGCAGGATGCAGATACTAGGCTGCCCCTGAAACACGGGCTGCCCCCGAAACATTATCGGGATGTCTTTGAGATGCATATGCTGGACATAGATGTCTTCTCTTTAGGCCTTTGTCACACACACATAAGCTCATATCTGACTTCCTACCTAACAAAACCAGGAGCCAGGTGTTTCTTCCAGGTCTCCGATGTGGATGCAGGGACCCAAGCATTTGGACCATCTCCCACTGCTTTCCCAGTCCAGGAGCAGAGAGCTGGATCAGAAGAGGAGCAGCTGAGACAAGAACCATTGCCCATATGGGATTCTAGTGCCACAGGTGGGGCTTAGTCTACTTCGCCACAGTGCTGACCCAAAAATATATGGAGGTTTTTCAAAAGAAAATAGTCAATCAGAACTTAAAATGTGATTAATAGAGACTTGAAAAAGTAGAGGTGTTACCGGAGGAAAGGCCATGGAAGCCATAGGGTTCTTGTCTTCATACAAGAAAGAATTCAGGTGTGAGACAGAGAGCAAAGTGAGAAGGCTTTACTGGGGATAGGGCATC
This sequence comes from Oryctolagus cuniculus, assembly GCF_051225735.1. Lineage (NCBI taxonomy): Eukaryota > Metazoa > Chordata > Mammalia > Lagomorpha > Leporidae > Oryctolagus > Oryctolagus cuniculus. Next base: position 122,818,145 of record NC_142869.1, on the reverse strand, counting down.
CATCAGGATGGAAGGGACAGAGAGAGAGCACCCAGTCGCTTGGACTGGGGGAGAGCAAGGTTACATGGTTGAGTGGAGGAGAGAATACACCTGGGCAGGCCAAGCAGGCGGCTCAGCAGAGAGCAGAGAGCAGAGTGTCTGTTTGGATTTGCTAGGTTTTTAAGGGAGTCTGTTTACTCACCTCCCCCTCTCTTCCAGGACAAAGGATGGGGAGTCCTGGCTGAAATGTTTGTTGGGTGAAAATTAGCAAATTCCGATTTGCTGCACACACACCCCACCCCACCCCCCCACCCCCGGCAGAGTAGCGGGTTTCCTTTAGGTTTCATTGCCCCATGTTATCAGGTAACCCCTTTGGTCCTGAGGAGAGAGAAGTCTCCTGGGAGCTTTCCTTGGAGGAAGGGCTGGGACCACCTGGGAGGTTATCAGGTCTGGGCAGGACTTTGAAGTTCAAGATGCTTTGTAACTTCTCCAGTAGGTGCTGGTCTTCAGGCCTTTCTCCTACACACATAGGCTCAATTTGTGACTTCCTACCTAACAGAGGGAAGGGTATTTGGGGGAAATTGGATAATGGCTAGGTACCAAAACACAACAGGGTGGTCATAATGAGTTCTGGCATTCTGCAGCACAGTGGAGTGACTACAGGTCAAGATTGAATCATTATCCTATTTATATTGAGGCCAAATTTTAGTGCAGACGTGGATTAATCACTTCCACTTTATCTCCCCCTTCAGGTCCAGCTTGTGCAAGTCTTTTAAAAGGCAATCCAGAGGTGAGTCATGGAACCCATGAATTAAGCAAATTACAGTCTGAGGGAAGGGTCCTTTCACAGGGTGTCCCCGGGAAAGAATCACCTCAAATGAGAACCCAAGTTCTGAATCCTCTAAGAGAAGAGAGCAAGAATCCCCAATCTTAGGCCAGTGTCCCAGTTCTAAGCTGTGATGGATGAGCATTTCCCCCTAGCAAAGAAAAACAACCAAATGCCCCAGGCCCTACAAGAGGGGATGAACCAGTTATTGCCTCAGCATGCTTGAGGCAACAGAGGTCTCTCTTACCAATCCAGACTGAACTTATTAAATAAATAAATATGTAAACTCACAGAGGTCAACCAACTGCCAGCATGCACACAGACTGAACACATAGCAATGGGCCAAGACCCCAGTAGGCTGGGTCTTTTCATATCTTAGGTGGGCTAGGAGTGGGGTTGGGGGCAGTACGTGAGCTTCCCCATACAGGTTCTTCAAGCTTGGCCTGCCTGCTTCCAAACCTGGGGATGAATGCAGGGGTGGGGTGGGAAACAATAGAGTGTGAGAGTGAACTGATCTCTTAAAAGAAGGCAGAGATAACAAGAACCTGAAATGGCTGAGGGTTATGTTCTTGTTCCATCAATCCTGACTCTGAGTATAGATTAGGAGATAGGGCACCCTTTTCTTTCTGGCTACTTCCTACTGACAGGGCATTGACATGGGATGGGTTATCTATACTCTGGATCAGAATTGATTGAAGAAAGAGAGCCAACGGTCTTCTGTTTCTCCTGTGTGATGGCTTGGGCTATAGCAGTCATTCGTTTCTGCAAGAACTTTTGAAATAAGTTAATTATACATAGTAGGAATAGAAGCACTATGATTCTGAGGATAAAAGGAGATAATAGAGACATTGCCCATGATGGACAAGGTGACTGAAATGAGGAGTTCAATGGGGGAAGCAGGAAAGCAAGAGTCCTGTCCAGTTAGTGGGAAGACAGGTGTATGCCCGTTGCCACAGGGAAAGAATGCCCCTGTTTCTGATCCTATACGTACAATTGTATGGTAGAGATAACCTTTATGCTTTCACATGGCAGGGGAATATGATGAATAAATGCCATTGCAGCTGCTTCCACTGGGTGTGAGGAGTCGTGGAGGCCAGTAGGGGTGCCTTGCAAGAGTGACAATTAGGTCACAGGTGTCATGGAGTAATGAACCCACATTGTAGGAAGAAGGAAAGGAAGCACACATGATGCATAAAGGTGATTATTTTGTATATAAAACTGGAAGGAAGGGTTCAAATCCAAGAGAAAAAAAGTGAGGAAATGTAAAGGCTGGTTGCCTGGCACGACTAGTTAACGCTGTATATGAGTGATGAAGTACCGCACTATACCCCTTAAAATTGCACAAGTCTGAAGGGCTAAGCCCGTTTCTTTTAAACAGCAACTTAAAAATTCCATCTAGGAATCCATAAAGAACAGGTCTTGCTCTTCAAGGTCTTGAAAGAAGTGTCTCTCACAGGAGTCTGGAATTAAGGAATCAGACCCTAGACCAGATCACACTGGACAGGGCTGACCAAGGCAAGACTTTCCCTTTCCCTCCCTCCCTTAAAGAATACATATATATGTAGGGACTGGTGCTGCCACCTGTAATGCCACTACTGTTCCACTTCCTATGAAGCTCCCTGTTAATATGCCTGGGAAAGCAGTGGAAGATGGCACAAGTGCTTGAGCCCCTGCCACCCACATGGGAGACTTGAGTGGAGTTTCTGGCTCCTGGCTTTGGTTGGCTGAGCCTCAGGTGTTGAGGCCATTTAGGGAATGAACCAGCAGGTGGAAGATGTCTCTCTTTCCTTCCTTCTTTGTAACTTGGTCAAGTAAATAAGCCAATCTGTTAAAAAATTAAAGATTATATAAATATGTATAGTGACAAAAGCATATTTGTACTGAGTAGTTAGTGATTTTTTTTTTTTTTGAAAATTCATTTATTTGAGAGGCAGAGAGACAGAGGAAAAGACAAGTTTTCACATGCTGTTTCACTTTCCAAATTCCTACAATGGTGGGAACCGGGCCAGACTGAAGAGAAGAGCTGGGAATTCAATCTGGAGTTTCACATCTAAGTGGGAGGAAACCCCACTACGTGACTCATCACTGCTGCCTCCCAAGGTTTGCATTAGCAGGAGGCACACATTGGACCCAGGTATTCTGATGTGAAATGTGAGGATCCTAACCAGTGTCTTAATTGCTAGCCTAAATGCCTGCCCTAGCAAGTAGTCCTTAAATAGATATTTGAGGTGGGTGAGGGAGCCATGCACTGAGCTAGGGGAAGACTGCTTTAGGCAAAGGGAGCAGCAGGAGTGGAGATGCTGGGATGAGATGTGCTTGCTAAGTGCCAGGAGCTGCAAGGATACATTTCTTTCCTGCTCCTGTCCCATCATATTGTTGTGGGCTATATTGGGCCTAAACTTCTATTCCGGGCTCTTGCCTTTTATTTAGGGAAGCATTCTAAATACAGGCACAAACACGACACGCAACATGATAAAAATTATTTAGAAAGAGGAAAACACACATGTGGACATTGTTCAGGGAGAGTGGGCCAAGAAAGGATGAGAGAGGGAGATTCCCATACCTGTCCCTCTGGGTCATGTGGAGAGAGCAAGCCCATCCACCCTCCCCTTTACCAGGCTTTTCTTAAGCTTAGAAAAGGGGAGTGGTTATGTAGTACTGCCCCCAGGTCCCAGGTAAGGGGAGGGACTTCCTGGAGAAGGGGTCATCTGATGGACAGGTGGGTAGATAGGATTACATCAGGTCGGGGAGATGTGGCTTTCAGTTCATGACCCTAATCCAGCTACCTGTCTGTCCCATATCAACATGATGCCTTCCCATCCTCCGTCTTGAAGCCTTCTTTGAGAGATGCATCTCTTCAGTGTGTCCCCTATATCTGAAAAGCTCTCATCTTTAAACACTCTTTGCCTCCTTGAGAGACATCAGACATATGTTCGAGAACCTATATGCCCCTAAGTTCCCGGTCCCAGAACTCACACAAGTCTCTGGTTATCACACCAAGGGAGCCTTCCACCCCTGTGACAACCTGCCCAATCACCCAGCTGGGACAGAGATGATTCACAAGAAGAAAGTGTGAGATTCAAGGTGGAGAAAGGTTGAGCAAGGGTACAAAGAGATCTGCAGCCGTACCCTCTCCTCTTTCCTAAAGAGAAAACAAAGGCTTGAATTGGGCTCCCACAAGGCCACTCTTCCTGGAACTGCGTAATGGAAAAGGTAGGTCAGAAGTGGAAATGCAATGGGGAGGTGTGGACTATTTTCTTTTGCTTTGCTGGCTTTGGGAAGCTAAAAACGAATCCACCACCTGTGATTCTTGCCCTGATTGCAAAACATTCTGCTGTTTAGCTCTGGGGCTGTAGTTAGCAGATTGTCAGTTTGGCCTCACAGCAATGCAGCAGCCAAAAAAGATTAGACATTTTAATTTCCTGAGCAGGTGCAGGGATCAGGATTAGTTTCAAGAATACCTGTGAAAGTGAAATAGGAATGTGGAAGGAAAGCAGGGATGGGCGTGATGTGTGTGGTAGTAGGATCAGGTAGGCAGACGAGGAAGAAGGGGAAGAAAGAAAAGCAACAACTAGGGGCATTTAAGTGCGGGAGAGGAAACAGAAAAAGAGGGGAAATGGCAAAATGTGGATCAAAGGGCATGAAGCTCCTGATGGAAAGAACACATTCTAGATCGGCTGCACAGCACAATGACCATGGTTAATAATGTGTTGTGTATTTCCAAATTGCTAAGAGAAGAAGTTTGAAATGTTTTTGCCATAAAATCTGTAAGCTTGGGACATAATTCATATGCTAATTAGTTCGATGTAATCACTCTGCAAGGCATGCATATGGTAAACTTCACATTTTACCACATCAATATACACAGTTATAATTGCCAATGAAAAAACAAATTTAACCGATAAGTTGGCATTTTTGAAAAGAAACAGAAGCAGGAGAGGGTCCAGAGGAGTTGACTTGGAGCAATTGCTAAACACTGGGGCTTCAAAGAGGAGAGGGTTGCTGTGTGCATTTGCTCCCAGGGGAAGAGTCAATCTCATGTATTGTCAGGGCCAACATCAATGCACAAAGTGTCATTGTGAAAATGTGAAAGGACACCCTTGCCCCAAGCAGCCGGGGCCCTGCCCTGACTGTCCTGGCGAGCGGAGCCAAGCTGCCCACTGAAGAGGACATGGCAGTGCTCATCCTTACCCGGCCTTCCTCTTCCTGGCACAACACTGCTTTGCAGTAAGGCGGCAGGGCACTGAAATGCGGAAAGAGACCCTGGGCTTGAGAAAGAAGACTGCAGAGAGTAGGGGGGAGCGGAATGATGTAGAATAATGCAGCTCTGAACAACCAGGGAGGGTTAAGATGCCTCTTGGAAAATCTGCATCCCATATCAGAGTATCTGAGTTCAAGTCTAGGCTCTGCTTCTGATCCCAGATTCCGGCTAATGTCGACCCTAGGACTCAGATTGGGTCCCTTCCTCCCATGTGGGGAACTGGGGTTCTGAGGTTTAGTTCTAGGCTCCTGGGTTTGAACTGGCCACAACTTGGCTCCAGTATTGTGGATGGTCTCTCTTTCTCTCTCTCTCTCTCTCTCTCTCTCTCTTTCAAAGAACTAAAAATTAGTTCAAACTTTTTTTAAAAAAGCCATTGCTATCAGAATGTCAAACAGTCTAAAGCACACACAAAGTCACATCTCAAAGAAGGGAGCAAAGGTCCCACAACAGCGCCATCAGTCAAGTGGGAAGGGACAGAGCACCTGCCCAAATCCTGGGCTCTACTATAGCCTTCCCACCATCCTCTCCCATCCAGTAAATGAATGAATGCATTTATGCACACATGGATACTGTCCAATCCTAGGCTCTCAGCAATGGTGGGAAGGAGAAGCAATGAGGAGATGATGTAATCATAATCTTATAGACACCTGAGGCCTGTGGTTGCATGAATCCATCCAACAAGCATTTATTCAGCATTCACTATGTGCAAAGCATTTTGCCAGGTGCTGGCAGATAGGCATGGTCAGCATAATAGCACCATGACAATCATGATCTCTTTTCTCAGAGGACTGGTGTATGGCCATGCAGGAGGAAATGGAAAGGCAATGCACAGATGGTTAAGAGCTTGGGTAGGCATAGAAATAACAATGATGAGCCCTACCTTGTAGGGTTGCAGTATGACTCAATGAGATAATAGGTGTGGTTGTCCACATTGCCTACATTCAAAACCTATGACATAGATTTTGTTTCTTTCTCCACACCCCCAACTCTAGCCATGGGAAAGAATTTGCAGTTCAGATGTACAAAACCAAAAGTATCACTCTCAGCGTTTCAGAGAAAAAACATGCTGAGCAAAGTTCCAAGTCATGACTTTTCTTGTATTTTTTTAAAGATTTTATTTATTTATTTGAGAGGTAGAGTTACAGACAGTGAGAGGGAGAAACAGAGAGAAAGGTCTTCCTTCCAATTGGGTCACTCCCCAGTTGGCCACAACGGCCGGAGCTGCGTTGATCTGGAGCCAGGAGCCAGGAGCTTCTTCCAGGTCTCCCACGTGGTTGCAGGGGCCCAAGGACTTGGGCCATCCTCCACTGCTTTTCCAGGCCATAGCAGAGAGCTGGATTGGAAGAGGAGCAGACTGGACTAGAACCGGCGCCCATATGGGATGCTGGTGCCAAAGACAGAGGATTTACCCACTGCGCCACGGTGCTGGCCCCCTTTTCTTGTATTTATTACAGAATGAATGTCCCAGGACAAAACTACCCAGGAATCTGGAGCAAGAATCACTTGCAGAGAAAGAGAGGACCAAAAAGATACAACTGGATGCCAGTGAGACAACTTAGCAAGAAAAATGGTTTTAAATTATAAAGATCTGAATTTGAGCTAGTGTGCGAATGGGAAGTCTCTTGAGCCACAAACATAGAGAGGGCTACATGGTCTAGCAGGCTCCTCCCCCAGGACTCCAGCGAGTGCTCACAGGAAAGAGTGGAGAGAATCCTGAGAATGCTTCCCTAGGAAGCTGGTTGAGCAACACAGGACAGGGGCCACTGCTGGTGTTCACCCCACTTCTCTCTCTTCCTTACAGATTGGAAACCTTGAGCTACAGGAAGAAAGGCAACAAAAACTTCACCTAGGGGGCCCCAGAGAAAACCTACTTCAGCTAGGGCAAGGGACCAGGAAGAAATACATCTACCCATGGAAGAGGGGTGGAAATCCATTCTATGCCACAGTACTCTGGGAGAAGGGGTAGGAATCCTTGTGAAAGGCACATCCCTGAAGCCAGATGAATGGTGATGGCTTGGGATGAAGGACCATCATGACCTGAGAGAACGCCCATCACACTGAAAGCACTGAATATAAATGAGGTGGAATAACAGGGTCAGGAGAAACGTAAGAGAAAGATACTCTCTGACGAGCAGCACAAAGCAGATACAGAACTAAGCAGGTGCACCCAGGGTCACTGGGAGCAGGTATTGAAGAAAACATTGTGGTTTGTTGGCCCATGAAGTAAAACACATCACAGGTAGAACCTGAAATGCCCTATGAGGGTTACAAAATTAATGACCATCTCCACATACATTTCCACCTTCAACAAAATTAATATAAACCGTCCACATTGGAGGTCAAGCAGACAAAACAGTGTATTCCCCTTTGAATGTAAAATATTTACTTACAGGGGCTGGCATTGTGGTGTAGCAAGTAAAGCCACTGCCTGTGATGCCAGCATCCCATACCAGCTCCAGTTTAAGTCCTAAGTTGCTCTACTTCCAATCCTGCTCCCTGCTAATGAAGTAGGAAGGCATATAGATTAAAATAAATTAGGTGGCCGGCGCCGCGGCTCAATAGGCTAATCCTCCACCTAGCGGTGCCGGCACACCGGGTTCTAGTCCTGGTCAGGGTGCCGCATTCTGTCCCGGTTGCCCCTCTTCCAGGCCAGCTCTCTGCTGTGGTCCGGGAGTGCAGTGGAGGATGGCCCAAGTGCTTGGGCCCTGCACCCCATGGTAGACCAGGATAAGCATCTGGCTCCTGCCTTCAGATCAGCACGGTGCGCCGGCCGCAGCGCATTGGCCACGGCGGCCATTGGAGGGTGAACCAATGGCAAAAAGGAAGACCTTTCTCTCTTTCTCTCTCTCACTGTCCACTCTGCCTGTTAAAAAAAATTTAAAAAGTAAAATAAAATAAATTAATTAATTAATTAGGTTTGTGAGCTGGAAGACCACTCCTTCACCACACCCCTGAGTGACCTCAGGCCCCTACCTGGCCACACCTGGGTGCCCACCAGCCAATCAGGTTAGTTAACCACTCCCCTTTGGAAGTGGGCTAAAAGCCTGGGACACACTGTACCCACCCTTCTCTTTTCTCTGGCCTCTTGCAGGAGGGGGTTTGCTGTAGCCCTGTGCCTCCAGAGCTCATGGCCTTTGGGTCACCTGAAGCGCCGGCATCCCATATGGGCACCGATTCGAGACCTGGCTCCCCACTTCCCATCCAGCTCTCTGCTGTGGACTGGGAAAGCAGAAGAAGATGGCCCAGGTCTTTGGGCCCCTGCCCCCATGTGGGAGACCCAGATGAAGCTCCTGGCTCCTGGCTTCGGATTGGCGCAGCTCCAGCTGTTGTGGCCAATTGGGGAGTGAACCAGTTGATGGAAGATCTCTCTCTCTCTCTCTTTCTCTGCCTCTCCTTCTCTCTGTGTAACTCTGACTTTCAAATAAATAAATAAATCTTTAAAGAAAGATATTTAAATATATATAAATCCAAATTTTACAAATGCTTGTTTAAATGCAGAAGTGAGTCCCAGTAAGGCAGGATGGAAATATATATTTCCATATTATATACATATATATATATAGCAAATGGGAGAAATTATAACTAGAAAGATGATGGATTTTAATTAATGGTGTCAGTAATCACTTTAAATACTAAATATATTAATAATATCAACCATTTAAACACAAATTGTCTGAGCCAGCATATGGCTCAGTGGGTTAAGCCATCACTTGTAATGCCTGCATCTCATATGAGTGTCAGTTAGAGGCCTGGCTGCTCCCCTTTTGGCCCAACTCATTGCTAATGTGCCTGGGAAAGCAATAAATGTTGGCTCAAATACTTGGGCCCCTGCCATCTAAATGAGAGTATTGGGTGGAGTTCCAGGCTACTGGCTTCAGCCTGGCCCATCCCTAGCCATTGTGGCCATTTGGGAGTGAACCAACAGATGGAAGATCTCTCTCTCTCTCTCTCTCTCTTTCTCTCTTTCTCTCTTTGTGTGTGTGTGTATTTCTCCTCCTCTCAATGTAACTCTGCCTTTCAAATAAATAAATATTTGGGAGAAAAAGAGTCAATTCCCTGATGAAATTATTTAAAAAGCAAAATCTCAACTACATAGCTTGTAAGAAACATCCTTTAAATACGGAAAGTAGGAGGCATACACGAGCAGAAGTGGTGAGGATGATGAATTTATTAGACAAGAAGCTGCAAACAAGCATAGAAAGATGGGAGAGCCAGATGAGCGAGAGTGGGTATAACCTGATTCCCTGGAGAAGTCAGCTCATCATGCAGGCCGGGGAGAGGCTCTGAAGGACTTCAGGGTAAGGACTTTGACTTGCAGTTTTTCAACAGAATTAGCCAGATCATTACACGTTACACACAGGTACTGAAATATAATCACATACCTGCTAAATATGTATAATTATTATGTGTCATTGTATCATTTAAAATGTGACGTGCATCCATGTGTGTGTGCAGGTAAAAATGGGGGCACAATTCTTCCCGTAAATAGACAAAAGAAATACAGCCATATGACCCACTCCATAGATACCGAAAAGGTCTCTGACAGCACTCAGTATCTATTTACAAAAAAACTCTCAAAGAGCTGGGAATAGAAGGAGACTCTTCAACTTGGCACAAACTGTGTACAAAACAATTTACACTAAATGTCATGTGCAACAGAGAAAGATGAGTGTTTTTCTCTAAAAAAGGGGAACAATCTAGGGATATATATTCTTTTTTTTAACAGGCAGAGTGGACAGTGAGAGAGAGAGACAGAGAAAGTTCTTCCTTTTTCCATTGGTTCACCCCACAGTGGCTGCTGCGGCCGGCACACTGCGGCTGGCACACTGCGCTGATCCAAAGCCAGGAGCCAGGTGCTTCTTCCTGGTCTCCCATGTGGGTGCAGGGCCCAAGCACTTGGGCCATCCTCCACTGCTTTCCTGGGCCACAGCAGAGAGCTGGACTGGAAGAGGAGCAACCTGGACAGAATCCGGCACCCCACTGGCACTAGAACCCAGTGTGATGGCACCGCAGGCAGAGGATTAGCTTATTGAGCCATGGTGCCAGCAGAGATATATATTCTTATCATGTTTTAAATCAAATTGTTTTATTTATTTGAAAGGCAAAGAGAAGCAGACAAACAGAGATCTCCCATCTTCTGCTTCACTTCTCAAATATCTGCAAAACCTGGAGATAGACAAGATGGGAGCCGGGAGCCAGGAGCCAGAAACTCAATCCAGATCTCCCCCATGGGTGTCAGTAACCCAACTACATGAACCATCATCTGCTGCCTCTGAGGGTGGACTCACAGTTTTATTCACCTTGTTTGTTGTTGTTGTTTACAGGTCTTAAACAGGGCACTTCTTCAAGAAAAAAACGTGGAAGAACGTACATATTCATGAGAAAAGTAAAACTGTGTATGCATGGACAAAAAATTTTTGTAGAAATTTCCAAAGAATCTCTATGAAATTATTAAAATAAGCCAGTTTGCCAAGGTCCAAGAAGCAGTGGCAATCTGCCAATAGTTAAATGTCATTCTATACATAGCTGACAAGCTGAGTCTAGAATTCATACAGAAAATTAGATGAACTAGTATATCCAGAAGTTATTCAGAAAGAGAACAAAGTTACTGTGTTCACACTACCTGATAATGCAATTTACACTGTCAGTATATTGGAGAAAATAAAGGACACAGAAATAGTCCCACACATCCGTTGTGAATTGACATTTGATAAAGGTGGAAAGACAATTTAACAAAGGATAGTGCTTTGAACAAATGGCTAGAATGATTGAATATCAACACCCCCCCCCCACCAAAATTGAGGAAACCCTGGCCCATACTTTTAACCCCATTCAAAAATTATCTGTAAATGAACCACCCATCTACTAAATCTGCTAAACTATGAAAACTCTAAAACAGAACAAATGAGGCAGTATGCCTGACCTTTAGGCAGGTGAAGTTTTGTTGGATATTATGTAAGAACATGACCGAATAAAATAAAAAAGTACAAACTTTATTTTGTTGAGATTAGGATCATGTAATCCTTGAGATACACTCTTATGTGAATGAAAATAACAAACCACATGTTTGCAAAAACATTGTTAGTTCATGCATCTGGTAGAGGATTTATATCCAGACTGCGTAAAGAACTCTCACTAAGACTAAGAGTTTAAACCCAATATACAAACTAGACAAAAGTGTTGAACAGACCCATCACCAAAAAAAATATATATATATATATATAGATTGCCTGGAGCACAAGTTGCATGTGTAGAAATGATCAACATAATTCATCACTGGGGACACCCAAATAAAACCACAGTAAAATAGCACTGAAAAGCAATTAAAATGCCAAAATAAAATGACACATGGGATAGTATTATGGCAAAACAATGTCCCCAAGATGTCCATATCCCAATCTCCAAAACCTGTGGATATCTTACCGTAAGTGGCCTGAAACATTGCAGCATTTTCAACTACAGAAGCAGTCTCTTGACTTTGCATTTCTCTATCTGTTGACTTCTGGCCAGCATCTTGGGTTTCTTGTTCTCCTGGGTCTCTGACATCCCAATGAAAAGAATTTGCCCCAGCTATCTTGCTAACAAGATTTCTCCTAGAGAGCACAATTGGCTCACAGAACAGAGTCCAACCTAAAAAAGCCAGTCCACGAAGATGGATCCATGATCAACTCATTGATCCATGAGGCTCAAGGCCTGTTTTAAACAACTCAGTTTGGGATTAGCTTGTTGTATGGTGTGTTTGTAGCTGACGGGTAAGGATGGTTCAGGAAAGCTTTCTGAGGAGGGATGGTTTAGAGTAGAACATATCACACTGAGGTGAAATCAGAAATAAATATTCAGATGTAGGCTGGCACGGTGGCGCAGCGGGTTAAAGCCCTGGCCTGAAGCGCCTGCATCCCACATGGGTGCTGGTTCTAGTCCCGGCTGCTACACTTCCAGTTCAGCTGTCTGCTATGGCCTGGGATAGCAGTAGAAGATGGCCCAAGTCCTTGGGCCCCTGCACCCATGTGGAAGACCCAGAAGAAGCTCCTGGCTTCGGATCCGCACAGTTCTGGCCTTTGCGGCCATCTGGGGAGTGAACCAGCGGATAGAAGACCTCTCTCTCTGTCTCTACATCTCCCTGTAACTCTGTCTTTCAAATAAATAAAAATAAATATTAAATAAATAAATAAATATTCAGATGCTCCTTGGTTTAGGATGGGATTATGTCCTGATACATGTGTCATAGGTTAAAACGATCAGAAATAAAAAATGCGTTTGAGGAGCCTGCATTGTGGTATAGCATGTAAAACTGCTGCCTGCAGTGCCAGCACCCCATATGAGCACCAGTTCAGGTCCCAACTGCTCCACTTCTGATCCTTCTCCCTGCTAACATGCCTGGGAAAGTAGTGGATGATGGCCCAAGTACTCCGACCTCTGCACCCGTGAGGGCAACCTAGATAAAGCTACTGACTCCTGGCTTCAGGTCAGCCCAGCTTTGGCCATTATGGCTATTTGGGCAGTGAACCAGCAGATGGAAGCTCTCTCTCTCTCTCTCTTTCTCTCTCTATCCCTCTCACTCTTTATCTATCTCTGCCTCTGCCTCTCTGTGGTTCTGCCCTTCAAATACATAAATAAATCTTTTTAAAAATTGCATCTGATACAATTAACCTATTGAGTATCCTATTTAGCCTAACTTACATTACACGTGCTCAAAACACTACGTTAGTTTGGCAAAATTATCTAGCACAAAGCTTATTTTATAATACAGTGTTGAATATTTCATGTATACACACAGATGGGCATTTTATAGACCTGATGGTTGCGAAAATATAAAATGTGATATTCAAAACTCACTGAGACCACAGCAGGCTGTAGAGTATCAGTTGTTGTTTGTTTTCATGATTGCGTGGCTGACTGGCAGCTATGTTCACTGCTGCCGCCCAGCATCAGAAAAGAGTATCAGACCTTACATCATTAGCCTGGGAAAAAAAACAAAATTCAAACTTTGTAGCAGTCTCTACTGAACCCACGTTACTTTTGCATAATCACAGAGTCCAAAAATCGTAAATGAAACTATCTGAAGCAGGAGCCATCTGTATTGGAATTCTGGCTCCACTTGCTGTTGGGCCATAAACAGCTTTTAAAACCCTGGTACTCTTTGCTTCTTTGTTAAATTGGATGCTAGCATATCATTAGATGAATATTAGACGTAATGCACTATACCTACAAAACAGTGAGATCTTATCCATAAGGCATATAGCCATGTTGGCAGCATTTTCAATGAACAAAAGAGGCCTTTCGATCCTATTAGTACTATTAATAAATAAGGAGGAGATGAGAAATGAGGAGTTTATTGAATTGCCCTCAAATTGGATTTCCAATTGACTCTCAGGTAGAATGTCAGAACAAATCTTTGCTAATGCACAGTAATGTGAAATCATTGCATGTGTCAATCTTCTGAGAAGCAGAAATCAAAGCCATGTAGAACAGGAGTGGCAGGCCCCGCCATGGCCCTGAAACTACTGACTTGTTGTTGGCCCCTGTTCTATAGCATAACACCTAGCATTCCACTCTCGTATTGCCACTGAGCATGTTGAAAACCTTGGCTTTGCTTAATGAGGCCTTTCCAAAAACATAATCTATGGAACAATTTTCTTGGATGTGTTTCATAGTACTGTATTTCGGAGATCACATTTATATGGACACTCAGTTTATGAAAGTACCAAGGTAGCATACTCAGTAGAATCAGAGGTGAAAAAATGGCTGATTTTCTCAATAATCATAAAACAGAGTAACACTCCTGTTCAGAGACAGGTTTGGCTTGCTACCACCATTATGGAAATAGACAGTAATGAATACCATTGGTATTTAAAGAGAAGCCAGCACAAATCAAAGATTAAGGCTTTAGCTAAGGATTTTGAGTATAAGAATGTCCATAATTCTAAGACATCTCTCAAGTACTAGACAGACTACAAGAAGCTTCACATGTATTATCTCATGTATTCCTCGTATGACAACTCCAAGAAGCAGAAATTCCAATCCCTATTTTATAGGCAAGGAAGACAGAGTGTTGATGAGATTTTTCTGAGGTAGAGCTAGGAGAAGTTTCATTAGCCCTGCCTCTCTCAGGACCCCAAGTTGCATCTATAAGATCACCTGTGCAGTTGTACATAAACTTTTCTCAAATCTTCCCATCTTCTGAAATGACTCCAACACAGGCACACATAGCAAAGCTGTGCTAGCAAAGGCTCAAACTATGTCCAACTCACTGAACTGCCTCCCAGAACAAACCACAATATTATTTACACCAAACATCCAGTATCCAAAAGATAGAATTTGCAATACCTTGCAAAGAAACTAAGGATATAATAAGGAGCAACAGAAATGCTAGCTGCATTGATAAATAAAATTTAGATATCAAATCTCACTGAGAATTAGCTGCCTAAAGCAAATAGAATTTTTAGATCAGAGATTACTTTAAAATGTACCATATGGGGTGAAATGGTCATTTTTCCATTCGATTATTGTTTGTAGTCCTTGCCAATATTCCCACTAAACTAAGGTCTTTTGGTTTTTACTTGTTAAATTTCATAGTTGTTGAAGCCCTAACCCTTTTTACTGTAATGTAAATTCAAGATACATTATCTCAAAAATGAAAGAAAGAGATAGAGAAGAAAATAACGAAGAAAGGAAGAGAGGGTGGAGGGAGGGAGGAAGGGGGAGAGAGAGGGAGGGAAAGAAGGGAGGGCAGAAGAAGGGACTATCATCATTTTTAGAACTGTACCCATGAACTACACTGAATCTGTGCAAAACTAATTAAAATTTTAAAAATGCTTAATTAAGAGAAAAAACTAAATTACTGGGCTGGCGCTGTGGCTCACTAGGTTAATCCTCCGCCTGCGGCACGGGCACCCCAGGGTTCTAGTGCCAGTTGGGGCCCCGGATTCTGTCCCGGTTGCTCCTCTTCCAGTCCAGCTCTCTGCTGTGGCCCAGGAGTGCAGTGGAGGATGGCCCAGGCGCCTGGGTCCCTGCACCTGCATGGGAGACCAGGAAGAGGCACCTGGCTCCTGGCTTCAGATCAGCGCAGTTCCGGCCATAGCAGCCATTCGGGGGGATGAACCAACGGAAAAAGGAAGACCTTTCTCTCTGTCTCTCTCTCTCTCACTGTCTAACTCTGCCTGGCCAAAAAGCAAACAAACAAACAAACAAAAAAACCTAACCTAGTAACACAAAAACAACATGCTTTAGTTTTAAAATAATTATGGCAGGTGAAAGAAGGCATAGCTCTCCCATAAAAGTTCAAGCTTTATATTTCCATTGATAAAAAGATTCTCATGAGCATAGATTGCAAAACCCCCAACATATATCTGAAACCTGAATCCAACAAAGTATAGAAAAAATATACAGCAGGACTGAGTGGGATTTATTCCAGGTGTATAAGATTGGCTTCATACCTTCCAAAAAGGTAAACATAGGTAAACATTTTTTTTTAATCCACAAAAAGCTCATAGTTGTGATTATTTTAATGATAAGAAACTAGATACTGTTTCCCATCCAGGGAAGCATACTGCTATATGATTTGTTAATAAAAATCTAGAGCTAATAGGCAGTTTTAGCAAAGGTTACAGGACACAATATTAATACACAGAAATTGATTGCTTTGCTACATGTGAGTAATGAACAACTTAATTTTAAATAAAATTACAAAACCTTTCACAATAACATCAAAACATGAAACATAGGTATAAATCTAACTATATATATATATATATATACACACACACATTTGATGAAAACTGTGAAAGTTTGATGAAAGAAATTAAAATGTAAATAAATTAGCAGATATTTCATTTTCATAGATAGATTCAATATTCTGAAGATTACAGTTCTCTCTCCCCAATCTGATGTATTGATTCAATGCAATCACAATTAAAACCTCCAGAAAATTGCTTTTGGGATGCTAACAAACCTGAAGGGCATCTGGAAAAGTAAAGGACCCAGGATAACCACAACAGTACTGAAAACAAAGCTGGAAGATGGACCTTACCCATCCCCAGGACTTACTGCAAAGCTACAGCAATGAATAGACTGCTATCCTTGTATTATTTACTCGCACATACATATGTGAAAATTCATGGTATTGCATACTTAAAATAGGTGTATTTTATCACAAGTCAGTGATGTCTCAGCAAAGTGGAAGAGCAAAGGCCACATGTCCCATCTGTCAAATATATCAACTGTGGACAAGGATCAGGAGGGCCCCTAGAATCAAACATAAATTCCCCCTTGGATTTTTGAGCTCAAGAAACATTTACATAAAATACTGTGACCTCAAAAGCTTTGAGCAGAACAATATTTTTAGACATAACGTGGACACTGCAGAAGTCAGGGAAGCAGAGCCTCAGCACCAACACCGTGGATGACCCCTTCCCATCTGCAGCCCAGGCCAGCCTGAGAATGATGCTAGAGCACTCACCTAGAGAGGGAAGAATGGAACGACCACCAGAATGCCTGGCACTTAAAGGGATTTCTCGTGGGCCAAATGGTTCATTAGAATGCCAGACATCTGAGGAAGATACTCCTGGGGCAAAGGAATTAACATTTCTGAAAATATGCTTCTAATACTGTATATTAAACAAAAGGTATAACTCACTACAACAGAGATGGTGTTGTTCAATTGTCCACATTCCATTTTTCTGTTTTATTAAAGTTATTCTTACCTGCATGATTGGACTCCTAACTACCCTTGGTGGGAGACGCTGTCTACTTCCTATGCTGACTTATATCAGTGGCGGGCACTGCTATTTGTGTTAAGAGACTGTGGTGGGGGGCAGGAGTAGGCATTTTGCCTCATAGTAGGTACAACAGGTGGGCTGTCCATATCCTACTTCTCAGTACCTGATTTTTTTCTTAAATATTTATTTATTTATTTTAGAGGGAGAGAGAGAGAGAGAGAGCCATCTGCTGGTTCACTCCCCAGATGGCCACAGGGCCAGGGCTGGACTATGCCAGAGCCAGGAACCTGTAGCCAGGAACTACTTACAGGTCTCTCATGTGGTAGCCAGGGCCCAAGCACTTGGGCCATCTTCCACTGCTTTTCCCAGGCCATTAGCAGGGAGCCAGATCAGAAGTGGAGCAGCCAGTACTCGAACAAGTGCCTATATGGTATGATGGCAATGCAGGCGGCAGCTTTACCGACTACACAATGCTGGCGTCTGAGTGCCTGCGTTTGAGTATTAGCTCTGCTCCTGATTTTAGCTTCCTGATAATGCACACCTTCGGAGGAAACAAATGATGGCTCAAGTAGTTGGATTTCTGGAATGACTGAAATGATTTCCCAGCTCCAGCCCCTAGGTCAGGACTCTTGTGGACATTTGGAGAGTGAGCCAGTGTATGGGAGCACTCTCTCAGTCTCTAACTTCATCTGCCTGTCACTTTATCTCTCAAATAAGTAAATAAATATGTGTTTTTAAAGATGCTATGTAAGGGACTGGCACTGTGGTGCAGTGGGTCAATGCCCTGGCCTGAAGCGCTGACATCCCATATGGGCGCTGGTTCGAGACCCAGCTGCTCCACTTCCGATCCAGCTCTCTGCAATGGCCTGGGAAAGCAGTAGAAGATGGCCCAAGTCCTTGGGCCCCTGCACCTGCATGGGAGAGCCACAAGAAGCTCCTGGCTCCTGGCTTCAGATTGGCACAACTCCAGCCATTGTGACCAATTGGAGAGTGAACCAGTAGATGGAAGATCTCTCTTCTCTCTCTCTCTCTCTCTCTCTCTCTCTCTCTCTGCCTCTCCTCTCTCTATGTAACTCTGACTTTCAAATAAATAAATAAATCTTTAAAAAAAGATGCTATGGGAGCACTTCAAAAATTTGCAGAAAATGGAATTAAATAAGTTTATATCATTTCAGAAACATTTTGAAATCCATGTCCAGTTGTTGTTTGTTTTTTTCTGTGAATGTTTTGAAGATCCTTCACATGTCAGGCTGAGTTCAGTGGCTTCAGTGGCTTCCGTCAGAGAGAAGTTCCTGGAATCATTTCACGTAAGATGAGAGGTGGAGAACAGACAGGCCAGTGGGGCAAACACAGTCTTGGGAAACAGGACCTCCAGGGTCCAATTCCACTCCAGCACTTGGCAGCTGTGATAGCTGCAGCATCAGTTAGGGTCCCAGCAGAAAACAGATTCCATCACAGAGAATGCAGACCCTTTAATAAAATGTAACTTATGGAATATGGGCTAAGATGCAGGGAAATAGGATGCTGTGGTGGGCAGAGACTACCACCCCTATGCCTGAAGAGTCAGGGCAGAAATTTCTATCAAGGTGCTGGGACAGCTGGACTCACCAAGAGCTGATGCCTGAGAGTTGGCTGAAGTCATGGAGAAAGGCAATCACTGCCAGCAGCACCAGGAAGGCTGAAGGGGAGGTTGAGGCTAACCTTTAATCCCATCCTATCTCCTGCTAATGTCTGCCCTTGACTAAGCCAACCGGACACTGGCTGGCGCGGGAGACCAGGTGACCCAGCGCGTGAGGTGCAGAGCAAGGGAAAGGCAGAAAGGGAAGAAGAAGAAAAATAACAAACACACTTGGAGAAAGTATTCCAACTTCTCTACACTTGGATTCCTATGTTTGTGGAAAGCAAATCACCATGTCTATTACACAAGATTTTTAATTGAGGATTAAATGACACATGACCACAGTGTGGACTTCACGGAAGTTGTGCCACAATTGTTGGTCAACTCCATGTTGTAGAGATGGCCACCAAGCAGGTCCTCAGACCTTGCTTACAGAATCGAACAGAACGGAAGCAATGCTGTCAAAGTTTGCAGAGTGCGTGGTGATGGACAGGTGTGAGACCACAGACAAGGTGACACCTGAGCTACATCACAGCCAGCAGGGAGCAGCTCACTCCAATAGCAGTATGATGTGCAATTTAAAACTTACAGCAACGCCAAGTTCTCTCCAAGAATTTCCTCACTCAAAATAGCAACATGCAACAAATTTGAAGAGAGATGATTAAGCCAGGCCAAATGACGATGCCCTCAAGTACAGAGGAGCATATTTCTACATCATTGCAATTAGTGACTGATAGAGATGGCAGCACAGAGAGCTCAAGCTGATTGCAAAGCAGTGTTAACAAGGAGAAAAGGAAGGCCTCCTGTTTGGCAAGTGGAATTAAAGCAATGCTTTATTAGCAATGCTTCCTCCCAGAAAAATAAAATAATAATAAAATTAGGTAAAGAGATCTCTTTGGCCCACATATGCTATGACCTCATGAGACACAGATGGGTTACTCTGATAATGTCTGTCGCATAGTTGAGTGTTGAATGCTATTCTGTTCCTGCTGAGAAAACTTTGATAGCCTTTATTTCTAATCATAGTCAAACTAGATTCCTCTGCCAGATTAAACCAATTGCCATTCAAAAATATACAAAACCGGATATTCTATGTGCAGACTCTTTCTTGCCATTATTTTCTAAACAATATAACAAAATTTACATCATGTTAGCTGTTATAAGTAATCTATGGGGTGATTTAAAATATATGGAGGGGTGGAACAATACTGTCACATGCACAACAGGTTAAACCACAATGTGTGATGTTGGTGGCCTATATTGGAGCTAATGTTCCAACTCTGGCTGATCTGCTTCTGATCCAGCTTCCTGCTACTGCTCCTGGAGAGGCAGCAGAAGGTGGGCAAAATGCTCAGACCCCGACACCCACGTGTCAAGAGCCACATGGAGTTTCAGACTTCTGGCTTCTGCCTGGCCATGCTCTTGTCATAACGGCCATTTGAGGAATGAACCAGCAGATGGAAGATCTTGTTCTGTGTGTTTCTCCCTCTCTCTAATTCTGCCTATCATATAGATAAATAAATCTTTAAAACATATATGTGAGAAGGTGTGTACAGGTTATGTTTCCATTCACTCATAAATATTCTTAAGATGAAATGTTTTGTCCTCAGAGACACAAAGATCAATAAGACGTGTTCACTGATCATAGGAACTCTTAGTTGTATGAAAGGCAACTCATGGCAAACTCAGTATCCCAAAGTTTGGAGGCACATTCAGGATAGATTTGAACACAAAGGAAGTAGTGCAACAGGAATGAGATGCTATGCCCCATCCACTGGCCCCTCAGCCAATCCATTCGTTGGGACACCTTGGCTGATGGCCCCTGAATGAGACACAGAGCAAGGCTGGGAGTACAATCAGCAAACTATGTGTGCCTATTATGTCCCTACAAAAATTACATGGAGTAAAACAGACGAAAGCCAGCTAAGAGAACCAGAAAATTATAATGACTAAACTTTGAGGGAAAGAGGAGAAGGAGGATGATCAGAGGGAGCAATAGGAAAGAGAAGACCCACCAAACTCTCCCACTGCTGCTGTGCTTCCATGCCCAGTGGTCAGACAACGTGGCTCGGAAGAGCCTTTCTGCGTGTGCAGACAGGTGCACAGCTCTTTCCCTCCACCCAGACCTTTCACATGTACATGAGAAGAGTCTTTTCTCAGGAGAGTGGGAAACAGAGAGACAAGCAGACACGAGGAAGGAAGCTGCCTTCCTCTCAAAGAGCACAGTCGTCTTTCTTGTAATGTTCTCGGTGTAGTCACAAAGACTACTTTTTTGTCCTTTCGAGCTTAATGACTCGACTTCTAACGTCCTTTTTTGGATGCCTGTGTACTAGGATATCAGTATGAATTCAATCAAGCAGATATTTTTTGAGCAACTATTATTCACCAAGCACTGTTCCAGGAGCCAGGCTGTGCTCTTGCTAAATGTCACCTGTATACTCAAGAAGCTTCCTGAGAGAGAAGCAATACAGTAGCTATTATTTGATCAATGCAACAATAATCAAAGCCCACTAATAAATGAATAGTGGTAGAAAAGAAGGGAGGAGCTGGTGCTGTGGCATAGCAAGTTAAAGCCTCGGTCTGCAGTGCCAGCATCCTATTATATGGGTGCTGGTTCAAGTCCCTGCTGTTCCACTTCTGATCCAGCTCTCTGCTATGGCCTGGGAAGGTAGTGGAAGATGGTCCAAGTCCTTGGGCCCCTGCACCCATGTGGGAGACTTGGAGGAAGGTCCTGTCTCCTGGCTTTGGATCAACCCAGCTCTGGCCATTGCGGCCATTTGCATAGTGAACTAGCAAATGGAAGATCTCTCTCTCTCCCTCTCTCTCTCTCCCTCTCTTTCTCCCTCTCTCTGCCTCTTCCTCTTGGTAACTCTGCGTTTCAATAAATAAATAAAGATTGGAGGGCCCCAGGCTGAAACCAAGGACCCCCTTCTCAAAAAAAAAAAAAAACACACACAAAGAAAGAAAGAAAAAAGAAAGAAAGAAAGGGAAAGAAAAGGAGGGAAATGGCAAAAATCCATCAGGTGGTTTAAAAAGTGATTGGGTAGTGATGCTACAGAAAGAGTAGATAAGGATACTTTTCAGAAATCAATGCCTCCACTGGGGCAACCATTAAGCAGATAAAAGCTGAGACAATCAACTTTTTGTGGATTTCTGGAGTCTAGTTAATTACTCACGAGAATATAGATGCAAAAATCCTCCACAAAATGCTATCAAGCTGATTCCAAGCATATATTAAAAGCATTATACATAATGACCAAGTGGGATTTATCCCATTAAACAAGATGACCTACTGTATAACATAGCACATTAATAGAAAGAAGTGAAAGGACCATATGGTCATTAATTGATGCAAAAAAAATTGACAAAATCCAACAACCATTCCCAGTTTAAAAAAAAAAGACGCTCAAAGAACTTAGAATAAAAAGGAATTTTCTCAACACTGCAAAAGCATTTATGAAAAACTCTCAAGCTAATATCGTGCTCAATGGTAGAAAACCAAGTGCGATCTTTTCCCATGTGAGCAGTAGTGAGACAAGGAGATCTGCTTTCACCACTGCTGTTCAACATTACACTGAAATCCTAAGCTGAGCAATTAGGCAAGCACAATAGATAAAAAATGTCAAAACTGGTCAGGAAGAGGTTAAACTATCTCTTTATATTTATGAAATGAAAATCCTGTTCATAGATCATGCCAAAGACACACGCATAAAAACTAGAAAAAATAAATTTAATGGAGTTGTAAAGTATAAAAACATACAAAATGTGTTATCTTATATACATTGAAAAGGAAATTAATAAAATAGCTTACTTTATAATTATATCTAAAAGAATAAATTACCTAGTAATAAATTTAGCTGAGTAGCTGAAATACTTGTAGAGTTAAAATTAGAAAACACTAGTAAAAAAATTAAATATCAAAATGAATGGAAATAGATCTTACGTTTATGTATTGGAACACAGTAATTTTTAGATAGGAACACTACCCAAAGTTATCTATACTTTCACTGTAGTAGCTGTCAAAATCCCAATAACCTTTTTGTTTAAAGATTTATTTATTTATTTGAAATCAGAGTTACACAGAGAAAAAGAGAGAGAGAGGTCTTCCATTTGCTTGCGGGTACAGGAGCCCAAGGACTTGGGCCATCTTCTACTGCTTTCCCAAGCCATAGAACAAAGCTGGATCAGAAGAGGAGCTGCCGGTTCTCGAACCAGCAACCATATAGGATGCTGGCGCTTCAGGCCAGGGCATTAACCTGCTACACCACAGGGCCAGCTGCCTCCTGCCCCAACCTTTTAAATGAAGAGGTGTAGCTGCATTTTCACATGGAATACAAGTGTTCCTAAATAGCCAAGACAATCCTTTTTTTTTTTTTTTTTTTTTTTTGACAGGCAGAGTGGACAGTGAGAGAGAGAGACAGAGAGAAAGGTCTTCCTTTTGCCATTGGTTCACCCTCCAATGGCCGCCACGGCCGCACACTGCGGCCGGCGCACCGCACTGATCCGATGACAGGAGCCAGGTACTTATCCTGGTCTCCCATGGGGTGCAGGGCCCAAGGACTTGGGCCATCCTCCACTGCCATCCTGGGCCACAGCAGAGAGCTGGCCTGGAAGAGGGGCAACCGGGACAGAATCCGGCGCCCCGACTGGGACTAGAACCCGGTGTGCCGGCGCCGCAAGGCGGAGGATTAGCCTAGTGAGCCATGGCGCCGGCTACCAAGACAATCTTGAAACACAAGAACAGAGTAGTCAGGTTCACACTCCCCATATTCAAAACTCACTACAAACTAATCAAAGCAGTGTGATATTAGCACAAGAGTCAACACTTAGCAAATAAGACTCAACTGATAATCCAAAAATAAACCTATACAGCTATGGCCAACTGATTTTCAACAAGCGTGCACAGATCATTAAGTGAGAAAAGTATTGGCTCTTTAATAAGTGGTTGTCGGGGGACCAGCATAGCAGGTAAAATTGCCCCCTGCAGTGCCAGCAGCCCATATGGGTGCCAGTCCATGTACTGGCTGCTCCACTTCTGATCCAGCTCCCTGCTAATGGCCTGGGAAAAACAAAGGAAGATGACACAGTGTTTGGACCTCTGCCACCCATGTGGGAGATCCATATAAAGCTCCAGGCTCGTGGCTTTAACCTGACCCAGCACTGGCCATTGCGGCCTTTCTCTCTCTTCTGTGTGTGTGTGTGTGTGTGTGTGTGTGAGATTCTCCCTACTCTCTGTTACTCTTTCAAAATAAATAAATAAATAAATAAATAAATAAATATTTATGTACAAATGGTTATTGAACAACTCATATACAGAAGTAAAACAAAGAAATTTATCCATCGATCACATCATATAAAAAGATTAACTCAATTAGGTCAAATATGTAAATATAAGAGTTCAAATTATGAAATATTAGAAGAAAGCACAGAAGTAAATCTTCTGACCTTTGATTTTCTGGTAATATTCCTAGATATCATAACCCAAAAAAGTAACAAAAGGAATAGTTATATTTATAATGGACTTAATCTGAACATGAAACCATTTAAATCAAAGACATTATCAAGTAACTGAAAAAGTCCACTCAGAGAATGGGAGCAAACTTAATGAAAATTATGTATCTTGTAAATATCTGCTATCCAAAATATGCAAAGAATCTCTTACAGCTCACCATCGGGAAGCTAGATAATGCAAATAATTCAGTTCTAAAAATCAGCAAGGCATTTGAATATGTGTTTCTGCCAAAGAAGATACACAAATGGCCAAGATACACATGAAATGCTGTTCAGCATCAATAATCTTTATGGAATATCAAATCAATACCATGATGAGATGCCATGTCACACCTTCCAGGATGCTAATAATCAAAAACATGGAATATAATTGTTGCCCAAAATGTGGAGAAATTGGATAGAATGGTACACTTAATGTGCAAAAATTGTTGGTTATGCAAAAGGTTAAACACAGTTACCATATGACTCAAAAATTCCTCTTCTGTGTATATATCAAAAATAATTGAAAATAGGTGTTCAAGCACATACTCATACAAGAATGTTTATAGTAGCAATGCCGTAGTCAAAATGTGAAAACAACACAAATTATCCATCAATGGATAAACAAATTGTTGTAATATCTACAATGCAATATTATTCAAACATTAAAAAGGAAGTATTGATACATGCCATAACAAAGAGGAATCTTAAATACATTGTACTAAATAAAAGAAACCAGGCACAAAAGGTCACATATCATATGATTTTATCCTTATGAAATATCCAGGGTAAGTAAACCTGTAGATACAGAAAGAAGATTGTTGGTTTCTAGGTCCTGGGGGAAACGTGAAGTGGGGAGCAACTACTTTGCAAAAATGTTTTGAAGCTAGAATAGAGATGATGCTTGCAGTGCACTGTGAATGTACTAATTTCCAATAGATTGTTCATTATTGTTAATCTTGTGATGCAAATTTCATCCCAATTTAAAAATATGTTTCTAAGTAGGTGGCACTATTCCAGAGAGAAAGGTGGAAAGGGAATTCCAGCTGTGGAACAAACACAAATAATGATATACAGCTTAGAAACAGGCAGGGGTAGGCATTTGGTGCAGTGGTTTAGACGCTGCTTAGTACACCCACATGCCACACTGGAGAATGTGGGTTCAAGTCTTGGCTCTGCTTCAGATTCCAAACTTTAGGCTAATGTACATCCTAGAAGGCAGGAAGTGGTGACACATATACATGGGTTTCTGCCACCCATATGGTAAAACAGATGGAATTCTGGTCCTTCATTCTGGCCCAGCCCTGGTTGTTATGGGCATTTGAGAGTAAACCAGTAGATGGAAGATCTACCTCTCTCTCTCTCTCTCTCTCTCTGTGTGTGTGTGTGTGTGTGTGTCTTTCAAATAAATTAAAAACCTTTAGCAGGAAAAAAATAAAAGCATAAATGCAGGAACCTCAAGTGATTCAATATGACGAGATCTGAGATTTCCATGCCAGAACTGAAGGGTCAAGAGACTAGAGAGGCAGACAGGAGGCCATGTTGAAAAGTCATGTATATGAGGCCGGCGCCGTGGCTCAATAGGCTAATCCTCCACCTTGCGGCGCCGGCACACCGGGTTCTAGTCCCGGTTGGGGCGCCGGATTCTGTCCCGGTTGCCCCTCTTCCAGGCCAGCTCTCTGCTATGGCCAGGGAGTGCAGTGGAGGATGGCCCAGGTGCTTGGGCCCTGCACCCCATGGGAGACCAGGAAAAGCACCTGTCTCCTGGCTCCTGCCAGGATCAGCGCGGTGCGCCGGCTGCAGCGGCGGCCATTGGAGGGTGAACCAACGGCAAAGGAAGACCTTTCTCTCTGTCTCTCTCTCTCACTGTCCACTCTGCCTGTCAAAAAAAAAAAAAAAAAAGAAAAAAGAAAAGTCATGTATATGATGCCAAGGGTCAGGGGCTTGACCTAGCAGGAGAAGAGGAACCATTGGAAGGTTCTAATACGAGATGGGTGTGTTGAGACATGGGTTGTATATGGTAAGCCATGATAGCCTCTGAATGGTCTTGACTACAAGCTTTACAGAAGGAGTCCAGCCCAGAGGTGATGAAGGCAATGGATAAGGGAGCTGTGGTGTGCCTGGAAATAAGCATAACATTTAAGAAATACTTGGAAGATAAAATGGGCAAGACAAGATGACTGACAGAAGCAAACTTCCAAGTCTGCGTACCTGGGTACCTGGGTAGATGCCAGTGCCACCATCTCACCCAAAACATATTCTATCAGAATCCTTGAAAGGGCTGCAGCATTGAATTGTATTTCTTGGGATAATGGCCACATATAACCAAAGAATCTCAAGCAGGTATTAAAATTAGCCAAGTCACTAATACAACTCCATCCCAAACACTGTTACCTGATCCCCATCTCAGAGGAGCCACTATTCCTGGGTCTACCAACAGAAAGGCCCATCAGCTTCCACATCACTTAAATACTTAGAGTTGGTTGCCAACATGAGTAGGTTTATAACATTTCCATTGTATGAAATGCCATCTGGTTTTCACTATACTTAACATCTGGTTATTGCACCTAAGCATATAATCATATTAAATGGATGAGAAGTATCTGATGGATTGCAGCCAAGTAACTGAATAAAACAGTAAAGCACCATCACAATTTGTAGGGATTTACCTGATAGGATTTCTTTCTTTTTTTAAGATTTATTTATTTATTTTAAAGTCGGAGTTACACAGAGAGAGAAGAAAAGGCAGAGAGGTCTTTCATCCACTGGTTCACTCCCCAACTGGCTGCAACGGCCGGAGCTGCATCGATCCAAAGCCAGGAGCCATGAGCTTCTTCTGGGTCTCCCACATGGGTGCAGGGGCCCAAGCACTTGGGCCATCCTCCACTGCTTTCCCAGGCCATGGCAGAGAGTTGCATCAGAAGTGGAGCTGCTGGGATTTGAACCAGTGCCCATATGGGATGCTGGCACTGTAGGCAGTGGCTTTACCAGGTACACCACAGCACCGGCCCCAACCCTGATAGGATTTCTAAGCACAGGGGAAAGGTGATCTTTCACCCAAGTGAACTGCTTAGTGGTCATACTGCATCCTGCAAAAATACTTATTCAGCCACCACACCAATAGACAGATCATGGTAGGTTCTGGAACTGCAACCCTCCACCTTCTAAGACCTATTAATCCAAAGGAGGAAGACAAACAAGCCAATAGCATGGCAGTAGGACAAATGATAAGACAGGGACCTGAACCAGGGACTCTGCTAATAGGGCCACTCAGATGAGACAGAGAAGGTGAGGCATTAGATGAGGTTTGAAGATAGAGCAAGAATTTCCAAAATTAGCAGGGTTTAATGAAAGAAAGAAGTTAGAGGGGAAATGTCAGGCAGAGGCGAGAACACATGGGAAGTTATGGATACTTAATTGTTTGATATTGTATGGGACTGTACAAAGTTCCCTAAGACAGGAGGAAGATGAAGAAGCTGGTGGATCACTGAAGTCCTTACCCTCTAAAGGAATGCTCACGAATATTGCCTAAAAACCTGGGAACCAGTGAAAATGATCAGCAGGAGAGTGATGTGACCAAATTTTCTTTTTTCATGTGTCCATGCCATGGTGTGAGAGACAGGAGGGGAGGCTCCTGGAAGGAGGTAAACCAGGAGACTCTCAGGACGAGAAGACCCCTGAAAAATCCAGAGAAAGTGGTGAGATGAGGAGTCAGGGCTCTAAGAGGCATTTTCAGAACTGATGAGGTTGCGTCACCTTGAAAAAGCCTGCGCTCTCTCTCCCAAATCATCCTTCTGAGCCTCTGTTTCCTATTCTTAAATGAGGACATTCTCCTTGGAAGTGTGTAATATGGTAGAAGCACTTGCCATGGCCCTTAAAACCTAGTAAGGCACAGTGACCTCACTAAGGCCCATAGAGGTTAAAGTTCAAACTTGCTAAGAGTGAGAGCCAGAGGTAACCTTTGCTTCTAGGTCTTTCTTAGCCCAGGCACTGTGCTCTTCCCTGAATCACGCTGAAAGTAGGAAATTCAAAGGAGAAACACTTAATGAGAGCAGGTGCTAATTATCTGGGAAGTTAGATGTCAGCACCAACTGACTTAGATGATTTAGGTGACTTAAGTGACTTAGGTGACTTAGATGAAATGGACAAATTCCTAGAGAGACACAAGTTGATGGCATTTTGTTGAAGATTTTTTGTCTATATTTATAAAAAATACTAATTTGTGTATTTCTTTCCTTGTAATGTCTTTTCTTGATTTTGGTCACTTTAGTACTAGCTTCTGGGAATGAGTTGGGTATTGTTCCTTCATTCTCTATTTTTGGAAAACTTTGTTAGAAATATGTTCTCTCATTTTGGTAAAATTCATCAGCAAATGATTGATTTTGTAGTTTGCTTTGCAGGTTTTAAAAACCACTATCGGCCGGCACCGCGGCTCACTAGGCTAATCCTCCACCTAGCGGCGCCGGCACACTGGGTTCTAGTCCCGGTCGGGGCGCCGGATTCTGTCCAGGTTGCCCCTCTTCCAGGCCAGCTCTCTGCTGTGGCCCGGGAAGGCAGTGGAGGATGGCCCAAGTGCTTGGGCCCTGCACCCCATGGGAGACCAGGAAAAGCACCTGGCTCCTGCCTTCGGATCAGCACAGTGCGCCAGCCGTGGCAGCCATCGGAGGGTGAACCAACGGCAAAAGGAAGACCTTTCTCTCTGTCTCTCTCTCTCACTCTGTCTGTCCAAAAAAAAAAAAAAAAAACCACTATCA
The DNA here is from genome assembly GCF_051225735.1 of Oryctolagus cuniculus. Taxonomy (NCBI): domain Eukaryota; kingdom Metazoa; phylum Chordata; class Mammalia; order Lagomorpha; family Leporidae; genus Oryctolagus; species Oryctolagus cuniculus. The sequence continues at coordinate 122,789,500 of NC_142869.1, read as the reverse complement.
GTACATATCTAAAATCAGTACCTATTTAAAAACCAAATCAGTCCATATCTGATGTTTCTTGTTTTACCTGAAAGGCAGAGAGACAGACAGAGATGCAGAGAATCTGAGAACAGAGTTCTTCCATCTGCTGATTCACTCCCAAAGTGCCTATAGTAGCTGAGTCTGGGCCTGGCCAAAGCCAGGAGCCCAGAACTCCATCTGGGTCTCTGATGTGGATGATGAGGAATGAGGAAGGATGATGAGGAATGAGCCATCACTTACTGCTCCCTAGAGTGCACATGAGCAGGAATGTGGAATCAGGAGTGGAGTGGAGCAAAGGCTCAAGCCAGGCACTCTGATATAGGATGTTGGCATTCCAAGTAGTGTCTTAGTGCCTAGACCAAACGTATCCCTCAACCATTTGCCTTGGTTCATGACATTCCTTACCATAAACTGGAGCATTTATGTCCTTTGCACTCATCTTTTCTTTCTGGAATCTCATAAATGCATCTGATTGTTCCAATTAATAGAGTTTCTGAGATGGCAAGAGCAGCTGATTCTTGGTTCATTGTGTATCCTCAATGTCTGAAACATGGCACATGCTCAATAAATTGTAAACTAGTAAATTAGTCACTTTGCAATGTGGGACATGTGTTGGATGGACATACTTAGAAGAGGATACTTCTAAACATTTGTGGAAAATGGAATTAAAAGATTAATTTATTTTGATGCAAAAAATTTGAAATCTATGCCTACTGCTTTTCATAGCCTTAATTTTTATGAATTTTTGTAGACCCTTCACAAACCATGTATGTGTATTTTATTTTCCTTAAAGAAGTGAGGCTTAACCAAATCAGGAGTGGAGTGAGGTTGTTGTGTGTCTCTTTAATTGTTTTTTAAGCATCTTACGTTTTCTCTTTGAATCTGATAGAGCAGCCAGCTCAGCATCTCCCTTTTCTGTCCTAAGGTATGAGGCATGAGGCCACAGGCCACACGGGGTCTCACCAGTACTCACCTCAAGAGCAAGATCCAGAGAAGTACTCTTCCCAGGTCCCTCAAAGCACTGAAATGGACACTTTTTTCAACTTGAGGCTCTGCTAGACTTGACTACCTCGTCGCCACTGTACTAGATGGTCCTTCTGTCCTAAATCCTTTCAGTAACAGAGCCCAGGGTGCTAGAGAGGAGATAAGCATAAGTAATCAGGTAAGTGCTGGGTGTAGGCGTTGGTGCAGAGTACCAAGAGAGATGAGTGAAAAGGAGTCAGGTAAACACAACTTCAAATGCTGTCTTGCCCAGTACAGGTGCAAGCTCTTGTGCTGTGTAGTTAATGTTTTTAGAGTGTGATAGGTACAGAAAATGGTAATAACAATAGCTATCACAGCATTATGACCATTATATGTGCCATCACATGCCTGAAATTTGTAGATAATCAATAACAGTCATGATTACAGCAGCAGTATTTCTAAAGAAACAGATTTTTGTTTCCTCCATACAAGGCATTCTTTGACAAGAGTTATGTGCATGCACAAACAACCTCCCATTGTGTCTCACTTGCAGGTGCAGAGCTACCAGTGTCACCAGATGCGTTTTCGTAAATTACCATTGGATTCCCTCTTCTTGCTTAGAGTGTGTTTATCACTTCTGCTGCCTGGAGATGTACAGGGTCAAGGAGCTGCAGGTGAAGGGAAACATCAGACAGCAGATCACACCGGGACTCAGCCATCAGGACCCTGCTCTAGGATTCAGGGCTGTGCCTACCCTTGGTGAGAAGACAATCAGAAAAGCAAAGTATTCAAGAGAAGGAAGAGCGTATGTGGAACAAGGTCATTGCTGCTTGTACCTGCCCTATTTTGACAACTCTGTACCGGTTCCTACCATTATCCACAATTCTCATGGAAGACCCCAGCCTACCCCAACCTGAACCTACCCATGCTCTTAACAGTAATAGTCACTCTTCAAAGCCCAGCCTCCAGCCCACTTTTCTTTTTTCTTTTTTTTTAAACAGGCAGAGTTAGACAGTGAGAGAGAGACAGAGAGAAAGGTGTTCCTTCTTTGGTTCACCACCCAAATGGCCACTGTGGCCAGCGAGCTGCGCCAATCCGGAGCCAGGAGCCAGGTGCTTCCTCCTGGTCTCCCATGGGGTGCAGGGCCCAAGCACCTGGGCCATCCTCCACTGCACTCCCAGGCCACAGCAGAGAGCTGGACTGGAAGAGGTGCAACCAGGACAGAATCCGGCACCCCGACGGGACTAGAACCTGCTGTGCCGGCGCTGCAGGCAGAGGATTAGCCTAGTGAGCCACTGCACCAGCCAAGCCCACTTTTCTTTGTATCATCACTGACTTCCCTCTTCCTTGTGTTTTTGCAGCACCGAGATGTGTTTCATAATGGAAGAGTATATGCTGGATGGTTTATTGAGTACCTACGTTGCCCTTGTGATCTCACCTATCTCCTTAAAATTACAGCAGCAGAGGCGTAAACTACAATAAAGTTACGCTAAATCACGGAACTGTAAGAAGGAAGTCATCAGTGGTGAAAAGACAACCAATAAATTTCTGGAAGGTAAAAGAAGATACACAGAGGTTTACTGATACTTTCTCAGAGTGATGGGAGCTACTGCTCAGGATTCTAGAGAGGCATAAGGCTCACGATTAGAAAGGTTGAAAAGTAGAGTGAGGTTAAAACCAGGCGAATGAATGAACAGGAAGCAGGCAATATTCAGACTGAAATTTATTCCCAGAGAAAAGCAAATGAGTAAACAATGGAAAGGGATTGGGCTTCTATTGTAGTTGCTGTAGCAATGGGTAACCCCATATTCCACAACTGGAGCAGAAACTAAGATAGACATGAAAAAATAATGATGATTATCTCCCATTCACCTTGAACCAAACCCAGCCAGTAGCAGGTACAATGATACACATGCCATCCTACTCACCGAGAAACAGACCTTTCTCCCATCAGGGGACAGAAATGAATGTAAAAATTTCCATTTCTATCCTAAATTTTCAAGTAAATATAGTTAACTTTAAAGGGTATTAGATGATATTTCTCTGTTTATAAGATTTATTTTGTTTAAAAGTCAGAGCTACAGAGAAGGAGAGTTAGAGAGAGAGAGAGAGAGAGAGATCTTCTATTTGCTGGTTCACTTCCCAGATGGCCACAGTAGCCACAGTTTGATCAAGCTGAAGCCAGGAGCTTCTTCTCCTACATAGGTGGTAGGTTCCCAACCACTTGGATCATCTTCTGCTGCTTTCCCAGGCCATTAGCTGGATCAGAAGTGGAGAAGCCAGGGCTCAAACTAGCACCCACATGGGATGTTAGTGTCACAGGAAGCGGCTTAACCCACTATGTCACAATTTTGGCCCCTAGAATGCTATTTCTTAAAAAACAAACAAACAAACAAAAATACTGGAAGAGAGTAAGACCAAACTGTTAGGAAAAGAAAAAAACAACCAGACCTCCAAAAATGCAAAAATGCTTCATTAGACTGCCTAGACAATAATGTTGAGTAATTTTATTTTCTAGGTGATGGAGTTAAAGGAGATGAGAGCAAAGGGACATTGAGTTTCCATGCAGGTGCTCCAGGAAAAAAAGAACATAAAATAGAGGCGACACACTTTAAAGAAATAATGGAAGAATAACTTCCCAGAGCCAGAGAAAAGCACAAGTCATCAAATTGAAAGAGTGCCTCATAAACCAGGCAGAATAAATGAAAAATAACTCCCAGCACAACACACTTGTATGAAACTCTAGGATACCAAGAATAATAGAAGACGAAAGCACTTCCAGAGGAGACAAGTTCCTTGGAAATTCTTGAGAATCAGACTGCTGTCATTCTTGCTTTCCCAACACTCGCAAAAGACACACTGAATAGCTGATGCTAGAGCTGGTACCATACCCCAAGACAAAGAATTGATCAAATAGGAAGGTGAAGTAAAGCAGTGGTCAGACATGGAGAGACTCAGAACATCAGTCTCATGGATCTCCTTGCTGAAGAAGTTACAAAAAACTCTCCTGCAAAAGGGGGCTGGAAACCCAAAAAGGAGGAAACAGGATACAATAGTGATGGGCCTGACACAAAAGTCCAACAGAAAGAAAGCACAGAGTTCTAGCTGTGCAATAGGCCCATGAGTGAATCTGGTATTCTGGGCTCTCTGAGGAAAAGCTTCAAGAGAAACAGAATACACCTCATTCACCAAAGACGCATGAGAAGCTGCAAGTTCTTAGCTTAGGATGAAGGGGCGTAAGCTTTTCCTTGATAAGCGCATCCATACACACTTGAAAAAACAAAGAAAAATAGGATGACAGAACGACCTGAGGAGAGTAGACCCCACTACAGATGGAGGAGAAGGGAGAAGATAACAATGAGACTTCAGATAAAATTATAATATTTTATTACTTTTTTTTCAAATCAGAAGCAAATGAAAAATGTATAAGTGTTTCCGAACATAGGAGTAAGGGTGGGAGAGGATGAGGCAGGGTAGGAAGGGCACTGCTCTGGGACAGGTGCAATGGTTAAGACACTGTTTGGGACTCCCACGTCCCACCTGTGAGTCATTGGGCTCAAGTCCCAGCTCCATTCCTGATTCCCACTCCCTGCTAATGCACACTCTGGGAGGCAGCAAGTGCTGGCTCAAGTATTTGGGTCCCTGCCACCCACAAGGGAAGCCTGAATTAAGTTCTGGGCTCATGGCTTCAGCTTGGCCCAGGCTTGGAGATTGCAGGCATGTTAGGAGTGATCCAGGGGATGTGATCTCTTGGTCAGTCTGTCTCTGTCTGTCTCTGTCTCCCCTTCTTTCTCCCCCCCCCCCTCATCTTTTGGCCTTTAAAATAAATAGACTTCTAAAGATTTGAAAAACTTTGTTCAATTATCTATTATTATTTTAAAACATTTAAAATAATACAGAAAAGTATAAAGAAGAGTTAAATGAATAAATATAGAAATTTTTTTAACATTTTGACACAGACATAATTTATTGTATTGTGGGATTCGGATTCATGTCGATGATAACTGGATTAGGAAAGAATTTTACATTGCTATGTAGAGGATATAATTCAGTGAAGACAACATTTATAAATATCTGAATACTTAGCAATGTGGTATACATGGTGTATCTGTGTGTATTTATTTATGTGCGTGTGTGTGTGAAAGAAATTATATGGCATTTGTCTTTCTGTGTCTGGCTTATTTTACTTAGCATAATGATCTTCAATTCCATTCATTTTGTTGCTAATGTCAGAATTTCAGTCTTTTCCATGGCTGAGTAATATCCCAGTTTGTTTATGCCATGTTTTTTTTTTTTAAGATTTTATTTATTTCTTTGACAGGTAGAGTTACAGACAGTGAGAAAGAGAGAGAGAGAGAGAAAGGTCTTCCTTCCATTGGTTCATCCCCCAAATGGCCATTACGGCCAGTGCGCTGCGCCAATCCAAAGCCAGGAGCCAGGTGCTTCTTCCTGGTCTCCCATGTGGGTGCAGGGCCCAAGCACTTGGGCCATCCTCCACTGCCTTCCTGGGCCACAGCAGAGAGCTAGACTGGAAAAGGAGCAACCGGGACTAGAACCAGCGCCCATATGGGATGCTGGTGCCACAGGTGGAGGATTAACCTTGTGTGCCATAGCACTGGCCCCTGCCATGTTGTTTTAACTAGTAATCCACCAGTGGGCATGAGTTATGCTTCTGTACGCCAACAATGATCTTGCTGAGAAAGAACTTAAAAGAGCATTCATAAGCCATTGTAATCCATTAACTGTACTTTGAAAATTTATATTTACTAAATAAAAATTTTAAAAAAAACTTAAATACCTTTGGATAAGTTAAACTAAGGATATGAAAGACCTCTACAATGAAAATTATAAAACATAAAAGAAATTGAAAAAGGTAGAAAAATTTTGAAAGACCTCCTATATTCATGGATTTGACTAATTAATATCAAAATGTCCATAAGTAATAAGTGATAGATTCAATGCCAGCCCTATTGAAATACCAATCGCTTTTTTCACAGAACTAGAAAAAAATACTAAAATTCGTATGGAACTACAAAAGACCCCAAATAGCCCAAAAAGCAATCACGAACAATAAAAACAAAGCCAGAGACATAACAATAACATATTTCAAGACTAGAACACTGTTGTTATAACCAAAACAACATGATACTAATATAAATACACATAGAACAAAATAGAAACCCAGAAATACATTCATACATCTACAATCAATGTTATCTTTGATAAAAGTGCTAGAAGCACTCTGCAGAAAGTACAACTTCTCCAATAAATACACCCTATACAAAAATTAACTCAAAATTGAGCCATGATATAAATGTAAGTCCTGAAACTTTGAAACTACTAGAGGAAAACATGGGGGAAACACTCCAAGATGTGGGATGAGGCCCCAAAAGCACAGGAAATAAAAACAAGAATAAACAAATGGAATTTAGCAAACTAAGAAACTTCTAAGCATCATAGATAACAACATAGTGAAGAGACCACTGACAGGATGCAAGAAAACATTCACAAACTGCACATCTGATAAAGGATTAGTATCCGGAATACATAAGGAGTTCAAGAAATTCAACAACAACAAAATAAACAATCCAGTTAAGAAGCAAACAAAGAATCTTAATAGACATTTTTTCAAAGAAGAAATACAAACAGTGAACAAATTCAGGAAAAATGCTCGTCTTGCACTAGCCATCACGGAAATCTAAATAAAAACCACAGTGGGGTACCATCTCACACTATTTAGAATGGTGAGTATCAAAAAGACAAGAAAATAACTAAGACAAACTGTGTAGAAAAGGGAATTCAAACATACATTTGGTCGGAATGCAAATTAATCCAGCCATTATGGAAAACAATGTGGAGAGTCCTCAAAAAAAAAAAAAAAAAAAAAAAAAAAAGAAAGAAAAGTAGGGCTACCATATGACCCATACATCCAAAGGAAATGAAGTCAACATATGAAACAGATACCTGCACTCTGATATTCATTACACTACTATTCACAATAGCAAAGTTAGGGATAAGCTATCTTTAAAAAAAGAAGAAGAGGAAGAAAGGGGTGCTATTCTTTCCCATTATAAGATGTTTGGATATGGTTTGTCCCCTCCAAAACGCACATTGGAATTTTCTCCCGGTTTGGACAGTGTTGAGAATCAGTGATGTCTCTAAGAGGTGGTCAGGTCCTTAAAGGACCTTGAATGCAGAGCCCTATTAGTTACCTGGAGGGTGATAATGGGCTGTTATCAGGCAAGCCCAGCCCCTCTCACTCCCTCCCTTGCCATGGGATCTCTTCCACAGACACCAACTCACCCCTCCACTTTCACCTAGAGTCAATGCAGCACAAAAGCTTCACCATGAGCCAACCACATTCTGATGGCACTGTCTTGGGCTTTCCAGCCTCCAGAACCATGGGTCTAAATAAACCTCTACTTGGTTCATTGCAAGATTCTACAAATTTCGGTTACTTTTCTCCGGTACAGAAAACACAGTTAAGACCTGTGGCCTTCTGCACCACTGGCATGCATCCCATACACACACATTGTCCAGAACAAATTCTTCAAATAAATCAGTTTTATCTTTGGTGAATTTTTTGAAGTACTCACACACACACTCCATTATGTTACATACCAATATTTTGCACAAGGGAGCCTTGATATTCCAATCATGTTGTTGTGGGTGGAACTTACTTTCTTTTCAAAGATCCCTGTACTGATTCTGATCTCAGCCATTCTCAGGACTAGCATTAGGAAGCCTGCACAAAGACATCTCTGTCGTAGCAATCCTCTCGATCTCTCCTCTTACGGATGTGTAGATAACTCCTATGCTCACCTCTCTCCCTCAGCCAGCATTTCCTGGGTGTATACCACTTGCTCAAAAAGGATGGAGATCTCTACATTTACCAGGGCTGGGTCACAGTACCTTGGACTCAACAAGAGAGAGGCACGTGACAACTATTCCTCCTCTCACTCTCAAGATTAGAAAGCAGTTAAATGTAATCACTTTTAAATTCTCACTCTGATCATCAGTAAATTAGCAAAACCCATAAAAGCAGGCATCAAAGCAACTTGTCTGGAGGCTGCTACTCTGTTCAAAGAGTATTTCACAATTCTACATCCAATCAGGGGAGTCAACAGTTCAGATGATCCTAAGATACAGGGAACTGTTTCCTCCCCCTTCTACAACTCCTATTAATTCCTCAATACCCAACATAGCAGTGTCTTCCAGTGCATCTGATTCAAATTTCACCTAACACATTATTGTATATGATTTAAGTGAAACATGGGCTGGTGTCATGACATAGCATTTAAAGCTACCAATTGTGATGGCAGCATTCAATAGTTGAGTGCCAATTGGAGTCCTGCATGCACTGTTTCCTATGCAGCTCCCGGCTAATGAGCCTGGGAAGGCAGTGGATGATGACCAATGTACCTGATCCCCTACTAATCTTGTGGCAGAGCTGGATGAAGAGCCAGTCTCCTGGCTTCAGCCTGGCCCATCCCTATGGCCATTTGTATCCCATCATTGTGGCCATTTGGGGACTCAACCAGTGAATCAATCTCTCTCTCTCTCTCTCTCTCTCTCTCTGGAATTTTATCACTGGCCAGGAAGGGATTCATCCCATGGTGATATCATTTGAAGTCGGAGCTGTACACCAGCTTACAAATTGTACAAGAGAGGCTGGTCCTATGCACAGGTGCACCAAGTAACTACCTGGTGGAGGTGGCCCAGTCATGGAGCAGAAGTCATGCATGCAACTACAAGCGAAAACTGGAAATTCTGCAGACAGGAAAAGCAGCTACAACTTACACATTCTTTCTTTTTAAGATTAATTTTTGTTTATTTGAAAGGCACAGTAACAGATCCAGAGAAGGAGAGGAAGAGAGAGAGAAACAAATCTTCCATCTGCAGGTTCACTCTTCAAATGGCTGCAACAGCTGGGGATGGGCCAGAGCCAGGAGCCAGGAACACCACTGAGGTCTCCAATGTGGGTGTGAGGGACCCAAGCACTTATACCATCTTCCACTTCCTTCCTAAGTGCATTAATAGGGAGCTGGACTGGAAGTGGAGCACCTGGGACTTGAACTGGTGCTCAGATGGGATGTCAGTAGCACAGGTGGCAGCCTAATCTGCTGAGCCACAGTGTGGATCCCAACATACATATTCACATGGCAGGAAATAAAGACCATAAAAATCAGTTTTTAATCCACATGGGACATAGAACAAAATAAGTGATCTTCATGTTTGAGATGTTATTTGGAAGAGAAACATGGAGCAATCAGAGGTTTCATCTAACTACACTACTGATGTTTATGTAATAGTTAAATTATTTCCTATCAAGTAGGAACTAGATCCATGATGAAGTCATTAGAAGTATACACTAATGCTAGAATAAATATTGCTCGGATGTCAACTTAGACACAAGACATTTCTGTTGCTTGAAGCTTTAAGATAAACTTAAATAACCTGACATCAAAAAGGAAACTGCTAAAAAGAATTTAGCACTTTAACAAGTTATATTTTGAAATTTGAGATTTTCAAATAATATCAAATGGAAAAATAACTTGGATGCCAAGAGTAATGTAAAGCTAGTAACCATTTCAAAAAATAAAGCATAATTCGAATGACTGCAATGGTCAGAAATCCTTAATGGTCCTAACTGGTACATTTTACAAGCACAGTTAAAACTACAGATCTACAAAATGAGTCTATAGCAGTGCTGCTTTCATGCATGTTTTGCATACTGATGTACTGGGACAGATGTCACAGCCTCAGAGACAACGCTTGCTCTTCTTGGCAACAGTCAGAACAAAGTGAAAGGCAGGCTCTGCCACCTGCTACCTTGGAAGATGCTTTCAACTCTCTCAAGAAAAGACAAGGAATAAGGAATTTTAAAAATAAAATTGGAGAAATTGGTCAACTTCATTGACTTCTGTGAATGTCACTGTGAAATTGGGACACTCACTCTTTCTTGAGTGTTGCCGTTAAAGTCATGAGCCTGGCCTTTGAACTTGGACCAGGGCTGGGACAGCAGCTCAGAGGTCACCATGTGCCTGATCATGAGCCTGTGAGTTCACCTGACTTGCATGTCACTTCTCTCTGCAGTAAAGAGCTCCTCACCTGCCCCACAACCCCATGTGACTGTGAGCATTCAGAGCTACAGAGGGCCTACAACATGCCATCCCAGTACCTTGTTCTTGGTAGAGAGGCAATAAATGATAGCCCCTGTAAACCTTTGCAAGGGAGTTTGCTTTCTCTCATTTCCTTCTCAGTAGGTTCCCATGAGAAGAAATTGCAGACCCCAATAATCACTGTTGTGTGGCAAAAGTGGTATTCATGGACCTCCAAAATCACACCTAAAGTCCATCTCCTCATTTCAGTATGCACATTTGAACACATTTCAGTCCATGCACATTTGAACCCTCTTCAGCAAATAAATCAGACTGGCACCAGGTGTTATTACCACAGTTATTATTCCTATTTACTCTGAAGCAATAACGATTAATGAAACACAAATAAATTTCACTGATCTCCAAACAGCAGTACTCTGAGAACAAGAAGAGTAGCCTCCCCTTTGTTGGCTTGAAAGTTCCTCTGATACCTACCGAGAAATTATAGGCTTCCCAAGACATATTTGACAACCGCAAAAAGTAGAGCTCCATGTTTTAAAAGTCAGATGGACAATATGTAATTTAAGGCATACTTATATCAGAAAAAAAGTGGCTTCCATTCACTCGTTATGTAATTCACTTTCCAGCACATGCCCCTGCACACATGATATGTGAGTGACAGATTAATGGAGCTGGGGATGCATGCGTTTATGTTATTCCAAAAGGAATAAAAAACAAGACTCCATAGGATTAAAAAAGCCTTTATTATTTTTAGAATCTCTTTGGTTGAAGGGAGTTCTGTTGGCTTCCCTTAATAAACTTTTAAAACATAAGTCAGGTTCCCAAACTCTTTTAACCCATGTCCTTCCTGAAACAAGTGTTCCCAGGAATGCTTATTGTCTTCTATTCCTTTTCCCTGGTCACACCAGCATTACCTTGTGGGGTGGCAAGGAGAGGAGAGGAAGTGGGGGGAGGAGAGGAGGGGAGCAGTGGGGAGAAAAGGGGAGAGGAGAGGTGAGGAGAGAGAGAGAGGAGGAAGAGGAGGAGAAGAGACAGAGGGGGAGAGAGAGAAAATGAATCCTGGAACATTGCAACATTTAAAAGCCTAGAAGAGAAATTATGGTATTTTGTTGGAAGTTAGTTAAGTGGAGGTGAAAACTTTACACTTTACATTAGTAAACATGTGGATCGTTATTGCATTGGAGAGAAAGTCTCCTGGGAGTTGGGAGCAAAGAAATTGCTGCTTCATCCTTAACAACCAGTAAAAAGCTAAACACACAAACAACAAACTACAAATGAACAACTCTTCTCATATTCAGCAGAGGAGAACAGTCACAGGGAAAACCTCTGCTCTTGTTGTTGAAGACATAGAGAATCACAGCCTCCTGGAACACAAACTCAAGAGACAAACAGAGCTGGGATACGGGCTGGGAAAGCCTGACCATCGTCCGCGTGCGGAAGCCTCGGAGCTGAGGTCTCCAGGGCTGTCCATCAGAGGAGGCCCCTCACGCTTTGATTTTCACCTGCAGGTGATCTACCAGGTTCTCACAGTAAACACTGGAGGACAATTCCCTCCTGCTCCCAGCAGGGGAGGAGGAAAAGCAGGACTTCCATTCTGAAATAGAGCAGAACATTGTGTCCTACTTACCATGGCCTGCCCTAAACAAACTGTTTTACCACAGCCTCAATTACAGTGGGTTTTTATCACAGCTCAGCCAATTTGGGGGAAGGAAAATACCCAACTGTAGACACCTCCTGTTCCTCTTGAGCATAGAAGAGGGGAAGTTGATATGCAAGAGTGAAGGTCATGGGGCCTGTGGCATAGCAGGCAAAGCCGTCTCCTGCAGAGCTGGCATCCTATATGGGTGCCAGTTCGAGTCCCAGCTGCTCCACTTCAGGCCCAGCTCTCTGCTATGGCCTGGGAAAGCAGTGAAGGACAGCCCAAGTCTCTGGGCCCCTGCACCCGCGTGGGAGACCCAGAGGAAGCTCCTGGCTCCTGGCTTCAGATCGGCACAGCACATTGCGGCCATCTGGGGAGTAAACCAGCGGATGGAAAATCTCTCTCTCTCTCTGTAACTCTGCCTTTCAAATAAAATAAATAAATCTAAAAAAGAAAGAAAGAGTGAAGGTCAAAGTTTCATGGCAAAGGTTCATTATATGCAGACAACCAGACAACATCACAGGGCAATGGAACGCTTCTCTCATCCCATGATCCAAAAGCATAGTAACAGAGGCCTATTTGACACAGTTCCTTGTAGACAATATATCATGTCCACCTTTCAGCAAAGCAGGACTTCCTAAATGGCACAAACTCAGTTTCAATATAATAGAGCAGGCCTCAAAACCAAATACAGATCTAGCAAGAATACTGGAATTTTCATGCCACGATTTAATACAAATATAATCAGCATGTTAAAGGTTCTACGGAAAAAGCATGCATCATGCAAGAATATATAGGTAACATAAGCAAACAGGTAGGATTATAAGAAAAAATAAAAATAAATAAATGTGAGGTGTCGAAAATACTGCAACAGAAATTAAAAATGTCTTTGATGAGTTCATTAGTATTGGATGTCACCAAGGAATAAACTGAGTTTCAGGGTAGGTCAGTAAATCTTTTAAAATTGAAAGGTAAAGATAAGGATTGTAACAACAGAACAGAAGATCTAAGAATGTTGGGAAAACTACAAAAGACATATAACGGGGATGTCAGAAAAACAGAAAGAGAAAGCAACAGAAGAAAAATGTGAAGAAATAAAGACTGATGATTTCCACAAAGGTGATGTCAGACACCAAATCACATATCCAGGAAGGTAAGAGAATACTAAGGATGGCAAATCGCAAAACAAACATGCAAAAACACTCTATGTCCAAACTTATCACTTTCAAATTTCAAGGAAAAATAAAGAACAAATCTTGAGGACTGGTGTTGTGGTGCAGCACATCAAGCTGCTACCTGTAATGCCGGCGTGTCCTATTTTTTTATTTTTATTTATTTATTTTTTATTTAATGAACATAAATTTCCAAATTACAGCTTATGGATTACAATAGCTTCCCCCCCATAACTTCCCTCCCACCCACAATGCTCCCCTCTCCCACTCCCTCTCCCCTTCCATTCACATCAAGATTAATTTTCAATTATCTTTATATAAAGATTTCCACATTTTGCACCCACACTGAAATACAAAGTGTAAAATACTATTTGAGTACTAGTTATAGCATTAATTAAACACCTAAGAATAATTGTGTATTAATTACAGAGTTCAACCAATGGTTTTAAGTAGAACATAAAAATGCAACTTGTGTATTGTTGTGGCTTCCCCCCCCCAACCTCGCTCCCTCCTGCAGCCCTCCCCTCTCCCACTCCCTCTACCATCCCGCCCTTCACCACGTTTCATTTTCAATTACCTTCATATACTGAGGATCAACTGAGTATATACTAAGCAGGGATTTCAATAGGCTGCACTCACACAACTGAACCAGGTATAGGGTATTGTTCGACTAGTAGTGTTGTTTTTAAGTTTCATAGTTAAACACATTAAGGGCAGAGATCCTACGTGGGGAGCATGTACCCAGTGACTCCCGTTGTTGATTTAACAATTGGCACTCTTATTTATGATGTCAGCAATCACCCGAGATTCTTGCTATGAGCTGTCTAGGCTATGGAAGCCCCTTGAGTTCACTAACTGTACTTGTTTAGTCAAGGCCGTATCACAGTGGAGGTTCCTTCCTCCCTTCAGAGACAGGCGCCTCTTTCCTTGATGGCCTGTTCCTTCTGCTGGGGTCTTGTTCACCAGGATCTTTCATTTAGATTGTTTTTTGCCACCATGTCATGGCTTTCCATGCCTGTGAGACTCTCATGGACCTTTTAGTCAGATCCGAATGTCCCAAGGGTTGATTCTGAGGCAGGAGTGCTGTTTTGGGCATTTGCCATTCTATGAGTCTGCTGTGTGTCTTGCTTCCCCCGCAGGATCATTCTCTCCCTTTTAATTCTATCCTTCATTATTTGCTTACACTGGTCTTATTTGTGAAATCTCTTCGACACTTACCATATCTTTTTGATCAGTTGTGTATTTATATTTATCACTTTACCAAGTGTGCTGGCATTGGTACCTGCCTCCTTGGTAAGATTGAGTTGAAATCCCCTGGCACATTTCTAGTTCCACCATTGGAGGTAAGTCCGAGTGAGCATGTGCCGTCCTATATATCTCCTCCCTCTCTTATTCCCACTCCTATGTTTAACAGAGATCAATTTTCTGTTAATTTTTAAACCAGCGTGTCCTATTGCAATGTTGGTTCCAGCCCCAGTTGCTTCACTTTCAGTTCAGTTCCCCACTAACATACCTGGGAAAACAGGGGAAGATGGCCCAAGAAGTGGAGAGACCAAGACCAGGAGTTCCAGGATCCTGGCTTCTGCCTGGTTCAGCCCTGGTTATTGCAGCCATTTGGGGAGTAAACCAGCAGATAGATGATTTCTTGTTTGTGTGTCTCCCCCTCTTTCTCTCTGTGACTCTGCATCTCAAATAAATCAAATAAAACTCAAGAAATAAAAAGGGATAAATATCTTATTTATAGAGGAACAGAGTTAAGAATAACCTCCAATTTCTCATCAGAAACCAGGACAGCCAAAAAGGAGTAGAGTGAGGGCTGGTGCTGTGGTGCAGAGGGCTAAGTCCCAGTATAGGTATCAGTTCAAATCACAGCTGCTCCACTTCCAAATCAACTCCCTGCTAATGTGCTTGGAAAGCAGCAGAGAACGGCCCCAGTGCTTGGGCCCCTGCATCCATGTGAGAGACTCGGAAAAAGTTCCTGGCTCCTGGCTTTGGCCTGACCACTGTGGCCATTTAGGGAGGGAATCAGTGGTTGGAAGATCTCTCTCTTTCCGTCTCTCTCTCAAACTCTTTTTCAAATAATAAATAAACAAATAAATATTTAGAAAAAAGGAAAGAGTATAGTAGAAAGTCAACATATTCAGAAAAAAAAAAAAAACTCAACCTACCAGCCTCAAATTCTGTACCATGAGAAATTATTCTTCCACATTGAGGTAAAAATGGAAACTGTCTCCAAAGAGTAAGACTGGGTGAATTTGTTGCCAGTAGACCTGCCTTGCAAGAAATACTAAAATAAAATCTTCAGGGAGTAGCAAATAATTTGGGCCAGAAACACATATCTTTAGAAAGGGAGAGCACTGAAGAAGGAATAAGTGATGGTATAGTAAAAGCTTTCATCTTTCTTGTTCTTAATTATCTAACATACAATAGTCTGTTCAAAATAATAATAAGAATAATGCATTCAATTATATGTATGTGTATATCAGATATATATGTGCACTTATGTCTAAGTGAAATTAGTAACAGCAGTGACACATGGAACAGGAAATGGACAGGTTCTATAGGCAGAAAATTGGTCAGGATATAACGGAACTCAATAGTACCTAACATCAATCAATTAGATATTATTAAAATACACAGACTGTTTCATGTAAGAATAACAACACAGTGCACATGCTTCTCAAGATCACATGAAACATTCAACAGGATAGTCACATTCTGGGAGATAAAACCTGAAGAAACTGAAAAGAATAGAAATCATGCAATGTCTGCTCTCAGACCACAGTGGAATTAAAATAGAAATCAAAACAAAAAGATAGCTGAAGAAGCCCAAATGTACACAACAGGCTTCTAAATAATGCATGTGCCAAGGAGAAATATCAATTCAAATTTTAAAATAAATTGAAAAGAATATACAACATACTGGGCCAGAGTTGTGGTGCAAGGGTTGAACTGCCACTTGCAAAGCCAGATTCCATATCAGAGCATCAGTTCAAGTCCTGTTCTGCTTTTGATCCAGGTCACTGCTAATGTACCTGGGAAAGTCCCTGCTGGCCACATGGAACATTCAAGTGGAATTCTTGGCTCCTTGCTCTGGCCTGGCTGAGCTCCAGCTGTTACAGCCATTTGAGAAGTGAATCAGTGGATGGAAGATCAAAAAATCTCTCTCTCTCTCTCTCTCTCTCTCTGTCACTCTGCCTTTCTTTTTTTTTAAAGGTTTATTTTATTTTACTTGAAAGTCAAAATTACACAGAGAGAGGAGAGACACAGAAAGCGTCTTCCATCCGCTGGTTCACTCCCCAGTTGGCTGCAATGGCTGGAGCTGTGAGGATCTGAAGCCACGATCTGGGAGCTTCTCCCAGGTCTCCCACGTGGGTGCAGGGTCCCAAGGACTTGGGCCATCTTCTACAGCTTTCCCAGGCCATAGCAGAGAGCTGGATCGGAAATGGAGCAGCCAGGACTCGAATTGGCGCCCATATGGGATGCCGGCATTTCAGGAGGCAGCTTTACCCGCTATGCCATAGCGCCGGCCCCTCTGCCTTTCAAATAAATAAATAAATCTTAAAAAGAATACAACATATCAAAATGTGCAGGATGCAGAAAAACAGTGATCAGGAGGGAATTTATAACATTGAATGTAAATATTAAAAAAAGAAGAAAGATCTAAAATCAATGCCTAGGCTTCCAGCTTAGAAAACAAAGAAAGAAAAGAAAATTACACTCAAAGTAAGTATAAAACATAACAAAAAATTAGAGCAAAAATCAATGAATCTGAAAATAGGGAAAAATCAATAAAACCAAGAATTGGTTCCTTCAAAACATGAATATAATAACTAAACAGCTATCCAGTCTAATTTTTAAAAAAGAAAACAAATTACTTAACTCAGAATTGAAAGAGAAGTCATAACTAGAACCCTATGAACATTACAAAGATAATAAATGAATATTATGAAAACTCTGTGTCAACAGATTTGATAGCCTGTGTGAAATGGATTAATTTATGAAAGATACAAAACTCACAGCAGAAGCAATGAATACTCTCAGTAAGCCCTTATCTGTGAAAGATATTGAATCATCAATTAATAAAATCCCAAAACAAAAAGTATGACTCATATGTGCTAGTTGGTGAATTCTACCAAACATGTAAGAAATAAAATATACCAATTCTCTTCAATATGTTCCATAAAATGCTCATAGAAACAGAAGGGACACTTCTTGACTCATTCTCTGAGGCCAGCATTAACCAAATACCAAAACTTAGGACACCACATGGAAAAAAAAATATAGACCAATATTACACATGAACCTAGATGCAAAAATTTTCAACACAATGTAAGCAATTCAAATCCAACAATGCTTAAAAAGAATTATGCACCATAACCAAATTCTATTTATTCTAAATATGCAAGATTAGTTCAACATAAAAAATCTATTAATTCATGATTTCAATAGGCTAAAGAATAAAAATACTTGATTATATAAAACATATGCAGAAAGAGTATTTGACAAAATCCAAATCACATTAGTGATAAAAAACTCTCAGAAAACTAAAAATAGAGGGGAACTTCCTCATCTGGATAAAGAAGATACACAAAAATAAAATACAATAAAGCCAACACCATCTTTAATAATAAGAAACGAGAAGATTTCCCAATTAAATCACTAAAACAATCAGAATGTTGCTTCTCATGACTCCTTTTCAAGATTCATTCTGGAAATCCTAGATAATGCAATAATATTAATAGAGGAAATAAAATTTATACAGATTTGGAAGAAAGAAATGTGAATTTTTGATCATAATCTTTTCATCAAGAAATCTAAAGAATCCACACAACCATACATTAAAACAAATAAATAACTATTGTAAGGAGATATATATTCATAATTGCCAAACTTGAAAGCAACCAAAATATCCTTCAGTCAGTGATTAAGTAAATAAACTGAGGACTAACAAGACAATAGAATATTATTCCGAGCTAAAGGAAATGAGCCAGGCCAGTGCTGTAGCACAGTGAGTTAAACTGCCACCTGCAGTACCTGTATCCCATATAGGTACCGGTTCAGGTCTCAGTTTCTCACATCTGATCCAGCTCCCTGCTAGTGGACTGGGAAAGCAATGGAAGATGGCCCAAGTGTCTAGGCTCCTGCTCTCACGTGTGAGACCCAAAACAAGCTCCTGGCTCCTAACTTCAGCCTCACCCGGGGCTGGCTGATGTGGACATCAGAAGATTGAACCAGCAGATGCAAGATATCTCTCTCTCTTTGTCTCTCCCTCTCTGTAACTCTGCCTTCCAAACAAATAAATGAATCTCCAACAACAACAACAACAACAACAACAACAAAAAAGCCATCATGCCACAAAAAGACATGTGAGAAACTTAGTGTATATATCAGTCAGTGAAAATGGGAAGGATCTAATTGGAAAAGATTATATACTATGTTATTATATAGTATATAGTATATTATTACATGACATTCTTAAGCAGGCAAAACAATGAAGGCAGTAAAAAGATAAGTGGTTGTCAGGGATTAGGGGGACGTGGGGGAGGAATAAATAGGCAGAGCACTGAAGAGTTGGTGGTCATTAAAAGTCTTCTGAATGATAACCCAAAGAATGTGCTGCACCAATAAGGAACTCTAATGTAAGCTATGGACTTTGAGTGATGG